>NC_081854.1:24698109-24998109 GCF_963259705.1 Myotis daubentonii | reverse complement strand
CGGGAGGGAAGCTTGGCTTCCTCCATCGCCAGGGGCAACCCACTCCTGCTCTCTCCAGCTCCGTGGCCACGGCTGGCTGAAAGCAGGTATCTGGGGTGTATTTACCTTCTATAATTGAAACTTTGTTGCTTTGAGTGGAGCTCAGAGCCGGTCGCGGCAGCTAGGAAGCTTGGCTTCCTCCATTATTGGGGCAACCAAACCTCCTGCTTGCTCCAGCTCCGTGGCTGCTGGCCACCATCTTGGCTGAGTTAATTTGCATATAGTCGCTCTGATTGGCTGGAGGGCGTGGCTTAATACATAGCAAAGGTATGGTCAATTTGCATGTTTGTCTTTTATTAGTGTATATTTGGCTTTGCCTGTGAGATTTTTCCCTTTTTAGTATTTTTTAAATTTCTGTTATGGCCTTTCCTCCTCTGCTTAACGAAGACCCTTTAACTTTTTTTGTAAAGCTGGTTTAATGGTAATAAACTCTTAATATTTGCTTATCAGGGAAAGTCTTAATCTCTCCTTCAATTCTGAAGGGTAAGTTACAGTTTGTAGGTTCCTTTCTTTTAGCACTTTGAAAATGTCCTGTCACTTTCTGGGTAAGTTGCAACTGAGAAATCAGCTGATAGACTTAATGGATTTTCCTTTGTATGCAACTTGTTTTCCTCTTGCTTCCTTCAAAATTGTCTCTTTATCTTTAACTTTTGCTGTTTTAATTACAATATGTCTTGGTGTGTGTTGTTTTGGATTAATCTTCTTGGTAACTCTCTGTGCTTTCTGGACCTGGATATGTTTCCTTTCACAGGTTAGAAAGTTTCCAGTCATTATTTCTTTAAATAAAGTTTTTGTTCCTTTCTCTCTTTCTTCTCCTTTTGGATTCTCTAAAATGCTAATGTTGATGTTATCCCTTAAATTATCCTCATTTTAAACATTCTTTTTTCCTTCTGCTGTTCTAATTGCTTGATTTCCACTAGTCTGTTTTCTATGTCACTGATTCAGTTTTTTAACTAATTTTCTGTTGATTCCTTCTAATGTATTTTTCATTTAAGTTATTCTATTCTTTATGTCTATTTAGTTATTTATTATACTTCCTCTTTGTTAAAGTTCTCCCTAAGTTTCTCTAGTTTACTGTCAAGATTGGTGAGCATCCTTATGCCTGTTTTGTTTGTTTTTTTGTTTTTGTTTTTTTAATTTTTATCAGGAGAAATACTTATCTCCATTTTCTTAGGATTTCCCCCCCACCCCTTGGAGATGTCCCTTGTTCCTTCATTTGAGAGATATTCTTTTTTTTTTCCTTTTGTTTGGATTTCTATGTTGTTTTTTTAATATTAATTAGAAAAAATAGCCATCTCTTCCCATCTTCAAAAAGTGTCCTATGGCCGGAGCCGGTTTGGCTCAGTGGATAAAGTGTCGGCCTGCGGACTGAAGGGTCCCGGGTTTGATTCCGGTCAAGGGCATGTACCTGGGTTGCGGGCATATCCCCAGTAGGAGATGTGCAGGAGACAGCTGATCGATGTTTCTCTCTCATCGATGTTTCTAACTATCTCCCTTCCTCACTGTAAAGAACCAATAAAATATATTAAAAAAAAAAAAGTGGCCTATGTAGAAATGGCCTCTGTGTAAGCTCTGTGTACTGGGTGATTTTTGCAAGCAGTAGGAACCTAAAGTGTCTGTACTCTGACCTACTAAGCTGGAATGGCTCTAGGTTGGCAGACTAGTTGTGTGTAGTAATGCTCTGTTGATCTTGCTTGCTCCTTTTGTTCATGGCCAAAATGGGTTTGAGTGATGTCTGGGAATGCACTGCACTGACCTTGCAGGTAGGCCAGAGCACCTGTATAGAGCCCTCGCCTACCTTATGGAGGGGGAGGGGGAGGTATATAATGATGGTCCTCTGACCCGGAGAATTCTCACAGTCCCCTGCCGGGAGCCGGAAAAGATTATGTAGTTTAAGCATGATTGTTCGTAGTTAAAGGGATTAATTACCCGCCTGGCACTTAGTTGAGGGGTTTTATTCCCTCCCTAACTTCAGGGGAAAATCCCTACCTGGGGATTCAACCTTTCTCGGAGAGGTGACCTTGGTTAAAACACAGCGCCAAGAAGGTGAGCAAACATATTAAGAACCGTATGCCATATATGCCAGGTCCCTTGAAACAGCAAGGATGGACCGGCTCCCGGCAAATTCCCCCTTTTTTATTTTTTAAAAGCAAGCATTAAAAAGAAAAACCTCAAATGCTCTCTTATATCCATTTTAAGAGTAGGATTGGCGCTTTCCGCTATTACCTGAGTCCTGATCTATCATCCCAGGGAGAGCTTGCCAATCCTGCACTTTCCCAGGGTAGAAAGGCTGCAGCGGGGTTAAGGATAAGGCTCCTTGGGCCTACCTTCTCCCATGCCTTTACATTTACCTTTCCGGCACCTTTCCTTCCTCAGAAAAGCATGGACATACTTCTTGTATAAAACATTCCATCTGACTGGGCGTAACCTTAATTCCTCTGCTAGCAAGCATATGTGTTAAAAGATCAATACAGAGTCTTTTTTCTTTAGACTCAGTATGGCACATCTTCTTAATCTAAAGATCAATACAGAGTCTTCTTTCTTTGGACTCAGTATGGCACATCTTCTCAATCTAAGTTCTGTACTATCCACCTTCTTACCCTACTTATCCTCTATAGGGGGGTCTGTAGCACCCTGGTGGAGTCCTATCCGTCCCGAGTGTGGGGGTTCTCAATGGGGGGGGGGGCTTACCTAGGGGAATCCTTTTCCAGGGGTTCCCAAAGGTGTGGACGGAGTCGGCAAAGACTATCCACCCTATTCCTACGGTGGAGTCCGATCCGTCCCGAGTGTGGGGCGCTTACCTAGGGGTCCCTGTTCGGGCGCCAGAGGCCGAGGTCCAGCCCCAGCGGGTCCAGGGGTCCCCAAAGGTGTGGACGGAGTCGGCGAAAAAGGAATGACATGGAGAAAATGTTCAGTTGATCAGCAGCCTAGCCAGGATCTCTAGCCCGGATCTCCAGAGAGGTTCTGCTTCGGATCTCCAGCGAGGTTCTGTAGCCATGTTCCCTCGCTAGGTTCTCCAGCCAGGTTCTGTCCAGGCTCTCCAGTCAGGTTCAGTGTCCAGGTTCCAGTCAGGTTCTCCTGCCAATCTCTGTAGTCAGGTTCAGTCCAGGATCCCTTGCCATGTTCTCCCGCTAGGCTCTGTCTCTAGGCTCCGAGGCCAGTCCCTCTCCAGGATCCTCTGGCATGCTCTCTCCAGTGAAGTTCTTCTGTCTCTAGAGAATGTTCTGTGTAGGTTCTGTGCCTAGGCTCTGTCTCTCTTGGTCCTGTCTTCCAAGCCCTGTGTTCTCAGTTCTGTCTCTTGCTGTCTTCTGAATTCTGTCTCATGATTTCTGTGTTCTGAGTTCTGAGTGTTTCTGTCTTGTTACAACTGTATTTATACCAGTTGATTCAATCCTATCAATCTCTATTACAAAGGTTAGGGCGTTTCTTATCTCCATTCCAGGGAGAAAAGATTATGTAGTTTAAGCATGATTGTTCGTAGTTAAAGGGATTAATTACCCGCCTGGCACTTAGTTGAGGGGTTTTATTCCCTCCCTAACTTCAGGGGAAAATCCCTACCTGGGGATTCAACCTTTCTCGGAGAGGTGACCTTGGTTAAAACACAGCGCCAAGAAGGTGAGCAAACATATTAAGAACCGTATGCCATATATGCCAGGTCCCTTGAAACAGCAAGGATGGACCGGCTCCCAGCAGTCCCCAGAGAGTTCCTGCAGCTACCTAGCCTTCTCTATTCAGTCTCTGTCTTGTATTGTGTACAAAAAGACATTTTGTGTAGAAGTAACCTCTGTGCTGGCTATGTGTGCCAGGTAGTTTTTGAAAGCTGGTTGGAAGTGGACAGGCACTTAGAACACATTGGTACTGACTTGCATGGGGCTGAAGCAGCTCCTGGCACAGAGGCCAGATGGTGCAATGATACCCTGTTGTTCCTGCTTCCTCCCTTTGTTTGGAGCCAAAACACTTCAGGCATTGTGGCTGGAAATGCACTGTGGTGGTATAACAGGCAGGCCAACACATCGGAACAGAGCTCCTGCCCACCCTGTCAAAGTGGAGAGGGATGTAAACAGTGGCATTCATTGGTGACTTCTGTCTGGAGAGCTTCTGCAGCTTCTGGAGGGCTCCTTTGATTTATGAGCCTTTTCTACTCAGTCTCTTTCTCTTGTTTGTTGTTCAAAAGCTGTTCATTCAGCCTTTTCTTCAATGCCCAGTTCAGAATTTCTGAATTTGTATAGACTATGACAAGAAGAACCCAAAATTATTATTTTAGAACAATAATAGGATAAAAAATAAAATCTATGTAGCAATAGTACATTTCTGAAATTCCCCTACATGTCATCCCTATAGAGTTTCTTTTGAGCAGCTTTAAGGGGTTTTCTATTTAACCAAGGTACAATGCATAGACACATCTTCAAAGCCAACTACCACTTTAATAAAGGAGGTTCTACATACAGAATAAAATACTGAGGACTGAAAGAAAATGTGTAGAAATGTTCTAGAGACTAAAAACAACAACAACAACAACAAACAAACAAACAAACAAACAAGGAATGTTAGAACTTGTCTGGGGATTTCCTAAGCCAGATTTTTAAAACATATATTTTAACCAAAATATATTGATAATTAAATTATAACCAAGACAGCGACTGCAACCCCATTACATCCCATTATATTTCTGAATTTGGCTTCAGTCTTGGTTTGGTTCTTGTACCTCTTGGTTCTTGTACCTCTGATAAGATGATAGAATTACAAAGTTGTTTTCATGGGATACGTCCTTCTAGCTAAATGCATGAAATCTGTTCCTAATGAAAATTGTCTGGAGCTATAGATTGAGAGCTATAACCCAATCCATGATACTCAACTTCTAGTCTTCTGGTTAAGGGGGGCCCAGATTCCCAAAGTATTCTAGAAATTAAGCCTAAGACCACTGTTTCTCAACCTGCGTAGTCCCTTTCTTTCTTCCCCAACCCACCCCTAAAGAGACATTTGGCAAGGGAGGTGGTGCTATTGGAATCTCTTGGGTAGAAGTACAGAAAAGCCCTCCCCACTACAACAAAATTATCTCACCCAGAATGTCAATAGTGCTAAAGTTGAGAAGTGAGCCTATAGTTAGTTATTTGACAGCAATCATAAAGTGCATAAGGGGCATAGAGCTTTTGGTCACAAACCTTGTCTACAAGGTAAGAGATGTGGTTTGTTTTTCTAAGTATTGAAATCTAAAAGGAAGCAGAGTGGTAACCATTATTCATGATTGAACATGAAGAACAGCCAGTTGTCACCCATTTCCAGTGAATCTCCAATAAGGGGAGGATGCCTTAAATAGTTGTAAATGGACAATATGCATGTTAGCTCAGAAATCAATCGATGAACTTTCTTACTACCATCAACTGAAGTCCCCAGTCTCAAACTAAAGAGCTTTCTGTCTATCTCCCTCTGTGGTATCTCACCATCCAGGCCTATTCTGTACTTACATTCCTGCATAGTTTGAATTTATGTGTTTGTTTATGAATCACTTAGTCTGGAATAGTATTCAGGCTGAGAAAGCAGTTGTATCAAAGGAAAAATAGCTGGGTCCTTATAGGAGTAGAGGCATCAAGTAAGATTATTTTCTTTTTTTTCTAATAGCATACTTCCATTAGAGGAGAAATATAAGCAAGAAAGGAGCTGGTTTCCTGAACACAAAAATGGGAAAACCTCTCATAAGGAGAGTTGGATTCATCTTCTAGGCTCATGAGAGAATATGAATCTATTCTGTACTTATAAGAAGCATAAACTGCCAAAACTGGTTTGGCTCAGTGGATGGAGCGTCGGCCTGCGGACTGAAGGGTCCCAGGTTCGATTCCGGTCAAGGACACGTGCCTGGGTTGCGGGCACATCCCCAGTGGGAGATGTGCAGGAGGTGGCTGATTGATGTTTCTCTCCCATCGATGTTTCTAGCTCTCTATCTCTCTCCCTTCCTCTCTGTAAAAAATCAATAAAATATATTTTTATTTTTATTTTATTTTTTTTAAAATATATTTTATTGATTTTTCACAGAGAGGAAGGGAGAGAGATAGAGAGTTAGAAACATCGATGAGAGAGAAACATCAATCAGCTGCCTCCTGCACATCCCCCACCGGGAATGTGCCCGCAACCCAGATACATGCCCTTGACCGGAATCGAACCCGGGACCTCTCAGTCCGCAGGCCGACGCTCTATCCACTGAGCCAAACCGGTTCCGGCAATAAAATATATTTTTAAAAAAAGAAGCATAAACTAAAAATTCTGCCTATAAACAATAAAGAATTTTTTAAAATGCTGCCTATAGCCCAGGTTTCTCTAGAATGCCAGAAAGCTCACCTTCCCTACATTTTAATTATGCTTTGGCAACCTCCTTTTTGGCCCCCTTGCCAGCCCATAGGCTAAAGAAAGAATGCAGTACAGCATTTTTTTTTTTGAAAATGAAAATTTTCCATTCGTTTATGTATTTAAGAAAGGAAATATAGGCTACAATAGAATCCAGAACCCAAAAAACCCAAGCAAGAGATGAGTTATTTCCAGAGACTATGAACAATGATTTTTAACTCATAACTTTTTCTTATATTTGAAAGAGTGAGACCATTTCCCTCTCAAGGGAAAATGTATGTAGTTAGGATTAGGATTAGAGCCACATCCAATACAAAAGAATATTATGCATCATGAATTTATTAAGGGTCTGCAATAAATTAAATGTTCATGATTTAATTTTAAGTATGTTGTTAATACTGTTATGCCCAGATTTCAGGATCCCCAAAAGACCACCAGGGAGCCAGCTGAGTCCAATGCAAAAGCAAAAAGAGTCTTTATTTGAGCTAGCTCAAGCTCTCCGTCCACCACACTCGCCGACGCAGAGGCAGGGGGCAGAGAGAGAGAGCCCTGTGGGAAGAGGGGTTTTATAGGGGGGTTGGAGTAAGGGGAGGAGAGAGGACTGTGGGCCCTGCCGATTGGCCAGGTGCAAGTTGGGGTCTTGTTACACAGGATGTGGTTGTGTCTATGGCGCGCACTTCCCTTGATTGTCATTGGTTAGTTTAAAGAAATCCTAGGTGTGGGTAGCAGAGGCTTGGGCTTCCGGGAAGAAGCTCCTTGCTGAGCACATGGCTAATGGCTGCTGCCCAAAAATAGAGGATCCGGCGTAAGATGGAGGGCGTAGCCCTCGCCCTTTCAAATACATACAATTTGAATAGATTTTGTAATATATATGAAACATATTCATTATTGTTTTCCTTTATTGTGGATATCTAGAAAGTAAATTTGTCCCTGAGAACATACTTAATGTCATACTAGTTTAGGTAATTTTCACAATCTAATTTAATATGGAAATAATATGTAATTATATATTACTCATCTCTAGACCAGTCTATATTTGGTATATTTTGTCTAGATTAATAGTTTACATATGGAGCGTCCCAAATTAACTACTTCCCTGATCAAGTACTATAAACAATGCTATGAACAAGTATTCACACATATTTTTATGCATTTGTCCCACTATTTCCTTAAAATCACTTCTAAAAGTTGATGCATATTACTAAATAACCCTCATGAGCTTGACTAGTTTCTAGTTTCATGTGTTAAAATACTAAACAGCCAAAACCGGTTTGGCTCAGTGGATAGAGCGTCGGCCTGCGGACTGAAAGGTCCCAGGTTCGATTCCGGTCAAGGGCATGTACCTGGGTTGCGGGCACATCCCCAGTGGGAGATGTGCAGGAGGCAGCTGATCGATGTTTCTCTCTCATCGATGTTTCTAACTCTCTATCTCTCTCCCTTCCTCTCTGTAAAAAATCAATAAAATATATTTAAAAAAAAAAATAAAATAAAATAAAATACTAAACAAATGGAGACCAACTTTGAAAATTCCCTGAGCAGACAAAACCAGTTTAATCATACAAACAAAGTCTGCTTTAGCTTATTTTACAAGACTAACTGGATGTAGGTCATTTTTTGTTTAAGCCTCTGAAAATCATTAATAAAACGAACTATTTCCCAATTGTCCCAGCATCAAGAAGGGTTCAGGAATCTGGAAAAGGGGCTGTGCATAGATTTAATAGGAATCCAGAGACTAATAAAGAATCCAGAGAGGAAATATAATTTTGATAGGCATTTGGGGGGTCAGAGGAGCTTAGCTAAAGGAGCTAAGTTCTAAGGTCTTAAGTCCAAGGTCTTAGGTTCTCCTAGTCCCCAGAACCCCATGCTTTTTATTAACACAACTTGTCCTGAGGCGAGGCAGAGATATATACACTTCAAAAGATCAGGGTTTAGTACAGAGTCCATTGTCAGAATGGGGGAATTAGCCTACGGCTGTTCAGGTGTTTGGCCAGTAGAAGGCAATAACATGTAGATTAAGATGCCTTTTAGCTGTCTGGCAGCAAGCAAGAATCCCTTTACAGGTTTGGGGAAATGCCTTCAGCCATTCCCAAATGGTGACTACATGTGTGACTCAACACTGTTGAGTCCCCAAGTCTCATCAACCTTTTGATGAAACTCTTGAAATTATGACATGATGGAATTGGTCTCCGGCACCAAAGTTGATATGAGGTAACCAATGAAAATTCTAAAACAGATGTATCTCATTTTATTGTGCTTCACAGATCTGCATTTTGTTTCAACACATTTGAAGTTTTTGGCAACCCTGTGTCAAGCAAATTGAAAACTGTCTGGAAAGTGTTCACCATTCTAGATTCCATTAAGAACATTCTTGATTAGTGGAAAGAGGTCAAAATATCAGTATAAACAGGAGTTTGGAAGACATTGATTCCAACCCTCATGGATAACTTTGAGGGGTTTAAGATTTCAGTGGCGGAAGTAAGTGCAGATGTGGTGTAAATAACAAGAGAACTAGAACTAGGCACAGGCTCAGAATGGATGAGGAGGTGACACTCCTTTCAAGGGGCACCTATAACCTTGTTGATGCAGATCATAGGGACAGCCTGACTGGAAGTCTGGAGGCTAGAAATTAGAAAGAGTTAGGAGGATCATGCTTCCTCTGAAACTGGCTGAGATGTCTTATATAACTATAGCAGATGTCCGCAGGTTGTCCCCACGACTTCTGCTTAAACCAGGTTCTGACTGCAGTAATGAGCACCATTATAAGTTTTTCCTCTCAGAGGCTTTCATGGGTCATAAATTTGAGGATGTGGAGTTGCAGGGCAAGGAGCCTGAGCTGATGACCCCACCAGACACTGGTGCGGGGCTAATGGGTGTGCACTGTAGCCAGAGAGACCATCCACTTAAAAGGTAAGAATCCAAGTCGCCACCGCCCACACAAGTTTCTGAGTTCCTGCAAAGGCATTATATCCAAACAGGGGTGGGCAGGCTGCTGTGCACCAGCTCGCTGTGGCATGTGCTGCATAGAGAACGAGCAATGTGGAACCAGCTACACTGGAGCATGGCATGTGGGAAGCCATAGAGGCAGACCCATCTCCCTATCATCCATGGAACAGCAACTGGGTGGGTGTACTTCACATTCCACCTGCTCTCTCTGGGGCCCAGCCTGGGCCTCCTGCAAATAAATCTGAGTTCCCTTAGCTCTGTGTTGGAAGATGTGGACTTGAACATGGGCTAAGATGGTCTCAGCCCTCCAAGCGTGCACAGGGTCTTCAGAAATGGTTATTAAACTACAGTGGGGCCTTGACTTACGAATTTAATTTGTTCCAAGACCGAGCTCATTATGGAGCTCGTTAAGGAGCTCATTAACTCAAATTACTCTATCAACTCAATGCAAAAAATCAGCCCGAGAGACAGCTGGTATCTCAAAAAACTCGTTAGTCGGGACACTCGTAAGTCAAGGCCCCACTGTATTTTCCAAAGGTGGGGGAAAAAAGAACTAGGGTTAGAAGTGACGCCTGAAGATGTAAATGAATTGCTACAATCACATGATTAAACTTTAATGAATGAGGAATTGCTTCTTATGAATGAACAAAGAGATAAAATATACTGCTGGTGAAGATTTTTAAAATGACAACAAAGGATTTAGAATATCACATTAACTTGTTGATAAAGCAGCACCAGGGTTTAAAAGGATTGACTCAAACTTTGAAAGAAGTTCTACTGTGAGTACAATGCTGTCAAATAGCATTGCATGCTGCAGAGAAATTATTCTAGAAAGTCGAAGTCAACCAATAAGGCAAAGTTCATTGATGTCTTATTTTAAGATATTGCCACAGCCACTGAGACCTTCTGCAACCACCACCCTGATCATTCAGCAGCCATCAACATCAAGGCAGGACCCTCCACCAGCAAACAGATTATGTCACTGAAGGCTAAGATGATGGTTAACATTTTTTAGCAATAAAGTATTGTTGACATAAGAATATACAAACCTGTAGAAGATTTTTATAAGAGTTTATTTGAGGCAAACAGAGGACAGACCTGGAAGCAAGTTCTCAACAGACTGAGAAAATAAAAATGCTTCCAAGAATGGGAATTTGTAGTTTCTTTTATGCACTTGGAATTAAGGAAAGGACATTAAAAAAAAAGATTACTTGAATGTGGGAGAAAGTTAGGCAAGAAAATAGCTATGACTGGATTACAGGATAGTTAACAAGATTATGTGCTCTCTTAAGGGTGGTTATGTTATCAGATAATTGCATGGATTACCTTTCTTTGTTGCTAGTGGGAGTGGGATTCTGGGACCCTGCTGGAATAGCATTTCTGGAGGCCTCCCACAGATGTGATAGGAAGTTTTATTTGCATGGAATTACATCCCTCAGGTTGCAAAGTCCCATTTCCCTTAAACCAGTCCTGAAATAGGTGTACCAGGTTGTGCCAGGAATATCTGCAGGTTTGGGTCATGCCCTCAAGTCCTTGAGATCCCCAAAGATATCTTGATGTTAATTTATTGTCATCTTTCAGGAAAACAACCTTTGGTCCTTCCCAGGAAAGATTGCCATGAACCACATGATCAGGCCATTTCTGCAAGTGGTTTTGATCAGTTTGGATCAGTTTTGAGAGTCAATCTCAATCCCTTAAGGCTTTCTGGTGACATCAGAATCCAGGCATGTCTCTGTGAGACACAGCATTCTAGTCAAAGTCTTAGTCAGTAAGATCACATAATTTGGAACTGGTCTTATTGGACTTATGCAAAGAAATGTATTGCCATGACTTATTAAGAATTGCTAAACTCTGGAGGGATAAGATAGGGAGAAAAAGTTAAAAGTGAGCAACTAGCATATCCTAGATTGGTAAACACATTCCATAAATTTTAGAAACAAGGCTTCTTCATTGGCAAGCACACTGATACTTTAAGAGACACACTTTCATGGAGACAGGCATGTAGTAAAATTCACTGATTTCGAAAACAATTAAACTAATTGGGTCTGAAACAGGTGGTGGCAACAGTCAGAGAAAACGCAGCAAATTTCCCACACAGGAATCAGAATATGGAAGAGAGAGAAAGATGAATTATAGAATTTCCAAAATAGAGAAGCTAAATTCCATTTCTCATCAAGCTTCCCAAAGTCTTGGTCAGCCTCTACCTCTTCTGCTGTTTCATTCTTCAAGTGCTGGAGACTGCAAGAGGATGTTTTCCATGCATTCCACAAGTCCATTCTGGTCAAATCTGTTGCCATTCTGTTACTGGAGAACTGTGTGGATTGCCTTTCTTTGTTGCTAGTGGGAGTGGGGTTCTTGGGGTGCAGCTGGAATAAGCATTTCTGGAGGCCTCCACGTTTGGATGAGATGTGGCAGAAAGCTTTATTTGCATGGAATTACATCCCTCGGGTTGCGTGGAGTTACATTTCCCTTACACCAGTCCTGAAATAGGTGCAGCTGGGGATCCAGCAGAGCTAAAAGCAAAGCCAGTGTCCAGAGTTTCCACTCCAGAGTTCCACTGTGTGCTGGAGTCCCACACAGCATCAGTCTAATTCCAGTCCATCAGTCAATTGTGTGTGTAGTCCACATGGTCATGAGCCATGTGGGCAAATGCAGAGGAGCAAGCCCCCTGCAACAAGAGAGCCAGGAGCCCAGCACACAAGAGAGGGAACTCCTTTGTCCAGGAAATTATGTATCTCAGATTTTCTGCCCTTGCAGTGGCCATGCCCATTCGGGCCAATGACTTGCTCCCAGGTGCAACTGACAGGTAGTTATCTTCCCTAAGTAACCCAGATCTTACTGGGCATGAGTCAGTTTGGCCCTCCCTTTGTTTTTCCCTGTTAATTAATAACCAGGTTAATTACATTGATATCAGTTACATTTCTGAAAAGTGCACAGAAACAATGGACAGGGCTTGCTTAAGGCAAAGATAAACCTTTTGCTAAAAAAGTTATATGCTTGTGGTATGACTACCCACTATGACCTGCAAATTAGGAATTTATGATGGGATCACCCTGTGAGGTTATTCTCTGTCACTGGACTTGTCGGATTTACTATAGAGCCTCATTTTTATCCACAGTATCTTTAAGTAAGATATGCACATTGATTTTTTAGACATAATGTAATTATTGCACTCTTAAGAGACTACAGTATAGTGTAAACATAACTTTTACATGACCTGGGGGGAAAAAATTGTGTGACTCACTTTATTGCAGTGGTCTAGAACCAAACCTGCAATATTACTGTGCCTTATAACAAATCACTATGAAGAATAAACATTCACTGCTTTCTCACTATTTCAATTGCTTTATAACAATATACCATTGAGCCTCAATCTATGTTTTGGTTTGGGTGCTCCTGGTTTGCAAACTGTCTTTTAGGTATGTACACAACAAACTTTTACTAATTAATACTTCAGTGACTTCTGTTATTTTTGAACGTTTGACACATGCCTACCCTGGTGTTCTTCATTTTTTAAAAATTTCTCTGCCTGATTTAAAAGGATTTATTTTAACTGACACCTTTGAGATATTTCTTCTAATTTAAGTTTGTATGCTTATTAGCAATACATGTTTCTTTTATTAACAATCTATTCATATCCTTTGTACATTGCTATGTTCAACTGGTTTGTATCGCTTTCTTTCATTGCATTAAATAATATATGAATACATTGTTGTAAAGATACAAATACAGTTGCACTTTCCAATAGTCTTTGAAGTAACTAAGACAATGCCTTGACCTGGCAGTCCTGAAGAGCACTTCACACTCAGAAGCCTACCTGCTCATGGCAGTAATAATGATGGAGAGTGTGACATTGTGATTTATAATAAAAACTAGAGGCTTGATGCACAAAATTCATGCAAGGGGCTTGGCCCTCGCAGCCCTGGCTTCGTCCGGAAGGTTGTCCAGATGGTCATTCTACTGTTTGGTCTAATTAGCATATTAGCTCTTTACTAGAGGCCCGGTGCACAAAAATTTGTGCACTTGAGGGGGTCCCTCAGCCCGGCCTATGCCCTCTTGCAGTCTGGGACCCCTTGGAGGATGTCCACCCGCTGGCTTAGGCCCGCCCCCTGGGGGGATCGGGCCCAAACTGGCAGTCAGACATCCCTCTGGCAGCCCGGCAGCCCTTGGGGGATGTCCACTTGCCAGCGGGGAGCAGGCCTAAGCTGCTGTCAGACATCCTTAGCGCTGCTGAGGCGGCGGGAGAAGCTCCCACCACCACCGCTGTACTGGCAGCAGTCAGCCTGGCTTGTGGCTGAGCAGAGCTCCCCCTGTGGAAGTGCACTGACCACCAGGGGGCAGCTCCTGCATTGAGCATCTGTCCCCTGGTGGTCAGTGTGTGTCATAGTGACCAGTCATTCCCAGTTGTTCTGCTGTTAGGGTCAGTTTGCATATTACCCTTTTATTATATAGGACAGAGGCCTGGTGCATGGGTGGGGACTGGCTGGTTTGCCCTGAAGGGTGTCCCAGATCAGGGTGGGGGTCCCGCTGGGATGTCTGGCCAGCCTGGGTGAGGGGCTGATGGATGTTTTCAGGCTGGTCACACCCCTTTTAGGGTGGAGGGTCCCCACTGGAGTGCCTGGCCAGTATGGGTGAGGGGCTGAGGGCCGTTTTCAGGCTGGCCAACCCCCCAGCGACGAAAGCTCCCAGCCTTTTCTTTTTTTCTTTTATTCTGGGAGTTATTTACCTTCTATAATTGAAACTTTGTTGCTTTCAGTGGAGCTCTGAGCTGCATGCGGCAGGTGGGAGGGAAGCCTCCTGCTCTCTCCAGCTCTGTGGCCACGGCTGGCTGGAAGCAGGTATCTGGGGTTTATTTACCTTCTATAATTGAAACTTTGTTGCTTTGAGTGGAGCTCAGAGCCAGCTGCGGGAAAGCCAAGCCTCCTGCTCAATCCAACTCCATGGCTGCCGGCCGCCATCTTGGTTGGGTTAATTTGCATATAGTCACTCTGATTGGCTGGTGGGCATGGCTTAAGGCATAGCAAAGGTACAGACAATTTGCATGTTTGTCTTTTATTAGTGTAGATTATATAGCAGCAGTTCTCAACCTGTGGGTCATGACCATCGGAAAACACATATAGCATATCAGATATTTACATTACGATTCATAACAGTAGCAAAATTACAGTTATGAAGTAGCAACAAACATGAGGAACCACAACATGAGGAATTATATTAAAGGGTCACGGCATTAGGAAGGTTGAGAACCACTGTTAAATAGGATTATATTTGGTCTTCCCTACTCTTTCTGACACAGAGTTTTCTAAAACCCTTGGAATTTCCTGTGATGAGAGGGATCATGGTTTCTCGTGCTATCTGAATGAGATGACTATTGGAACATGTAAGGATGGGGGCTGGTTGCCAGGAAAATCAACCATGTGATTAGAAGGTTGGCTCTTTTAGTCCCACCTGACTGACCTTCAGGGAGGGGAGAAGAGCAGGAGGTTGGTTCAATCACTAATGACCAATGATTTGGTCAATCATTCCTATGAAATGAAACCTTCATAAAAATCCAAAAGGACAAGGGCCCAAGAGCTTCTGGGCTGGTGAACATGTGCAGATGGAGAGAGAGTGGCACACTTGGAGAGGGCATGGAGCTTTCCCCAGGCCTTTCCCTATGCATCTCTTCCATGTGGCTCTTTCTAAGTTATATCCTTTTATAACAAACCAGTAATCCAGAAAGTAAAATGTGTTAAATGACAAAAATTCAACTGAGTAAGCTTGGAAATCTAATTGGATTTATTCAATGCTTCATGATTCAGGGAGCATCAAATCTAGCAAATAGAAAAGAGTGCTGAAGACTGTAGAAAATGGAAGGTTTTAAAGCAGGGTGGGAGGTGGAACAAAGAAGTAATAAATGAGAAAAATAAATTATTTCAAGCAAGGTCACCTCCTTTTCAGGGACAAAAAGGGCTATTTAGGCAGAATAACTTACTGGTGCTGACCAGAAAATTCTAGATTTGACTTCCTGGGGAAGATTGAAACTGCTATTAAACAAAAATTTTAACTTCCAAAGCTGAAAGTCTTTTTAAAGAAAAGGGTTTATTAGGCCATTGCCAGTAAACAAACAATAAATAAATAAATAAATAAAGCTGATTTAGGGCATGGAGCATAAGCCATCAGCAGCATGGCTAAATAGAAAAGACAAATGTGTCCATCATCTCTGAGTTTTGCAAGTGGTTTTGTACATCATGTACAGGGGAGAAAGATGTAAGCTATTCTGAAAAATTTACATTAGCTACAGACAAAGAGGATGGGAGAAGGCTAGGAACGGCTTGTTCTAGGATAGGTCCAACAGAGTCCACAAAACTCATCCATAATAATAAAAGAGTAATATGCTAATTAGACCAGATATCCTTCCGGATGTCCTTCCTTCCAGACAAAGCCTCAGTTGGTGGGGGCTGCAGCAGAGGTAGCAGAGGCCCCCGGCCGTGACAGCGGCAGCGGGTGGGGGCTGGGGCCAAGGCCCTTGCATGAATTTTGTGCATCGGGCCTCTAGTCTATAATAATAAAAGTGTAATATGCAAATCGACTGAATGACAGAACAGCAGAACCACCATCTGGATGACCACACCCATTGCCCCTTGATCATGGCCATTGCGCCATGATCACCCTGCAGAGGGAGGCCCAGGCCACCAGCTGGCGGGGCAATCGATCAATCGGGGGCTGCACGATCGCCCCAAAGAGGGAGGCCCAGGCCACTGACCAGCAGGCTGTAGCAGGTGGCGGGCCTCCCTCTTTGGGGCAATTGATTGCATGGCTCCAAGTCTGTGAGAGGGCACAGGCTGGGCTGAGGGACCCACGCATCCCGAGTGCATGAATTTTATGCACTGGGCCTCTAATCTATAATAATAAAAGTGTAATATGCAAACAGACTGAATGACCAAACAGCAAAACAACCATCCGGACGACCTTCTGGATGACCACGCTATGACACCCACTGGTGCCAGGCCAGCCAAGGCGAGTGCTATGTGATTGGTCAGGGATCCAGCCATCACCCCATGACTGCCTTGCAGAGGGAGGCCCAGGCCACTGGCTGGTGGGGCAATCGATCAATCTGGGGGCTCCACGATTGCCCCAAAGAGGGAAGCCCAGGCCACTGACTGGTGGGCTGCGGCGGGTGGGTGGGGCCTCCCTCTGTGGGGTGCATGATTGCCCTGCAGAGGGAGTCCTAGACCACTGGCCAATGGGGTGATCAATCGAGGGTGGGGGCTCCATAATTGCCCCAAAGAGGGAGACCCAGGCTACCCCGCGGCGGTGATGTGGCAGGTGGGCAGGATCTACCTCTTAGGGGCAATTGATTGCGGGGCTCCCAGACTGTGAGAGGGCACAGGCAGTACTAAGGAACCCCCTGCCCCCACAGTGCACAAATTTCGTGCACTGGGCCTCTAGTGTGTAGATAAGAAGTCAGGGCTCCTAGAGTTCTGGGGTTCCACAGAACATGGCTAACTGATTCTCTCTCTCATTCTCCAGTCACTGTAATTTTAATGTAGAACATGGAGCTTGCAATCCGGATATATGCCCTGACCAGGAATAAAAACCATAGACCTTTTTTTTAGATCCTCACCCAAGGATATTTTTCCATTGATTTTTTTTTTTTTTAAGAGAGAAAGTGTAAAGGAGGGAGTGAGGGAGAAAGAGAGAGAGAAAGAAACATTGATGTTGCCTACCAAACACACCCTGACCCAGGCCAGGGATGGAGCCTGCAACCGAGGTACATGCTCTTTACCGGGAATGGTACAGGGACCCTTGGATCCACAGGCTGATACTCTAACTACTGAGCAAAATTGGTGAGGGCCAAAAACATCAACCTTTTGATACATGGGATGAGTCTCAACCAACTAAGCCAAATTGGCCAAGGTCCTGTTGTTTCTTTTTGTTGTTGCTGTTAATCCTCACATGAGGATACTTTTTCCATTGGGTTTTAGGGAGAGTGGGAGAGAAGATGGGAGGGGGGAAGAGGGAGCAGAAAGAAACATCAGTTCATTGATTGTTTGCTTCCCATACATGCCCCGACCGGACCAGAGATCAAATCCACAACCCAGGTACATGCCTTTAGCCAGGAATCAAACCAGTGACCCTCCAGTGCATGGCCCAATGCTCTAATCCTTTTTTTTTTTCTCTCTCTCCCTCCCTCACTCCCTCCCCCTCTTTCTCTCTTCCTTTCTCTTTCTCTCCTTTCCTCTCTTCCTTTCTTCCTTCCTCACTCTTGTTCCTCCAAAGCCCACAAGCCACCTTTTAAAAAACATGTTACTTTTATTGCCCCAACTGGTTTTGCTCAGTGGATAGAGCCCCGGCCTGCAGACTGAAGAGTCCTGGGTTTGATTCTGGTCAGGGGCACATGCCCGAGTTGCAGGCTGGATCCACAGTAGGGAGCATGCAGGAGGCAGCCTATCAGTGATTCTCTCTCATCATTGATGTTTCTATCTCTCTCCCTCTCCCTTCCTCTTTGAAATCAATAAAAAATATTATTTTTTTGATGTTAGAGAGGAAGGGAGAGGGACAGAGAACAAGCATCAATTGGTTGTCTCTTGTACACGCCCTGACCAGGGATCAAACCCACAACCTGGATATGTGCCCTGACCGGGAATTGAACCACAACCCTTCAGTGTGTGGGATGACACTCCAACCAATGGAGTCACCCTGGCCAGGGCTGTTGTTTCTTTTTAACAAATGTTTCTGTGAATTATGTGACCCGCTCTAGCAAATTAATCAAAACCAGAGAGGCATTTGTTGGAACCTCCAATCTACACTTGGTTGGTCAAAAGCACAGCAACTGGCATGTGAAGTGTGTGCGTTGGGTGGGGGCATTCTTATAGGACTGAGCCCTTAACCTGTGGGATTTGACACTATCTCCAGGTAGATAGTGTTAGAATTGAATTAAATTGTAGGATAACAAGCTAGAATTGCTTGTTGGTGTGTAGAAACCCTGCTCCCCAAAGAGTATGGGAATTGGGTGCAGAACCCTTTAATAAGTAAATATGAGGTTTAGTCCAGGCAATCTATATCTAAGGAATGACCAATGCAGCAGCACCCTCCCTCCCTGAACAGGGACCCAGCAACCACATAGACTTAAGCCAGCACTTCAGTAGTAATGCACTTGCGGATGCACACAAGCTACCAGCACTGCTTCCATAATTAGAATTCATTTGCCCAGCTATTGACCAGGTTTGGAAAAGCTATTTCCCAGGCACCTTGTTTCCACCAATGAGGGTGTCACTGTGAGTGTCAAGAATTTAGAAAGAAGCAGAAGAGCTGGTCATGAGCAGGCAAGTCAAACATGAAACTCTGAAAGAAATCAGATGGAGACTGACTTCAAAGAAAACTCAGTATTGCCTGATAAATTGTGTTATTTTATTGTACAATGGCTAGCCTTCATGCCATGAAAATATAGCCATTCTAAAAATGTCACTCTTACTAAACTCTAGGTGATAGTTGGCATGAGAGATGATAGAAATGACATTGAACTTAAAGGAAAACACCATACTGTACAACGTCCTCATCAAAACAAAATATAATACTAAGTGTATTTGAAGCAGAGTTCACAAAGCCATGTAAAATCAAACTAAATAGCTGGCATTCCATAAAAAAAGAGCTTTCCTTTTTTACTCCCTTTTCTCTTGTTTATGGATTTTTATTTACTTAATGGGTTATAATCAATTTCATAAATTATTGATGACAGAGGGAAAATAATTGTTCCAAGTAGTTTTTAAACACTCTAATTGTATAATTAGAAGGGATCTACTCTAAAATAGGGCCTGGCAAACTTTTTCTGTAAAGGACCAGATAATACATAGAGTCAAACCTCATAATTTGTGGATTTTCATATTTATAGACTTACCCACTTGCTAACATTTATTTGTAATCTCAAAGTCAATATTCACAGCACTTTTGTGGTCATTCATGGAATGATAAAAAAAATGAGTCCCCTGACTCACATTTCTCAGCTGAACTCAAGGCAACCCTCTGCCTTATTTAGGCTCTTATCCTATAAACAACTGTCTTTTTTCACAGTCTATTTAGTACCATGTTTTCTCACTTTTGTGCCTTTTATTGTGATCCTGCTGTTTAAAATGCCCCCAAGCATAGAGTTAAAGTGATGTCTAGTGCTCCTAAGCACAAGAAGGCTGTAATGTGCCTTACAGAGAAAATATGTTAGGTAAGCTTCATTCAGGCATGAGTTATAGTGCTGTTGGTCATGAGTTCAATGTTAAAGAAATAAAAAAATCTATGAGAAGAGTGTGTAAAAAGAAACACATAAAACAGGTTATGTATTGATGAAAATGTTGTGACTAGATGCTTGCAGGAAACTAACTCTGTTCCCCTAAGAGCAACGGCTCACTAATTCAGTGTTTACAACAACTTTATAAAATACTAGAATCCGTGTACTGGTGGGGTCCCTTGGCCTGGCCTGTGGGATCTGGCCAAAACCAGCTCCCCAACACCCCCTGAGGGGTCCCGGGTTGCGAGAGGGTGCAGGCCAGGCCGAGGGATCCCACTGGGTGCTGGGGAATGTGAGAGTGAACCAGGGATCTTTCTGTCAAAGAAAGGAGCTCACTGCCATCTTAGGTCCTGCCATTTTGATATGACCTTCAGATTCTTTCAGGGGGCTGCCATCTTAGGTTCTTCGATTTTGACATGACCTTCAGGCTCTCAGGGGGCCACCATCTTAGGCTTTGCCTTACCTTCCCCTTGCTCTGAATTAGCCAATCGCATAATAATGGGAATCTGAGCTCTGAACCCTGACCAATCAGGTCAGAGTTCAGAGTGAGGAGCAGGGCAGACCCCGAGTCAGGAAATAAAACCAGAACAGACTTCCCATTCAGTGTGCTTTTGCCCATGATTTGCAGGCAGGAGCACCCTTCTGCACAAAAGTAAATTTGCCTTGCCCATTCAGTTTGGAGTGTTTGTCTCATTCCTACGACATCATTGAGAGCATTTCTAACAGGAGGGACAATGGGAGGGCTCCAGGGCATGTCTGGCCTGCCTCACCCAGTCCTGATCTGCCCGAACCTACCTGTTGGAGCATCTGCCCCCTGGTGGGTCAGTGAACATCATAGTAACTGGCAGAGGGTAGAAGGTGGAAGGAATAATTAGCATATTAGGCTTATATATATATAGATTTTAAAAACCCCAAAACTTAGACTAGGGAGTCTTAAATCTTCCCAACAAAATCCCCATAATACTAAGAAAGAGGGAACACCCACTCATGGGAATCTGGGGCAGAAGAAAATCAACTGCTGCATAACAGGAATTACCTTTGAAAACTTATTTTTTAAGTTATGCTTATTCACATTCTTCCCCATAATGAATCTGTGATTAAATGTAAAACAAATACATAATTATCCAGAAATATCAGGTTTTTTCCCCTCCCCACTAAATCCATCAGTAAAGTTTATGCTTCTAGATGCAACATTCTTTTCTCTATTTGTGGAGAGTGAGGCTCTGGGTCACATCCATCACCCAGATAGCCATCCTGCCACAGTTCTGCAAGATTACAGCAGAAGCGCATATACTCACCACACAATCAGGTGGGCTGTTTCTCAGACTCACACCATGGTCTGCAGAGGAAAACAAATCTATCGAAACCACGCCACATGAATGTTCATAATCAATTACAGGTTCATCAAAACACAATCCCCTGTACTCAATCCCATTATCTCAGAGGCCCTCCTGCCCCCACCCCAGCATTCTGTTCTACACAGCCCCACACTCAGTCATAAAATCTTCACAAACCACATTCCCATCCCGCCATTGCAACCTCTCAAACACACACCAGCTACATCTGTGGAAAAAGTCGCACCCAGAATCACCGCAAAGACAGACACACAGCGCCGGCTTGGTCACTCACAGAACGCCCCCGCTGGCCCCACTACGCGCTACCCCCCTTTAAGGAGCCTGCGGCAACTTAGGAAAGATCCAGGACCCCCACCCTTGCTGGGGCGCGAGGGGATCTCGGCTCACTTAACCCAAGGGCGGGACTGAAGCTCCACCTTCTGGGGCTGGCCACGCCTGCGCATTTAGCGCTGAGCCGAAGATCCCAGCGACCCCTGCGTGCGGCCCCTTAGGCCTCGGGCTGCCCCGCGCTCGCTTCTCGTGGGCATCACTGTGAAAACGGTTCGGAGTCCAGGTGAGCAGTCCTGGCGGGAGCGTTAGCTCCGGCCATCCGTAGGGAAGGCGCTGCAGCCCGCGGGGATAGCAAAGGCGTGGCCTCACCGCAGAGCGTTGCGAGCTCCGCACGCCTGGCGGAGTGTGCGTGAGAACCGCGGTGGCGTAGCTGTGTGTGAGTGGGTGGCGGCGCGGGCCAGGTGTGGCACCAGGACGATGTGCAGTAGTGAGTCCGCAACTAGTGGGCGATGGTGTTGGTGTGACTGAATTGGGTGAAGGTTCTTGTGTGACGGAGATGGCCATGGACTGTGTGACTACGATCCTTAACGTCACAGCTGAATCTCTGCCCAGCTGCACCAGCCCAGCTGCAGAGAAATGGCCCCAGTCGTGGAAAGATTTCCAGCAAAAGACCCGATCTTGGGATAAGAATGTTGGAAGTGAACGTGTCACTCTGGCTGACCCTGGGCGTAATCCCACCGCACTTCATCCGTAGGAGCGCGCGTGCGCGCGGACACACACACACACACACACACACACACACACACACACACACACAGACAGCTCTGAGGGGTCCAACGGCAGGTTTCAGGACCACGGAGTTCCCTCCAGGACACTGCTCCGAAGTTTCCATCCCTGGCCTGGCCTTTCTCTAAGTGTCAACAGTACTCACCCTCTTACCTCACTCTGAATTTGTGTGGATGGTGAGGACCGGTGTGGTTGTGATTTGCCCTGATTTAGCCAGACTGGGCTGGGATCCAAGAAAAGCCTGTTTTAAGATTACCTACTTCCCCAGTCCTATCAATTCTAAGAAAAGGGCTCTGAGGATAAGGAGGAGGAATGAATTTCTATTGCCCATTTAAAATTCAAGGTCAAGGTTCCTGGGTATTTCCTCTTGTTCTGTGAACTGTATTTTTGTTAGGACATGGGAATATTTACTTCCTTCTTAAATGACATTTGATTGAATTGATACCTATGTTCCCTCCCTAGTGCCTACATGCACATACTCATTTGGCAGATAATTGCCATTAATTTTCTTTTTATAACTCTTTGTAAAACTCTTAGAACAGTGCCTGATACTTCATAAGTATGTAATAAACATTTGCTATTTGTTGTTATGTGATAATTTGGGGCAGTTCCCTGTCCACTCCAATAGATCAGGAAAAATTAAAATATCAAGCTAATTTTGTTGGGCACTTTCTAGTTTTAAAAAATGAGATGCTCAAATGGTCTAGAACAGGAATTCTTATCCAGAGATAATTTGATCAGTTTGGGGCTTTCAGGGAACCAGAAACCCCTCTAAATAGTATGTAAAAAATTGTATATATTTGTTAATGTGCCATTTTTCTGAGCGAAAGTTTATAATTTAATGAGATTATCAAAAATGACCCAGAAAGATTCAGATCCACTGGTCTAGAATCAGAGTAATGTTATATGAGAATGTTCTTTGAGATAATCTTATATAAATTAGTGCCTAACAATTGAAGATTATTAAATAAATCACACTCCATTCATTTCACAGGCCTATATACTCAACATATCTCCCCAACTCTGTTTTTTATTTTATTTTTATGGAAATAGTTTAATTTTTGTTTCTGATGATAAAATTAATGCAGGTTTAGTGTAGAAAGGAAAAAATATAGAGACCTAAAAACTTTTTTTTTAAATTTTTTTATTAATTTTAGAGAGGAAGGGAGAGGGAAAGAGAGAAACATCAATGATAAGAAAGAATCATTGCCAGGACCGGTTTGGCTCAGTGTATAGAGTGTCGGCCTGCGGACTGAGAGATCCCAGGTTCGATTCCGGTCAGGGGCATGTACCAGGGTTGCGGGCACATCCCCAGTAGATGTGCAGGAGGCAGCTGATTGATGTTTCTCTCTCATCGATGTTTCTAACTATCTCTCTCCCTTCCTCTCTGTAAAAAATCAATAAAATGTATTTAAAAAAAAAAAAAAAAGAAAGAAAGAATCATTGATTGGCTGCCTCCTACACAGCCCCTACTGGGGATTGAGCCTACAACCCCGGCATGTGCCCTTGACCAGAGTCGAACCTGGGACCCTTCTGTCTGGAGGCCGACACTCTATCCACCAAGCCAAAGCAAGTCATACCAGTCAGGGCAAGACCTAAGAACTTTTAAAGAACATTTAAATTGCCCATAGTCCCACCATCCAGAGTTAATGAATATTACTATCTTGATGTTTGTCTTTCCAAATATTTTTCTGTGTACCTGTTGACTTTGCAAAATAGAATCACAAAAATTGATTATTTAAGGAGATAAAGACTTTCCAACACTTTGAAAAAGGAACCCAGTGCAGTCATAAAATTTATTATATTTCTGTGCCTGTATAGAGTAAAAGGAAGTGCAGTGGTTCCCCTCTAATATGAAAAGTCTTTCAAGAATTTACACCTTATGACAACAAATTATCAAGATAACCTTTTAGAATTAGAGACTTTTTTTTAATGGTTCAAGGTTACGTCTAAGTACAGATTTACAATAACGGGAGAAAAAGTGATAGTAGTGATATATTCAGACATGTTATACAGAAGAACTTGGTCAAATATTTCTATGTTCAGTATGACACCTTATCAAATAAAATTTCTTGAGTTTTATAATGCCAAATGCTATCTCTTGGAGATGCTAGGGATGGAGAGCAAGAGGGGCTTTGCGCCGTTTCTTCATTTTTGTGCATTTTTTTGCTAATATTATTAATTAAGAAAAATTACATTCTCAAGCCTAGTTTTAAAATTTGTTGTAAAGAGCAATCTTGGAAAATCTCAAAAAGTTTACTATAAGACAAAAAGAGATGGGTATTCTAGTATTAAAGTTACTAAAGAAAATTAGTACAGATAACATAAACATTTTAAATTAAATATTTAAGATATTTTCTTTAATAGAATAAGGGGCATGTAATGTTTATTTTATTAAGTGCTTATAATAAGCTATTTTAAGTATATGTATTTATTTTTACTTTTAAAGACTTTTATTGATTGAGTTTAGAGAGAGAGAGAGATTGATTTGTTGTTTTACTTATTTATGCATTCATTTGGTTGATTCTTGTATGTGCTCTGACCAGGGATTGAACTCAAAAGCTTGGCATATCAGGACAATACTCTAACCAACTGAGCTACCCGGCAAGGGCTATATGTATTTTATATGTATTTTATATGTATTATATTAGCATTAATAACATCCCTGTAAGATGGATACTGTTATTATTCTCCCCATAGTTTAGACAGAAACAGGCATTGAAAATTAAGTAACATGTCCAAAGTGAGACAGGCTAGTAAGCCAGGACAAAGCTGAATAGGGAAACTGGGACATATAGTTAAACAACGGTTTGTAGCCATCTAGAACAGCGGTTCTCAACCTGTGGGTTGCGACCTCTTTGAGGGTCGAATGACCCTTTCACAGGGGTCACCTAAGACCATTGGAAAACACAAATATAATTACATATTGTTTTTGTGATTAATCACTATGCTTTAATTATGTTCAATTTGTAACAATGAAAATACATCCTGCATATCAGATATTTACATGACAATTCATAACAGTAGCAAAATTACAGTTATGAAGTATCAACGAAAATAATTTTATGGTTGGGGGTCACCACAACATGAGGAACTGTATTAAAGGGTCACGGCATTAGGAAGGTTCAGAACCACTGATCTTGAATATCTAGATGCCAGTTTGTGGCCTTCTAGTAAATCCTATCTTCCGTAAGCCAGGGACACTTGAGAATAAATGGTTTGCATTTCTTCCCAACCAGAGAGAGGGTAAATAGCTTAAATCACCGTCCTTGGGGAGACAGACAGCAGAAATCCAATTAGTGCCATTTGCCAACTATAGCCAAGAACAGATGAAGTTAGGAGAATAAACCTCATTTTGGTACATAAGCATAGAGTTGATGAATATTCTATTGAGATCCTCCCCTAAGACTTCCTCGACACAGCGAACCCTCAAAACCAAGGTCCCAGCTCCCTCCCAGGAGCACACCCCCTACCTCCCCCACCTTTTCCCCACAGCCATGCATTTCCTGCACTCAAAGAGACCCCAGGAGGATTGTAACCAGGAGAGCAATGGGTAGCAGCAATTCATCCTGGGTAACCCCGCTCCCCCCACCCTCCCCAACCTGTCCCCAAGATCCCCTTTCCTCTGACTTTTTGTTTTATTAATCCTCACCCGAGGACACTTTCCCATTGATTGTTAGAGAGAGTGGAAGGGAGGGGGAGAGACACACAGAGAGAGAACACATCCATGCAAAAGAGAAACATACATTGGTTGCCTCCTGCATGTATCCTGACCAGGGCTTAGGATCCAGTGTGCAACCCAGGTACATGCCCTTGACTGGAATCAAACCTGGACCCTTCAGCCCGTGGGCCGATGTTCTACCCACTAAGCCAAACCATCAAGGGCTTCTCTAACTTCTTAGTGAGCCAGAGCAGCCCAGCCTAGGCTCATGTCCTCAGCCATTCCTTGTTTCACCATCCCCAGCTCTAACATACATCCTCTAAAATTCACCTGGGCTTATGTTGTGAAATTTTTCCTGCACAAAGTCAAGAACCCACACACTACTGGCTGGCGTAGGCAGATCCTTTCAGGGCCAAGTCCCCTTTCCAGTAACAAATATCTCCAAGTTGATAATTGTCAGAGCTTAGATTCATGTCCTGGATTCTGATAACAAAGCCTGTGTTTTTCATATATGAGAGTCAGCCTCCTCCCAACACTGTGTATATTTTTAGTCTGCCTGTCATACTTGGCAATTTATTGTGGGTATTTTCCTTCATTAATTAATATGAACCGATATCATCATCATTAATATTTCACAATATGTCATCCTATAGAGGAACATTATTTAGGTTTGTTGCCTATATTAGGTATTCTGACTTTTGGTTATAAATTATTCTTTGATGAACTTCCTTACATATATCTCTTTGTATACTTTTACAAATATTTCCTAAGGATAAATTCCTAGAAATGGAATGTCTAGGTTGAATTATCAGACACGTGTAATGTACAATATGCCAGATCCTTTGTTAGTACTTGGGGAAAATACAGTGACTAAAGTGACATGGTTGCTATTCTTGTGTTGCTTACTATTTATGAAGGTGGATAAACCTCAATAGGAATAAGAATAAGATAAGTGTGATAAAGGTCATTGAAGAAGTCAGGGGAAAGGGGAGTTGACTCTAGCTGCAGCCCCTACCCTGGAGGTCTCCAGGCACTGATTTGCTCCTTCAGCTCAACTGTCTGGAACTACTTGGAGAACCAAGTGGCTCAGAAACAAACTCCTCCAGGTGCACTTGAAGGACAGAGGAACCAACAACATCCTGTACTGACTGACCATAGCATTTTGTCTTGGGGGCACTGTCTACAGCCTGTATTGCTTTGGGTGGTCGGGTGGGGAGGTGGGGTGGGGGGGAGGCGGGCAGTTAGGAGCAACCAGGCAGGTGAGCGATTAAGAAGTGAGACCATGAAGACTGTAGGACCTGAGGGACTTGAACAAGCATCAATGAGTGTGCTGAGTTCTTGGGGGGAAAAACAAACCAAAAAAAAAGCAAAACAAAAGTCAGATGGCATGGCTTGGAAGATTCTGAGGAGATATCATCTGATTTTAGCATGCACTGCAGATTGCGATCAAATAATATCAAAACCCTGTGGGGGTTGGGTGAAAAATTGAAGGGATTAAGAAGTAAAAATTGCTACAGCATAGGGAATCCTATATAATAAAGAGGTAATATGCAAATTAACGCTCATACCCTCACAAAGATGGCTGCCTATGACCAGGCTGGCAAGGGGTTAAGTGAGGGACAACCAAATGACTGAACAAGCAGGCTGTGTGGGGTGACCAGGCTGGCAAGGGGGGTAGTTTGGGGTGACCAGGCCAGCGGGGGGGGGCAGTTAGGGGCAACCAGGCCGGCAGGGGGGCAGAAAGAGGTGACCAGGCCAGCGGGGGCAGTTAGGAGCACCAGGCAGGCGGGGGGAGTGCAGTTGGGGGCGACCAGGCTGACATGGGGGGCAGTTGGGGGTGAACAGGCCAGCAGAGGGGGGCAATTGGGGGCAACCTGGCCAGCAGGGGGGGGGAGTTAGGGGCAATCAGGCCAGCAGGGGGGCAGTTAGGGGCTATCAGGCCAGCATGCAGAGGCAGTTAGGGGCAACCAGGCAGGTGAGCAATTAGGAGCCAATGGTCCAGGATTGTGAGAGGGATGTCCGACTGCCGGTTTAGGCCCAATCCCAGCAGTTGGACATCTCCTGAGGGTTCCTGGATTGGAGAGGGTGCAGGCTGGGCTGAGGGGAACACCACCACCTCTCCCCCGTGTACGAATTTTGTGCACCAGCCCTCTAGTCATAATAATAAAAGGCCAAGAGGCATCACAACCTAAATGACCAATCAACCAGTCACCATGAGGGGACCCACCCCCATCTGGATTGGGGGCGTGGCTGGTCTTCAAACTGCCTAAGGCCCATAGCCCAGGCTTGGGCGACACTGGGGGCCAGGTGTGTGCGGTGCAGTCTTTTAAAAATAGAGAAAAGCCCTCTGGCTCTCCAAGGTGCCTCTTGGCACTGGCCACCCTGCCCCCACTCCCACCCTGCGTGGAGCCCCCAGCAGAGCTGCTCAGGTGGGTGTGGGCTGCACGACCCCAGGCTCCAGGCCCCATGGGGGTGGAGAGGTTCGCGCAGCTGGTGTAGCGATGCCGGTGAACTCTGCTGGGGAGTACAAATTGGAGTGAATGGACTGCAGCTGGTGGTGCTGGCCAGATGAAGCTCCAGGAAGATGTTTTGTAAGAAGAGTGGGCAAGCCTATTCTCCCAGTAGAGTTCCGATCACTGAGAATGATGTGAAAGGAATGCTGGGAGCCAGTCCATCCTTGCTGTTTCAAAGGACATAGCATATATGGCATACTGTTCTTAAAATGTTTGCTCACCTTCTTGGCACTATGTGTTTTAACCAAGGTCTCCTCTCTGAGAAAGGTTGTTTCCCCAGGTAGGGATTTCCCCCTGAAGTTAGGGAGGGAATAAAACCCCTTAACTAAGTGCCAGGCGGGTAGTTAATCACTTTAACTACAAACAATCATGCTTAAGCTACATAATCTTTACTCCCTGGAATGGAGATAAGAAACGCCCTAACCTTTGGAATAAAGATTGATAGGATTGAATCAACTGGTATAAATACAGATGTAACAAGACAACAGGAGACAGAACTTAGAACACAGGACCTACACTCAGAACCTAGACACAGAACCTACACAGAACCTAGAGATGGAAGAACTTCGCTGGAGAGAACATGGCAAAAGATCCTGGACAGAAACTGGCCTCAGAACCTAGAGACAGAACCTAGCGAGAGAATCTGGCTGAAGACCTGGCTACAGAACCTGGCTACAGAACCTGGATAGAACATGGCAAGAGAACCTGACTAGAACCTGGTGACTGAACCTGGCTGGAGAACCTGGACAGAACCTGGCTGGAGAACCTAGCGAGGGAACATGGCTACAGAACCTGGTTGGAGAACCTGGAGAACCTGGCTGGAGAACCTGGACAGAACCTGGCTGGAGATCCTAACCAGAACCTCTCTGGAGATCCAGACCAGAACTTGGCTGGAGATCCTGGCTGGAGATCCTGGCTAGGCTGCTGATCAACTGAACGCTGTCTCCGTGTCCTTCCTTCTTCGCCGACTCCGTCCACACCTTTGGGGACCCCTGGACCTGCTGGGGCTGGACCCCAGCAAAAGGAAGGCCTCCAGAAGTCTCACATTTTATGTGACCGAACAGGAGAAGAGCACTACAACTGCATTTCTGCTCTTCATAAGTTGATGCGGGCTCAGCCCGAGCGCCTCCCTCTACTGGCTGACATGCATGCTCGAAGGAGGAGAGGACCCGCTGTATGTGGCAAGGAAGCTGGTGAGGTTTGCCAGTGAAGACATAGGTCTGGCAGACCCATCTGCATTACCACAGCAGTGGCCACATACCAGGGCTGTCACTTCACAGGCATGCCCGAATGTGAGGTGCTTCTGGCCCAGTGTGTAGTCTATTTTGCCAGAGCCCCAAAGTCTATTGAGGTGTACAGCACCTACAGCAACATCAAAGCCTGCCGTGGATCCACCAGGCGCCTCTTTCCCCTGTCCCGCCTGAGGAATGCGCCGACCTGGCTCATGAAGGACCTGGGCTATGGCAAGGGCTACAAATACAACCCCATGTACAGTGAGCCTGTGGACCAGGAATACCTGCCTGAAGAATTGAGAGGAGGGGATTTCTTCAAGCAGAGGTGATGCTGACTCTTTGAAGCTATGACAGCAGAAGGATGTTATTTTCTTTTCTTTCTTTCTTCTTCTTTTTTTAATAGGAATGGCCAAAAAGAGAGTAAATGGATTGTTAAGTTGGTTTCCTGGTAAAAGTTAAAACAGCCCAACTTTTTGTGCCAAAAATTTGAGAGTTTCTTAATTGGAGACACAGCTACTTCAGCTAAGTGTGTAATGTTGAATTGTGTTCATTTGCACTCTACAGTGGTTATGCGTATGGAAGTGTCTGGCAGTTTTTTGCAATGAATTAATGTTATAAGGAATTATCTATTTTGTCATAGTATTTAAATCATAATGTCATTTCAGAATTCAGTTCTGTAGGATTTTTTTTCCTTTAAAAAATGTATATTCTGGGTAGTTTTAATTGGTAAAAAAATGTAATTGTGATTTAATACTGCATAGTGTTCTGGGGTATTTTTTTTATATGCAAAGGTCTTATGAGCCAATGAAACTATTTCAAAGTAAACAAAACAAAACAAAACAAAAAACTTTGCTGAGGAGGCCAGCGGGGCTCCAGTGTGTTTGGGGGCAGCCTGTTTATGCCAGGACCCAGGTGCGCAGCTGCACACACGTGGTGGGCATGTGCTGGGAGTGTGGCGCAGGCATCCTATGGACATTTGTGCGTGAAAAGGTGTGCACACACCTTTGTGTGCATAAATACATCTGTTTCTCAGAAGCATACCTGGAAAGGTGCTTTATCTGTAATAAGCAGTTTTCAAAATGTAATCCAGAGGCAAGGGATCTGTAGGGAGAAAACACATAAGAAAAGGTTTTTGATACTAAACACAAAGCTGTAATTGAAGTGTTTATGCCCAAATGTACTGTGAATCAAACATATGGTGATATTTATCTTCTGGTGGGTCTGTTCGAAAGGTTTGGTTGATCAGTTCTCATTTCACGAAAAAAATAATGTAACTAAGTGATTACTAAATATATACTTCTAAGGCAAAGTAGTTTACCCACTTTGTGTACTTTTTGCATGTGTGTAGCACATCAAGGCTGTTTATAAAGTATAACTTGGATGATGTGACAGTATGGTTGAGGAAGGAGGTGTGGCCGGTTGTTTTTAAAAATTAGGCACCTCACAGTTTTGTTTTTTTTTGTTTTTTTTTAACAATATCTTTATTGCTTTCAGAGAGGAAGGGAGAGGGAAAGAGAGATAGAAACATTAATGATGAGAGAGAATCATTGATTGGCTGCCTCCTGCACATTCCCCACTGGGGATAAAACCCGCAACCCAGGCATGTGCCCTTGGCTGGAATCGAACCTGGGACCCTTCAGTCCGCAGGCTGACGCTCTATCCACTAAGCCAAACCAGCCAGGGCACCTCACAGTTTTTAAGACAAACGTGTTAACCTAAAATCTTCAGAAGGCAGGGCCAGCGATCTTTTAAGACTTGTATAGGCCTTAGACATAAAAAAGCAGCTACCTTTTTTAGGATGTGGCCTAAAAGAAACCTGTTATTTTCAGTTATTACTGTCTTCAAAGTAAAATAACATATTTTCAGTCTTTTTTTTTTTTTTAATTAATATGCTGTATCTCTTTTTAAGCCGAAACATACTTTTCACCTCAGGACAGTTCTCATTTTTACATTCTTAGTTTCCTTTCTCCAGAACAGGACCCTTTTTGAGCCAGTATTTGAGTAGAGTTCATAATCTAAAGTCATTTTTTCTCCACAGGATGTATTAAGCTGCAAATGGCAAATGACAGTCAGTTAGAAAGCATTTTTGGCATAATAAATAACTGCCAATAGACTTCTATACAGAAGCCTAAAAGCTGCTGCAGTAGCGGTCAGAACTAACATGATTCTTCCATATGCTCAGGCTTCGTTTATTAAATACTGTCATAAATCCAGATAAGAAATCTTCCAAAGCTGCATAATTTCCAAAATGAGTTTCCTCTGGTTGCCGAGCCTGTTCATTCCTTCAATCCTTTTTCAGTCGTTTAGCTTTTGCAATATTTTCTTGGCGTTTTTGTTTTTTCTTTTGCTCCTTTTCCCTGGCCTCAATCATCTTGGCCAGTTTCCAGGACAGTACAGCACTTGCTAGAAACAATGGCGTAAGGGCCAAAATAACGGTTGTAAGGAAGGCATATGGATCCTTTGCAGCCCATTCCACAACATACTCAGCCCAAGCTTTTATGTCAAACATCTTTGTAACGGTGTTAGGAAAAGGGGACTTATGCTTGAGTTGTGATCTCTAACTTTGTCCTGGATTAGTGAGCCAATCACAATTTCAGAAGGATGACCCCTGGTTGTTGTCTTCTTCTTTAGCTCTACTACACACTTCTGAGAGAAGGTTTAAATTCTATATGCCAGGCTGGAAGCAGGAAGGCGGAATCCCCCCAGCCTTTTTATATGAGGGTTTTTTTTCCATACTTTAATTACAATATTTGAAATAGGTGTTGTCATTATTTTAAAGCACTAGTTTTTTCCTCTCAATATCAGAGACTTAAATTTTCACACCCCCCCCCCAAAATGTTTATTTGAAGTAACTGTGCATCTGGATTCCGGGTGGCCTAATAAACTCAGTGGTTAGACAGGTGCTTTTATAGCCACGGTCAAAGGTTCTTTACCCTGATTAGCCTTTGAGGGGGACCAGAGGTTCTCCTGACCAGCATTGGGGGAGCGGGGAGGGGCAGGAAAACCATTAGAGGAAAAGGAATGGGATTGGAAACTCCCTCCCAACCACCCTTAAGAGAGTTCAAATGCTGTGAGGAGTGGGGGGCGGTGGGTGGGTGGGGCGTGTGCTGGTGGGTGGGGCGGTGAACTATCTCGTGATTTCGCCCACTGGGCCTCTAGTATAGTTAATGATATTGTAATAACTGTATGGTTCCACATGGATACTAGACTTATTGGAGGGATAACTTCATAAGTTATATAAATGTCTAACCATTATGCTGTACACCTGAAACTAATCTGTATATATAAAAGCCTAAGCAACCGAACGACCGGTTGACTGGTCACTATGAAGTGCTCTGACCACCAAGGGGCACACACTCAACACAGGAGCTTCCCCCTGGTGGTCAGCGCACTCCCACAGCGGGAGCACCACTCAGCTGACCAACAGGCGCCAGACACAGGCAGCACGAGCCTCTCCCCATCGGGACTGACTGGGTGCGAGCCGTGGCAGGTGCAGCAGTGCTGGGATGAACAGGAGAGGCAGGCAGGAGCAGCAGTCCAACATCCCCCGAAGGCTCCCAGATTGTGAGAGGGCACAGTCTAGGCTGAGGGACCCCACCAGTGCACGAATCCATGCACTGGGCCTTTAGTATAAAATAATGTTGAGTGTCAATTGTAATTAAAAATAAAAAGTAATAATCTTTTTCTACAAAAAACCCCCACAATAACCAAACCCATGGGATTTCTGTGGAGGTAAATAGATTTTATACAATAAGCTTTATATCCTCATAGTTACTCTTATAATTTTGATACAAAGTGAGACCAACAGAACAAGAAGATTCATTAACTCTTTGGAAGGCATCATGGCTAAAATTAAAAGTTCAGAAGCAAGATCAAGAAGTTATGAGAGGTGCCCCAGCTGGGTTGCTCCGTGGTTGGAGCATCATCCCGTACACCACAAAGGTTGCAGGTTCAATCCCTGGTTGGGGTGCGAATGGGAGGCAACTGATTGTTGTTTCTCACATAGATGTTTCTCTCTCTCTCTCTAAAATCAATAAACAGCCAAGCTGGTGTTGCTCCGTGGTTGAGTTTCGACCTATGAACCAGGAGGACATGGTTTGATTCCAGGTCAGGGGACATACCTGGATTGTGGGCTCGATCCCCAGTGTGGGGCATGCAGGAGGTAGCCAATCGATGATTCTCTCTCATCATTGATGTTTCTATCTCTCCCTCTTTGTCTCTGAAATCAATAAAAAAAATATATTAAAAACTAAAGGCCCAGTGCATGAAATTCATGCACAGGGTGGGGGCGCAGGGTCCCTCAGTCCAGCCTGCACCCTCTCCAATCTGGGACATCTCTCTCGCAATCTGGGACTGCTGGCTCCTAATTGCTTGCCTGCCTGCCTGCTTGATTGTCTCTAACTGCCTCTGCTTGCCTGCCTGATCACCCCCTAACTGGTCCCCTGCTAGCCTGGTCACCCCCTAACTGCCCCCCTGCAGGCCTGGTCGCCTCCTAACTGCTCCTCTGCTGGCCTGGTCTCCCTAACTGCCTCTGCCTTGGTCCCTGCCACCATGGCTTTGTCCGGAAGGACGCCTGGAAGGATGTCCAGTCTAATTAGCATATTACCGTTTTATTAGTATAGATAATAAAAAATAAAATCAATAAACAAATCCTCAGGTGATGATTTTTAAAAAAAGAAAGCATTCAATTTTTTTTAATATATTTTATTGATTTTTTACAGAGAGGAAGGGAGAGAGATAGAGAGTTAGAAACATCGATGAGAGAGAAACATCGATCAGCTGCCTCCAGCACATCTCCCACTGGAGATGTGCCTGCAACCCAGGTACATGCCCTTGACCGGAATCGAACCTGGGACCCTTCAGTCCGCAGGCCGACGCTCTATCCACTGAGCCAAACCGGTTTTGGCTCAATTTTATTTTTTAAAAAGTTATGAGAGGCAACAGCAGTGAAATAAAGCATTAGTTGGGTATGTTCAAACATTCTTTTCTAGGCAAAACTCTAACATGTATAGACAAAGTTATGAATCATAGAGTTGGTTCACATATTGGAAACAAATAAAAACATAGTAGCTTTTTTCCCCTCCAAGTTCAAGGCATTTTTAAAAAGTAAGTCACCATGCCAGAACCGGTTTGGCTCAGTGGATAGAGCATCGGCCTGCGGACTCAAGGGTCCTGGGTTCGATTCCGGTCAAGGGCATGTACCTTGGTTGCAGGCACATCCCCAGTCGGGGGCGTGCAGGAGGCGGCTGATTGGTGTTTCTCATCGATGTTTCTAACTTTCTATCCCTCTCCCTTCCTCTCTGTAGAAAATCAATAAAACATATTTTTTTTTTTTAAAAAAGTAAGTCATCTATTTGAAGAAAAGCTTCCTATTTGTAAAATTTTAAAAATATGTTTCAAGAGTATATATGACCATATAAAATGAAACAATGTAAGCAAAAAGAAAATTAAGATTACAATGTGGAGGCCTTGGCTGGGTAGCTCAGTTGGTTAGAGTGTTGTCCTGAAGTACCAAGGTTGTGGGTTTGATCCCTGGTCAGGGCACATACATACAAGAGTCAACCAATTAATGCATAAATAGGTGGAGAAACAAATTGATGTTTCTCTTTCTCTCTAAAGTCAGTCAATAAATAAAAATATTCTAATGTTGAAATAAGCATTTTTTGCATATTTTTCTTTTTTAAAAATATGTTTTTATTGATTTTTAGAAAGAGAGGAAGGGAAAGGGAATAGAAACATCGATGAGATAATGTTTATGGTGAAATGAACAGTCTAACCTACAAAGGATGTAAATTTAGAAGTATGTACAAGAAATATTTAAACCATGCAAACTCTCTGATTCAGAAATTCTATTTTGGGGATTAAAGAAAATAATTATATAGGATGTCCCCCAAAAAATGTATATGCACTTTGAATAATTATAAAGGCAGTGTTCATTAAAATACACTTTATTTTCAAAATTGAGGTATTAGCTGTTAAAGTGTGTATACATTTTGGGGGGACACCCTGTACATGTACACAATGATGAGAGTTTGCATGGTTTAAATATTTCTTGTACATACTTCTAAATTTACATCCTTTGTAGGTTAGACTGTTCATTTCACCACAAACATTATCAATGGGCTGCCTCCTGCATGCCCTCTACTGAGGATCAAGCCAGCAACCTGGGCATGTGCCTGACCAAGAATTGAATTGCGGACCTTTTGGTTCCTGGGTTGACGCTAAATCACTGAGCCATACTGGCTGGGCTACAGATTTTTCTTAATGTTTGATACCTGTTAGTACCTCATTATGCTGATATAGGTATACTTTACAAATATAGTCATAATATCCATTTTATTTTTCTAAAGATTACATTTCTTGAATATTTTCTAAAGTGCATTTAGTGAATATAATGCACATACGTGTGTGTGTGTGTGTGTGTGTGTGTGTGTGTCCTGCCATATAGGGTCACACTACCTACAACTGTTATTACCAGCATTCTTCACTCTGCAATAAGTTGTAAACATATTTTCATCTTCCCAATTAAAGACCTATACCATCATTTTTAAGTGGCAAATTTTTTCACCTTATGGATGCTTTATGAATAATGTTTGTCAACAGTTTTGCCTATTTGTGTACATGTACGGGGTGTCCCCCCAAAATGTATACACACTTTAACAGCTAATACCTCAATTTTGAAAATAAAGTGTATTTTAATGAACACTGCCTTTATAATTATTCAAAGTGCATATACATTTTTGGGGGACATCCTATATAATTATTTTCTTTAATCCCCAAAATAGAATTTCTGAGTCAGAGAGTTTGCATGGTTTAAATATTTCTTGTACATACTTCTAAATTTACATCCTTTGTAGGTTATACTGTTCATTTCACCACAGACTTGCTGATATGGGCATCAATTCTCTTAAAGTGATATTTAATATCGTTTGGTGATTTGATGTATTTCTACTTTTTAGTGAGTCATACATGCTCATCTTTCTCTAATTGGAACTAGCAATTCTGAGGCAAGAGCTACCGTTGAAAGAGTACTGATTTTGTGGTTAGAACAATAAAATTTGCTACTTACTAACTGAATTTCTACAAGTGATTTTACTTCTTCGAGTGTGAATTTTTTGATCCACTGCATAGATAGGATAATTATTATATTACATTGTAATCCTGAGGATAGCTAATGTATATAAAAAACCAATCACATGAAAGTTCTTGATAAATAGATATGCTATTATCTACCTGCTGGGAGCATGAATCCATAACTTTTTTTTACCTTCGTTGTAAGAAAGAGATGAAGTAATGCAGGAAAGCAATGTGGATGATTCTGATTGAAAATAGTGAGGAGTCCAGAAGATTCTGCAAGTTCTGGCAGTAGGCAGGCAGGGCTGCCAGTACAGCAGTTTGATAGTGGTAATGACTGCCAGGATTGGTCCTTATGAATGTCTCTTTGTACCAAATGAATCCAAGCAGGCCTGCAAAGCTTTGAAAAAGATTCTGCTTTAGAGGAAGTGGCCCTTTATCAGCCCTGGAATTTATGACTAGGGATTAGATTAGTCCAGACTCCCTCAAATCTCCCTGTGTGTACAGTATGTGTGTTTGTTAAAGAGGGGGGAGGGGACATATTAACTTAAGTCACTTGGGGATTTCTGAGACTTATCTGATCTCATGGCCTCCCTTTCCTCCTCCTAGCTCTGGTTTCTGTGAACTCTGGTTCTCCAGGCAAGTAAACCCCAAGGAATACTGACCAGTTCTTGAATTTATAAACTATGGCCCATGTAAGTTACTTTTTCTTTCTCTTTCTGGAAATAACTGTCATTTAAGATCCTATGAACATTTATCCAGAAACTTCCTACTTAAGAACCTTCTTTCATTTCCTCTAAAATCAGTGAGGGATGAGGCTAAATAGTATAATGCCTACCCCATGAGTCCTCTTTTTTCCAGTTATTGTGTATATATTCATTGAACAAATCATTCAGCATCATCTATATATGCCTCAGTCTCCTAAGAGATGCTATGGAGCAGAAATGAAATCCTTTGAGGGAGATGTTTGACCATCTCTAGTGAGATGATGAGAGAGGATAGGCACATTTGACTACTCATGGGAAAACTGACCTTTTCCATACTTCAGTTTTCCAAGTATATGAGATTTGCTATTGGTTGGCCTCAGCCTCAGTATATTATGATATCTCATACTTTGTGAGGCTTTTAGGACTGGCTAGTAATGTGGTTGGGTCTTGCATGCAGAGATAATGAATCTTCTCTGGGAATCTCTTAAGAGTTGTACACCAGGAACAGAATTCCATTTGTAGTTGAACAGAATGTGCTTATCTAGAAAGACATCTTTGTGAATCTGGATCACCAGTATCCAGATTCTATATCAGTAACTGGTATCCTCTAACTCAGGAACAAAGAATGCATACAGTGAGGGATGGAAAATGATAGCAGTTAAGAAGATCATGTAGGTAAATAAATAGTTGTAGACTCTCAAAATTAAGGAGGACCTTGACTATTTTGTGTAGACCAAAGATATTTAAGTATGGAAGAAGATTAAGTCTCATCCATTGTATAAACTATTGCACAATCAATTTTATTTTAAGTTTATTAAAGAATCGTCATTAATAGCAAAACACTTATGATTTGATTGGGTTAAACAATGAACTTGGCAGAAATTTAATTGTGTTTAGATCTTTTCTAACAGATATCATAGAGAAACATTTTTTTAAAAGTCTTCTCTTAAGGAGAAAAGGTAGAAGGACTCACATTTCTTGAGAATTCATGAATGGGACATATAGCAGGCAAAAAGGCTTATATACAATCTTTCATTTAATTGGAAAACTGATGGTTTGTTTTTTCTTTCCCAGACATGTCTGAATAATTAAGGTATGCCAGAGTATATAAGAAGTTATATCTGTAGCAACAGAATCCTTCAAGAACACAGGCATGCTGCTTCAGGCACAATGATTTTCTAACTCATTATCTTACATGCTTCCAGCCAAGCCTATTTGCTTGCTTGGTCCATTTCCTGCAGTATCTCTTCCATCTTTTCTTCTTCCATCTTTAAATAAAATTTTTTTAATTTTTATTGTTTTATATGGTTTGTCATTTCAGGGATCAGTGATATTCAGTGATGTGTCCATAGTCTTCTCTCAGGAGGAGTGGGAATACCTGGACTTGCAACAGAGGGACTTGTACAGAGATGTGATGTTGGAGAACTACAGCAATTTAGTCTCATTGGGTAAGGTTTTCTGCCTCCAGTAATACAGACTCTGTTCTCTGTAATGCCAGCTTTCTTTTTTGGAAATTTTAGCAGTGTCTTTCAAGAAATTATCTCAATTTCTGCTCCCTGTTCTCAAGGGAATGGTTTGACCTTTTACTTCAAGCATGTCAAACTCGTGGCCCGTGGGCCACATGCAACCCACATGAATATTTTTGTGGCCCAGCCAACATAACGGTATGTAAGAAATGTTTTAATAAAAATTTTGTAATTTAATTTTTACAATATCCTGTTATAAATAATTATTAATAATGAACTACAACATTTGCTAATGACTGATTACTATAATTGTGTTGCATTCATTTCCCTTACGCCCCTTATGCACAGGTATACCATTTCTCTCCACTAATACTAGCAGTGAGTATTTTATTTTATTATTTTATTTTATCTTATTTTATTTTACTTTATTTTATTATTTTATTTTATTTTTACAATATCCTGTTATACATAACTAGAAGCCCGGTGCACAAAAATTTGTGCACTCCGGGGGAGTGGGGGTCCCTCAGCCCGGCCTGTGCCCTCTCGCAGTCTGGGACCCCTCGGGAGATAACGACCTGCTGGCTTGGGCCTGCGCCCGGGTGGCAGAGGGCAGGCCCAATCCCTAGGTGCAGCCCCTGGTTGGGCTCAGAGCAGGGCTGATTGGGGAGTTGGGGCACCGCCCCCTGTCATGTACAGAGCAGGGTGGATTGGGAGGTTGCGATGTCACCCCCAGTCACGCTCAGGGTAGGGCCAATTGGGGGGTTGGGGCACCACCCCCTGTCACACTCAAGGCAGGGTCGATGGGGAGGTTGCGGCGCCACCCCGTCACGCACAGAGCAGGGCCAAATGGGGGGTTGGGGCGCTGCTCCCTGTCACTCACAGAGCAGGGCCCATCAAGGGGGTTGGGGCTCCGTACCCTGTCACACACAGAGCAGGGTCAATCAGGGGGTTGGGGAGCTCCCCCCTGTCACGCGCAGAGCAGGGTCAATCAGGGGCTCCCCCCTGTCACTCACAGAGTAGGGCCGATAGGGGAGTTGGGGCACTGCCCCCTGTCACACACAGAGCAGGGTGGATAAGGGGGTTGGGGCACCGCCCTCTATCACCCACAGAGCAGGGCCGATCATGGGGTTGGGGCGCCGCCACTGTCACACTCAGGGCAGGGCCGATGGGGAGGTTATGGCTCTACCCCATCACACACGGAGCAGGGCCCGTGGGGCAGGGGGGGGTTGGGGCGCCGCCCTCTATCACCCACAGAGCAGGGCCGATCATGGGGTTGGGGCGCCGCCACTCTCACACTCAGGGCACGGCCGATGGGGAGGTTATGGCTCTACCCCATCACACACAGAGCAGGGCCCGTGGGGGGAGGTTGGGGCACCGCGCGCTGTCACACACAGAGCTGCAGCGCGATCAGGGGTTGGGGAGCTCCCCACAATCAGGCACAGAGCAGGGCTGATCAGGGGGTTGGGGCGCCTTCCTGTCATGAACAGAGCAGGGCGGATAGGGAGGTTATGTCCCCGCCCCCTGTCACACACAGAGCCGCAGGGCGATCTGGGTGTTTGGGCGCTGCTCCTTGTCATGCTGATCCCAGTGCCAGGAGGCCTCGCGGCTCTGCTGATCCCGGTGCTGGGAGGCATATTACCCTTTTACTACATAGGATAGAGGCCTGGTGCACGGGTGGGTGCTGGCTGGTTTGCCCTGATGGGTGTCCTGGATCAGGGTGGGGGTCCCCACTGGGGTGCCAGGCCAGCCTGGATGAGGGGATGATGGCTGTTTGCAGCTGGGCATACACCCTTCAGAGTGAGGGTCCCCACTGGGATGCCTGGCCAGTCTCGGTGAGGGGCTGAGTGCTGTTTTCAGGCTGGCGGGTGACTGAAGCTCCCAATTGGCCCTACCCTGCTCCTTTTTTGTCTTTTTTTAAATTCTGGGCCAGCTTTAGCTCTGACTCCAGCTCTGAGGCCTCTGCTGCTGAAAGCAGGTATCTGGTTTGTTTGTGTTCTATAATCGAAACACTGTATCAACTCCAGCTCTGAGATCCCGGCTCGGTGAAAGCAGGTTTCTGGGGTTTTGTTTAGCTTCTATATTTGTAACTATGTTTCAAACTGCAAGCTCAGAGGCCGGCAAGGCAGGCGGGGAACGTTGGTTTCCTCCGTCACTGCAAGCCTCATGCTAGTTTCAAGCTGCCTGGCTGCCAGTCGCCATCTTGGCTGGCAGTTAATTTGCATATCTCCCTGATTAGCCAATGAGAAGGGTAGCGGACATATACTAATTACCATGTTTCTCTTTTATTAGATAGGACTAGAGGCCCGGTGCACAAAAATTTGTGCACTCGGGGGGGAGGGGGGGTCCCTCAGCCCGGCCTGTGCCCTCTCGCAATCTGGGACCCCTTGGGAGATAACGACCTGCTGGCTTAGGCCTGCGCCCGGGTGGCAGAGGGCAGGCCCAATCCCTAGGTGCAGCCCCTGGTTGGGCTCAGAGCAGGGCTGATTGGGGAGTTGGGGTGCTGCCCCCTGTCATGCACAGAGCAGGGCAGATTGGGAGGTTGTGATGCCACCCTCAGTCACTATCAGGGTAGGGCTGATTGGGGGGTTGGGGCACTGCCCCCTGTCACACTCAAGGCAGAGTCGGTGGGGAGGTTGCTGCGCCAGCCCCTGTCACGCACAGAGCAGGGCCAATCAGGGGGTTGGGGAGCTCCCCCCTGTCACGCACAGAGCAGGGCCCATCAGGGGGTTGGGGAGCTCCCCCCTGTCACTCACAGAGTAGGGCCAATAGGGGAGTTAGGGCACCGCCCCCTGTCATACACAGAGCAGGGCGGATCAGGGGGTTGGGGCGATACCACTGTCACACTCAGGACAGGGCCGATGGGGAGGTTATGGCTCTACCCCATCACACACAGAGCAGGGCCCATGGGTGGGGGGGGGGGTTGGATCTGCCCTCTATCACCCACAGAGCAGGGCCGATCAGGGGGTTGGGGCGCCTTCACCTGTCACTAACAGAGCAGGGCCGATAGGGAGGTTGTGGCCCTGGCCCCTGTCACACACAGAGCCGCAGGGCAATCAGGGGGTTTGGGCGCTGCCCCCTGTCATACTGATCCCGGTGCCGGGAGGCCTCTCAGCTCCGCTGATCCCAGTGCTGGGAGGCATATTACCCTTTTACTATATAGAATAGAGGCCTGGTGCACAGGTGGGGGTCGTCTGGTTTGCCCTGATGGGTGTCCTGGATCAGGGTGGGGGTCCCCACTGGGGTGCCTGGCCAGCCTGGATGAGGAGATGATGGCTGTTTGCAGCTGGTCACACATCCTTCAGGGTGGGGGTCCCCACTGGGATTCCTGGCCAGTCTGCGTGATGGGCTGAGGGCTGTTTTCAGGCTGGGACTGAAGCTCCCAACTGCTCCTTCTTTTCTTTTCTTTTTTTTTATTCTGCGCCAGCTTTAGCTCTGAGCCTCCAGCTCTTAGGCCTCCGCTCCTGAAAGCAGGTATCTGGTTTGTTTCGGTTCTCGAAACTCTGTATCAACTCCAGCTCTGAGATCCCAGCCGGCTGAAAGCTGGTTTCTGGGTTTTTGTTTAGCGTCTATATTTGTTACAATGTTTGAAACTGCAGGCTTAGAGGCCTGCAGCGGCCGGTGGGGAACGTTGGAGTCCTCCGTCACTGAAGCAAGCAAGCTTCATGTTAGTTTCAAGCTGCCTGGCTGCCGGCCGCCATCTTGGCTGACAGTTAATTTGCATATTGCCCTGATTAGCTAATGGGAAGGGTAGCGGTCATACGCCAATTACCATGTTTCTCTTTTATTAGTGTAGATTATTAATAACAAACTACAACATTTGCTAATGACTGATTACTATAATTGTGTTGCATTCATTTCCCTTACGCCCCTTATGCACGGGCGCACCATTTCTCTCCACTAATACTAGCAGTGAATATTTTATTTTATTTTATTATTTATTTATTTTAATTTTATTTTATTGGTTTTTTTACAGAGAGGAAGGGAGAGGACTAGAGAGCTAGAAACATCGATGAGATAGAAACATCTATCAGCTGCCTCCTGCACACCCCTAACTGGGGATGGGCCTGCAACCAAGGCACATGCCCTTGACCAGAGTCGAACCTGGGACCCTTCAGTCCGCAGACCGACACTCTATCCACTGAGCCAAACCCGTCAGGACTAGCAGTGAATATTTGTAGCAGCTGATTGCCACATCATTTAGTCTTGTACTTAATTGTTTGGTGTGTGCAACAGGAAATATTTTGCTTTCGGAGAACAAGAAAAATAGGTTTATTTGCATTACACTTATTAATTTGTGCAGTTATCCAGTGTCTGGTAAGGTAATGTTCAAGAAAAATATTAATTTTTATTAAAATGTTCTATTACTTAATGTTAATTATTACTCATTTATTTCAGCCCTTTGTATTCAGCAAGTCTCTATTGAAATAGACCTAAAGTTTTCGTTTTTTTGTGGCCCACATAAACTTAAACCTTGTTTATTTGGCCCGTCTTAGCCTTTGAGTTTGACATGCTTGTTTTATTTGTTTGGAAGGTAGCACATTCATTAAGTATATTCATCTTTCCCATACTTAAGTCGCCTTTAGGTCTTCCTTAATGATAAGGGGGCTAGATATGAAATCTAGGTGTCTTATAGCTTTAACCGTGTCCAACAAATCAGGTTTCACTTTGTATTTTAACTTAGAATTGCTATATGTATTTTGTTATTTGTTGATATACTTACCAGGAAAATAGCTACACCTGGATTCTTGTTTTTTTCTCTGGCTATCAAAAGAACACATAATTTTTGTAGTGGTAAGTTGGATCAATTTACAATTATTTACAATTCAGAAGAATGCATTCCTTTTGTTACTAAACAAAAGAACTTTGCACTTAATATTTTATGAATATCCTAATAACAATAAATGCCTCAGTAAACTTCTTGTTTTTCTCTCAACAAAATAGCAATAACAATAAATAGTAGCTAATGAAATATATATAGTGCTTAGTACATATATTGTAGGCAAAATTTATTTTATAAATATAAATTAATAACCTTCACAACAATTGTGTAATAGAGACACTATTTTTATGCTTGTTTTGTAGATGAAAATAAAGCAGGGAACTTGTCCAAGACCACATAAATGGGATGTGGCAAAGGTGGGATATGAACCCAGGCATTCTATTCTCTCAAGTATTACAGACTCTCAAGAAGAAGTACTTGCATGAAATATAAATGAAAATAAGGCCTTTTCTTCAGTTTATTTTGTAATCTTAAAATGTTTTTATTTATTTACTTATTTATTTTTATTGTTAACAGTATTATAGATGTTCCCCATTTCCCTCCACATTGCTCCCCTCTATCCAGTCCCTGCCCCACCCAGGTCTTCACACATGATTGTCTGTGTCTATGGGTTATGGATATATGTTCATTGGTAGATCTCTTCCTGTTCCTGCCACTCCCCTCCCCTCTGCCATCTGTCAGTCTGTTCCATGCATCCATGCCTCTGGAGGTATTTTGTTTATCAGTTTATTTTGTTCATTAGATTCCACATATAAGTGAGATCTTAGGATATTTGCCTTTTTCTGTCTGGCTTTTTTTCACTTAGCATAAGAATCTTTAGATTCATCCATGCTGTTGCAAAGGGTAAGAGAACTTTCTTTTTTGTAGCCACATAGTAAGTATTCCATTGTGTAAATGTACCACACATCTTTTTTTTAATATATATTTTTTATTGATTTCAGAGAGAAAGGGAGAGGGGGAGAGAGATAGAAACATCAATGAGAGAGAATCATTGACTGACTGCTTCCTGCACACCCCCTACTGAGGATCGAGCCCACAACCTGGGCATGTGCCCTGGACTGGAATCGAACCTGGGACCCTTCAGTCCACAGGCCGACGCTCTATCCACTGAGCCAAACCAGCTAGGGCTAACACATCTTTTTTATTCATTCATGTACTGATGGGCAAGTGGGCTGTTTCCAGATCTTGACTATTGTAAATAAGGTTGCTATGAACATAGGGGTGCATATATTCTTTCTGATTGGTGTTTTGGGTCTCTTAGGATACATTCCAGAGTGAGATCGCTGAGTCAAACAGCTGTTCTCTTTTTAATTTTTTGAGGAACTCCATAATGTTTTCCACAGTGGCTATACCAGTCTACATTCCCACCAGTAGTGTACTAGGAATCCCTTTTCTTCACTTCCTAGCCAGCACTTGTTTGTGGATTTATTGCTGTAGCCATTCTGGCAGGTGTGTAGTGATACCTCATTGTAATTTTACTTTGCATCTCTCTGATAATTAGTGACCTGAGCTTTTTTTTAATATCTGTTGGACATCTGTATGTCCCCACTGGAGAAGTGTCTATTCAGGGCCTTTGCCCATTTTTTTTATTGGATTGTTTATCTTTCTTTTGTTAAGTTGTATGAGTTCTCTGTAAATTTTGGAGATTAAGTCCTTATATGAAATAGCATTGGCAAATATGTTCTCCCATGCAGTGGGCTTTCTTGTTGTTTTGTTGATGGTTTCTTTTGATGTGCAGAAGCTTTTTATTTTGATGTACTCCCATTTGTTTATTTTCTCCTTAGTCTCTATTGAGCTGTGTCAGTAAAGATATTGCTGCGACATATGTCTGATATTTTGCTGCCTATGGAGTCTTGTAGGATTTTTATGATTTCCCATCTTATATTTAAGTCCTTTAGCCATTTGAGTTTGTTTTTCTTTATAGTGTAAGTTGGTGATCTGGTTTCATTTTTTTGCATGTATCTGACCAAATTTTCCAGCACCATTTATTGAAGAGAGACTGTCTTGACTCCATTGTATGCTCTTGCCTCCTTCGTCAAATATTAATTGAACATAATGGGTTGCGTCAATTTCTGGGTTCTCTGTTCTGTTCCATTGGTCTATATGTCTGTTCTTGTGCCAGTACCACGAGTTTTGAGAACTGTGGCTTGGTAATATAGCTTGATATCTGGTATTATGATCCCTCTAACTTTGTTCTTCTTTCTCAGGATTGCTGTGGCTATTTGGGGTCTTTTTTTATTCCAGATGAATTTTTGGAGAGTTTGTTCCAGATCTTTGAAATTTGCCATTGGTATTTTAATGGAGATTGCATTGAATCTATAGATTGCTTTGGGTAGTATGCACATTTTAATGATGTTGATTCTACTAATCCATGAACATGGGTATGTTCTTCCATCTGTTTATGTCTTCCTCTATCTCTTTTTTTCAGTGTCCTGTAGTTTTCTGCATATAGGTCTTTTACCTCCTTAGTTAAATTTATTCCTAGGTATCTTAATTTTTTTTTTTTTTGCAATGGTAAATGGGATTGTTTTTTTCGTTTCTCTTTCTGTGAGTTCATTATTGGTGTATAAAAAGGCCATTGATTTCTGGGTGTTAATTTTGTATCCCGCTACATTGCCGGATTCATTAATTAAGTCTAGTAGTTTTTTGATGGAGTCTTTGGGGTTTTCTATGTATAGTATCATGTCATTTGCAAATAAGGACAGTTTTACTTCTTTTTTTCCAATTTGGATGTTTTTTATTTCTTTTTGTTGTCTGATCGCTGTGGCTAGCACTTCCGGTACTATATCGAACAGGAGTGGTGAAAGTGAGCATCCCTGTCTTGTTCCTGTTCTTAGGGGAAATGTGTTTAGTTTTTGCCCATTGAGTATAATGTTGGCTGTAGATTTGTCATACAAGGCTTTTATTTTGTTGAAGTATGATCCCTCTATTCCCATTTTGCTGAGAGTTTTTATCAAGAAAGGGTGTTGGATTTTGTCAGATGCTTTTTTTGCATTGATTGATATGATTATGTGATTTTTGTCTCTCAATTTGTTCATGTGATGTATCACATTTATTGATTTGCAGATATTGTACCACCCTTGCATCCCCAGAATAAATCCCACTTGGTCATGGTGTATGATCTTTCTACTGTAATGCTGAATCCGATTTGCTAGAATTTTGTTGAAGATTTTAGCATCTTCGTTCATCAAGGATATTGGCCTGTATTTCTCCTTTTTCTGTGGTGTGTTTATCTGATTTTGGAATTAGGATAATAATACTGACTTCATAGAAAGAGCTTGGAAGTGTGCCTTCCTCTTGAATTTTTTGGAATAGTCTGAGGAGGATAGGTTTTAGTTCTTCTCTGAATGCTTGGTAGAACTCCCCTGTAAAGCCGTCCGGACCAGGGCTTTTGTTTGCTGGAAGATCTTTTAGTACTGCTTCAATTTCTTCGGTAGTTATCAGCTTATTCAGGTTTTTTGATTCTTATTGAGTTTTGGGAGCTTGCATTTTTCTGAGAATATGTCCGTTTCATCTAGGTTGTCCATTTTGTTGGAATAGAGTTGTTCATAGTATTTTTTCATAATCATTTGTATTTCTGTGGGATCAGTTGTTACTTCACCTCTTTCATTTCTGATTTTGTTTATTTGGGTCCTCTCTCTTAGTTTCTTGATGAGTCTGGCTAAAGATTCAAATTAATCTTGTTTATTTTTTCAAAGAACCAGCTCTTGGTTCCATTGATCTTTCATATTGATTTTTTGGTCTCTATGTCAATTTATTTCTTCTGTTATCTTTATTAATTCTTTCCTTCTACTTTAGGCTTTTCTTGTTCTTTTTCTAGTTTTTTTTTTGTTTTTTTTTTTTGTTTTTTTTTTTACTTGTAGAATTTAATTGTTTATTTGAGATTTTTCTTGTTTCTTGAGTTAGGCCTGCAGTACTATGAACTTCTCTCTCTGGACTGCTTTTGCTGTGTTCCATAGATTTTGGGTTGTTATGTGTTCATTTTCATTTGTTTCCAGACAGTGTTCCACTTATTCCTTGATGTCTTTGGTAACCCATTCATTATTTAATAACATGCTTTTTCGCTGCCATATGTTTGAATGTTTTTGAGGTGTTTTTTTTTTTTTAATTGTAGGTGATTTCTAGTTTCATGCTATTGTGACATTAGAAGATGTTTGATATGATTTCAGTCTTCTTTAACTTCTTAAGACTTACTTTGTGTCCTAACATGTGGTCTTTGTTTGAGAATGTTTCATGTGCACTTGAAAATAATATATATTCTGCAGTGTTGGCATGAAATGTTCTGTAAATATTAATTAAAGCCATCTGTGTGTCATTTAAGGTCGCTGTTTCCTTGTTCTATCCAGTGATGTCAGTGGGGTGTTAAAGTCCCCTACTATGACTATTGCTGTCGATCTCTCCCTTAAAGTCCTCCAAGATTTTTTTACATATTTAAGTACTCCTATGTTAGGTGTATATATGTTTACATCTTCTTGTTGCATTGATCCCTTTAGTATTATGTCTCTTGCTATTGTCTTTGTTTTGGAGTCTATTTTGTTAGATATACTAGTGTTGTTACCACAGATTTTTTGTTTCTTTCCATTTGCATGGAATATTTTTCTCCCTCCCTTCACTTTAATGCTGAGTCTTTTATTAAATAAGAGAACATTTATTTGATTAATCACAGATTAATTATTATAAAAAATAATTCCTAGAAGAAATGGGTTTAGGAAACAATTTATATAGGTATAGGGGCGTATGGGAGTGAGGAAGCTAATGGTAACCTGCCTGGGACAGGGAGGGAGAAGGGAGAAGGGAAAAGGAAAAGGCAGGGGTGTGCTTCCAGGAGGAAGAGCACACTGGCTCCTCCATCCTAAGGGTTTTAAGGGTGGAGATTATAAGGAAGGTCCCAGGAGTAGATTTCAATAGAACATTCAGCAGTTTTCCAGGTGTGTCCTTTTGAGAGTTGTGGTCTCCACTGATTGATTGGCTGGCACCAAGGCAAGGGGTCATTATTCAATGTAGCTAGTCCTGAGGTCAGCCATGGGGTCACGGGTGTGGTTTTGCTGCTTTTCTGGCCCTGGAGCTTGTCATCCTGACTGGCAAAGTCAGGGCTGAGGGATGCAGCTGAATGCTAGGGACGGCTGCCAGTCATCCTCCATCAGCAGTTGGCTTCGGATGTGCTAGAGCATCTCAAGGTCTTGGGCCTGCTAGTCGGAGTCCCCACTCGCCAAGCTCCCAATTGTGAGGAACAGCCACTGCCTGGCCTGGGGTGGTCCGACTACAGTGAAGCGAGTCTGGCCTGTGGCTGTGAACCACCTCTCCAGCTGAATGAGGGTGTGGCTGCACTTCCATGTGATGAAGGTCTGCATTGAGAGGGCCGAGAATGCGCGCCTCCTGCTCCTCTTTCATGTCAAATATCAATGCAAGGTAAAAATTTTCAGGCACAGTCCACCATGTCTCCTCACTGCAAGCCCTTGTTTTCATATTCTGGACTGCTCCTTCCTGATTCAGAATCCATCCTGTGAGTCCTTTGTTCTGAGCTGGGTCTCTTACAGACAGAATATATATATGGGTCCTGTTTTATTATTCACTTGCCTACCCTATCTCTTTTCATTGGAGTATCTAATTTATTTATATTTAAGGTTATTATTGATAGGTACTCTCTTATTGCCTTTCTTAATGCCTTTGTTCCTCTTTTTATTCTTAAAGGCAGTCCCTTTAACATTTCTTACAATGGTGGTTTGGTGGTAATAAGCTCCTTTAGCGTTTTTTTTTGTTTTGTTTTGTTTTTTTTGCCTGGGAAGCTGTTTACTTCACCTTCAATTTTCAATGATAGCCTTGCTAGATAGAGTAGTCTTGGTTTCAGATCCTTGCTTTTGATTACTTTGTATAAATCATACCATTCCCTGCTAGCCTGTAGTGTTTCTGTTGAGAAATCAGCTGATAGCCTTATAGGAACTCCCTTATATGTAACTGACTGCCTTTTTCTTTTCTTTTCTTTTTTACTGTTTAGTATACTATTTTTTTTAAGTTTTATTGCTAAAAGTATTACAAAGGGTATTACATATGTGTCCTTTTTTTCCCCTCGCCCTTGACAATCCCCCGTCCTCCCCTACCCCCCAGTTTCTTATGTCCATTGGTTATGCTTATATGCATGCATACAAGTCCTTCGGTTGATCTCTTACCCCGCTTCCTTCTGCCCCCTAACCCTTTCCGGCCTTCCCGCTGCAGTTTGACAATCTGTTTGAGGCAGCTCTGCCTCTGTATCTATTATTGTTCATAAGTTTATAATGGTCTTTATTATCCATGAATGAGTGAGATCATGTGGTATTTTTCCTTCATTGACTGGCTTATTTCACTTAGCATAATGCTCTCCAGTTCCATCCATGCCGTTGCAAATAGTAAGAGTTCCTTCTTTTTTACAGCAGCATAGTATTCCATCGTGTAGATGTACCACAGTTTTCTAATCCATTCATCTACTGATGGGCACTTAGGCTGTTTCCAGATCTTAGCTATGGTGAATTGTGCTGCTATGAACATAGGGGTGCATATATCCTTTCTGATTAGTGTTTCTGGTTTCTTGGGATATATTCCTAGAAGAGGGATCACAGGGTCAAGTTCCAGTTTTAGTTTTTGGAGGAAACTCCATACTGTCTTCCATAGTGGCTGCACCAGTCTGCATTCCCACCAGCAGTGCACAAGTGTTCCATTTTCTCCACATCCTCTCCAGCACTTGACTGACTTCCTTTTTCTTGAGGCTTTTGAGTTTCTCTCTTTGTTTTTAACATTTGCCATTTTAATTGTGATGTGTCTTTGTGTGGGTCTTTGGGTTCATCTTTATTGGGACTCTCTGTGCTTCCTAAATTTGCATTACTTTATCCTTCACCAGGTTAGAAAAGTTTTCTGTCAATATTCAAACTGGTTCTCTCACCCTTGCTCATATTCTTCTCCCTCTATTACCCCTATGATGAGGATGTTATTTCACATGTTTCATGTTGTCCCAAAGTTCCCCTAAACCAGTGGTTCTCAACCTTCCTAATGCCATGATCCTTTAATACAGTTCCTCATGTTGTGGCGACCCCCAATGTCATTGTTACAAATTGAACATAATTAAAGCATAGTGATTAATCACAAAAACAATATGTAATTATATGTGTGTTTTCCGATTGTCTTAGGCGACTCCTGTGAAAGGATTGTTCGACCTCCAAAGGGGTCGCGACCCACAGGTTGAGAACCACTGCCCTAAACTATTCTTATGATTTTAAATTTTGTTTTGTTTTGTGTTGGTGCTCTGATGGAGTGATTATTTTCTACCTATCTTCTAATTTGCTGATTTAATTCTTTGCTTACACTGATGTACTGTTTATTCCTTCCAATGTATTCTTTATCTCAGATGTCATCCTTCTTTTCCAACTGTTTTTTCATGTTGTTTTTCATGATATGTTGAGTATTCTTAAAATTATTACTTTATACTATGTTTTTGATAAATTGCTTGCCTCCATTTCATTTAGCTCTTTTTGCGGAGATTCCTCCTGTCTTTTATTTTGGACCTGTTCCTTTATCTTCTCATTTGGCTGTTTCTTTGTGTTTCTGTGTATTGGATAGGGCTGCTATCACTCCCAGTGTTGGTGGGGTGGGCTTCTATAGTGGGTGTCTTATGGGACCCAGTGGTGTACTCTCCTTTATTTTCAGAGCTAGATGCTCTAGGAATGTCCCTTGTGCAGGTTATGTGGGATTACATGTTGTAATTGAGTCTTGATTGCTGTTGTCCCTTTCACGGATGGGCTCAGCCCTCAGGCTGGCTGACTTTGAGGCTCAATGCTGAGCACTTCATGCCAACTGTTACACAGATGCTGACAGAACAAAATAAGATAAAATAAGAGCAAACTGAAAACAACATGGGATAAAACCAACCAACCAAAACAACAAAAGAATAAGAAAGAAAAAAGAATACTAAAACACAAGAGACAGTAAACTAGAGAAGAGGCTCTGGACAGGCTTCTCAGTTGGTTGGAGTATCATCATGTGCACCAAAAGGTAGAGGGTTTGAGTCCCAGTAAGGAAACATACCTACGTTGCAGGTTTGATTCCAAGTTGGGATGTGAATGGGAGGCAACTGATCCATGTTTCTCACATTGATGTTTTTCTCCCTCCTCTCTCAGATCAATTTAAAAACATAATTAAAAAGATTAGAGAAGGAAAAAAGAAATAAAATAAGAGTATATGAAAGAGAAAAGAATAAATAAGAAATGAACAAATAATAAAGGAAATAATAAAATTTTAAAAGGTAATGATAATGAATAAAAATATTGAATAGGAAAGAAAAATGAAAAAAAATAATAAAACATACAGAGAAAAAATAAAAGAGAGAAATAAGAGATATGAAAGAAAGAAGAGGAGAAAGGAAAAAAGAATTATAAATGAGATATAACAAAAAATACAGAAAAGGTTAAAGAAAAATAATGGAGTTTGCCTCCTCAGTTTTTTGTGCCTGCTGTAATCACCCTTTAGATCTGCTGTTTGGGGAGCTCACTGGATTTTACTCCAATGTTGTCCAAATCTGGCCACTTGGCGTGCTGGTCCTGGGCCCCCTGGGAGGTTTTCTGGTGCTGCCAATATCACTGTTCTTGCTTGGCTCTTGGCAATCTGACTGAAACTCAGTAGGGTGGAGCCCCAAGAAGTTTGATGTGCAGGGCCTTTGTCTTGGTTTTGCACCTTGAATGTTCCTGCTCTGAGCTGCTCTCCCTTCCCCCTCGGAATTGCAGTCAGTGGGTTTATTCAGGACCTGGCTGGGTTGGTTTAACAGACTGGTGTTGGGGGTAGTGCCTGTAACTTGGGCGGGAGGAAGGGAGAAGGGCAGGGTTCGACCTCTCCTTCCCAAGGTTGATCTGGCTGAACTCAATGGGGAGTTCGGTTCTGGTTCTCTGTAATGCAGCTGAAAAGCCCAGCATATGTCCGCTTATCTTTTGGACAGGAGCCCACCCCAGAGGCCCAATATTAATCAGTTCTGCCCAGGTCCCTGGCTCCACCTTGCTGCCCTACCAATAGGAGGGGATAAATATAAATTTTAAAGAGCAGCCTTTCTTGGCATTCCAATCTTTCTGCATGGCTGGCCTCCACCCAGACTCCAACTGAACCAAATGTTTGAATCCTCGGCATGGTCAGACTGAGCATTACAGGTGCAGACTCCTAGCCCAGCGCTGCTTCCCCTTGTTTTAGATCACATCAGGACAGGGCAGACCCAGCAGTTCTGCAGGTGTGGGGAGGGGCATCGCCTGGGCACTCGAGGTGGACAAGACCAATCCTCTTTTCCAAACCACATTGTTCAGCCCCCATCTGGCTCTCTGCCCAAAGTTCTTCCAGTTAATAGAGGATCCCTCAGAGTGACTTCCAGATGTATGGATCAGACCCCTCTGCCAGCCCTGGGCTTCTGTGTGGCCCCTCCTGCAGATGAAGATCAGAGTGAACTTCCCAGACTGGTGTACCAAAGAAATTGTTCTTTCCCTGGGATGGTGGGGACTGAGTCTCCCCATTGGACTGAATCCCAACTGATTCACACCACCGGATGCTCTGGATTGGGGATCTCTGAGTGGGGCCGAGATCCCACGCTCCCAGGGAAAGGGGCTCTGCTGCTGCAAAATTCCTCCTGATCTGTGGGAGTTGGCTCACCCTCTCCGTGTCTCCTCCACGCCCTCTGCTCTCAGTATTTCAGGTCAGCTACACTTCAGCTGGTTTTTCAAGCCACTTGCTCTGCAGTTTAGCTTTAAGTCCCATTTGATGTTGCAAACAGACAGACAGAGCCTCTGGCTACTCTGCAACCATCTTGGAATTCCCCTCAATATAAATGTTTTTAAACCATCTTGCCACTCTTTGTCTTACAGGCTTTATTACTTGCCATTTGACTTGTAGACAAATTCCATCAAGGCTAAATCAAAGTAATTTTGAATTTATTTTTTATATAATATCACTTTACATATTTTTTCTTGTAACCAGGAAGCTTCATTTCTAAACCAGTTGTGATTTCCTTACTGGAACAAGGAAAAGAGCCCTGGAAAGTTGTGAGGAAAGAAAGAACACTATATTCAGGTGAGTAAGAACCAATTGGGTAGGGGAACCCATTCCTAGAGAACACTGTTCAACTACTTAGGGAAGAGGCACACCCTTCTGATGTTTAGAAAGTCCTCTTTAAAGGTTCATGGCCTGAAGAGAAAAGGTCTGAGACCTGGGGAGCAAATTAAGGTCTTAGCTGGGGATACTAATAGAACTACTTTTTTTTTTTTTTAATCTCATTTACTATTCTTCTTTTTTTCCTCCAGTTTTCCTCCCCTTTGAAAAGGGGGTGAGGGATAGAGAGGTGCTCTCTTTGTTTTCTGTTGACAGCCATTCTATCTACCTTCACAGAAGGAAGAAACATGAATTTGATAGACTATAGGGAGAATGATTCCATGGTATAGCATCTACCTCTATTTTCATCTCCTTTGAACCTCTTGTTTAAAAAATATTCTTAAATTCCTTTAAATAAAGACATCTATATGTTATCATTTTGTATTTTGCCCTCCATATATTCAGGTTTCTAGCTGAGGAGACTCATTTTAGGCTAAAAGTTCGTAATTTATAACAATAGGGCCATTTAAGTGCCTTATTTATAATATTATATCTTCTGGTTTACTTTCTACCAAAGGAAAGAAAAACATGTTTGTTTGTTTTTTTTTTCTTTCCCCAATTCCAACTTGTTTTCTTATTCACATTTAGGTAACTAAATGACACAACTATTAATACTAACAAAAAAACAATGAAATGCAGAGGTTCCAAGTGAATAAGATAATACCAGTTTAGTTCGGAAACATTTAGCCAAAATAACAATTGTTGACTCATTGTTAGACATCTTAAACAAGATCATTTTTTTCTCTTCCTTTGTTTCTTTCTTCCTTTAAGTGAGTTTTATTGAAGTACTAGAGGCCCAGTGCATGAAAATTCATGCATTGGAGGGGGTGATCCCTTAGCTTGGCCTGCCCCCTCTCACAGTCCGGGAGCCCTCAGGGCCGGGAGATGACCCGGCAATCAGGGGAAGGCGACGCCCCCATCACACCTCTGCTGCTGCCACTGATGGCAGCGCAAGCCTTGGCTGGTCCTGGTTACCTGCACCTCAGGCCAGCCCTGGGCAGCTGGGGGGCTGATGGGACTGGGCGCCACCATCTTGTGGCTGTGGGCACCGCCATCTTTGAGGGCATGGCAGTCAATTAGCATATTCCCTCCTTATTGTCTGTGGGCGCCGCCATCCTTGCCACAGTGTGAGGGTCAGTTAGCATATTCCCTCTTTATTAGATAGGATGACATGCATACAGAAAGGTGGGCAAATGAGGAAAGGCTTTTTTAAGGAGGTAATATATAAAGAGAGACATGAAGTAAGACTGAAGCCATGTGACTCTCTAAGAGAAGAACATTCAAAGGAGATAGAAAAGGCCTAAGGAGCCCTGGCTGGTTTGGCTCAGTGGATAGAGTGTCGGCCTGCAGACTGAAGGGTCCCAGGTTTGATTCCGGTCAAGGGACATGTGCCTGGGTTGCAGGCGCATCCCCAGTAGGGGGTGTGCGGGAGGCTGCTGGTCGATGTTTCTCTCTCATCGATGTTTCTAGCTCTCTATCCTTCTCCCTCTCTGTAAAAAACCAATAAAAAAATATTAAAAAAAAAAAAAAAAAGGCCTAAGGAAGAAATTAGCTTTACATGTTTGAGTACTAACAAGAAAGCTATTCTGGCTAGAACAGGTGGAAAAGAAAGGGAAAGTAATAAGAGAGGAGATCAGAGTTAGGCAGGGTCCTGGTTTGCATCTGAGACCAGACTGGGTGGTGCTGAGGCCAGGATCCTAGTCTCAAGCAGCTCTGTTTCTCAAGATGGCATGGTCTCAGGGCCCGCACCGGGTGCCCCGGAGTGTCCATGTTGGGAGCAGAGCTCCGCAGTCTCCGGTTTGGCAGCCCCTTGGAAGACCTGCAGAATCTAACTGTCCCTAGCTCATACACACACACACCACACACATCCACACCTCTATCGCTCCCTCACTCTCTCACACTCTCTCCCTCTCTACCTTCCTGCCGGTTGCCATCAACGATGCCAGTTTTCAAGGAGATTCCAAATCTTTCAATGATTGGGGGTGATTTAATTCCATCACCTCCCTTTTTTATGGGTATCATGTTCTCGCAAGTGATGACTCTGGCATGCCAGAGGCAGCTCCACACGGGTCCTACCTGTAGTGGAAGGTGGGGAAGAAGGAGGAGAGAATGCAGGAGCAGCAAGTGTGGTGGCCATCTTGGCAGAATGGGTCCCAACACTTAATTTTTATCAGCTGTGATTCTTAGTGTATTTATGACCAGTTTTTTCAGTGTTCAGATATTTTCATAGACTCATTCTTTTCTCATAGTTACTCATGAGTTTACATATTAATTAATTAAATTAGATACTTTCGGGGAGGGGAGGGGTTAAACTGGACTAACTTGTGAGGCAGGAGTGCCTTGTCAGTTGGACCTGTAGATGTGGCTATATCCCCAGGACGTGATCAGACTAGCCTTTCTTTCATGCCCTAGCCCACCTGTGTATTGCCTCTATGGAGACAGATAATAGTAGTTGCTATATGGCTTAAGGAAAATAATCTGGAGGATTCAATATACCCAGCCATATTGAACACAGTATATACTGGTTGTTAGCCACTCTACCCACAACTGATCAATTTTACAAAATGAACACCCTTGGGAAGCCACGTCCACCCTGGCAGAGTGCTCTCCTCTTGGATTTGGAAAATCTATTGCCAAATGCATCAAGAATGTTTCAGAATTTTCCTCCCAAAGTTTATGTATATATTTTAAATTTACTCTTTTTATTACTATCATGTCTGGGATCTTTTTGTCTCCATTATATTTTATTGTTAAATATATATAAAAAAGTTATTTTATATTTTAATTTTATATCCTACTACTTTACTTTATTCTGTTACAATTTATATTATTTAAACCTGTTAAGTTTTCCAGTTATGTAGTTATATCATCTGCAAATAGGAGTACCTGCTTTAAAATCCCCCCCCTTTTTTTTTGGTTGCTGTTTTATTTTTTTATTCAATTTATTGGGGTGACATTTCGTTAATAAAATTATATAGGTTTAAAGTGTACAATTCTATAATATATCATCTGCATATTATATTGCATGTTCATTATCCAAAGTTAAGTCTCATTTGGTCACCAATTATCCCTCTTTTACCCTCTTTTACTGTCCCAATCCCCTTTCCGTCCTGTAATCACCATACTATTGTCTGTTTATAAGCTTGAGGGTATTTTTTTGTTGTTTTTGCTAATCTTTTTACCCTTTTCACCCAGCTCCTCAACTCCCCCCTTCCCCCACTGACACTGTCAGTCTGTTTTCTGAACCTATGAGTCTTTTCCTATTTTGTTTGTTTACTTTGTTCATTAGATTCCATATATAAGCCTTTCTCTGACTGGCTTATTTTGCTTAGCATAATACTCTCCAGGTCCATCCCTGCTGTCACAAAGGGTAGAGTTCCTTTTTTCCCCCCAACCACTTAATATTCCATTGTGTAAATGTACCACAGCTTTTTTATCCACTGATCTACTGATGGGCACTTTGGCTGCTTGCAGATCTTGGCTATTGTAAATAGCACTGCAGTGAACATAGGGGTGCATATATTTTTTCAAATTAGTGTTTTGGGTCTCTTTGGATATAGTACCAAAAGTGAAATTGCTGGCTCATAAGGCAGTTCCATTTTTAATTTTTGAGGAAACTTCATACTGTTTTCCACATGGCTGTACGATCTGCTTTCCCACCAGCAGTGCATGAGGGTTCCCTTTTTTCCACATCTTTGACAACAGTTGTGTGTTAACTTATTGATGATAGCTATTCTGTCAGATATTGTGGTTTACATTTGCATTTCTCTTGATGATTAGTGACATTGAGCATCTTCATATTTTTATTGGCCATCTGTATGTCCTCTTTAGCGAAGTGTCCATATCCTTTGCCCATTTTTTAACTGTATTATTGTTTTTGTGGTGTTGAATTGTATAAATTATTCATAAATTTTGGATAGTAACTTCTTATCAGATGTATCATTGGTGAATATGTTCTCCCATTGAGTGGGTTGTCTTTTTAGTTTGTTAATGGTTTCCTTTATGGTGGAAAAACTTTTTAGTTTGATGTAGTCCCATTTGTTTATTTTTTCTTTTGTTTCCCTTGCCCTAGGATATATATCAGAAAAAATATTTCTGCAAGAAATGTTCAAGATTTTACTGACTATTCTATAAGATTTATGGTTTTGCATCTTACATTTAAGTCTTTAATTCATTTTGTTTATACTTGTGTATGGTGTGCAAGAAGGTGGTCTACTTTTATTTTTTTACACATATCTGTCCAATTTCCTACACCATTTATTGAATTGAATAGACTGTCTTTACCCAACTCTATGTTCTTGCTTCCTTTGTCAAATATTAATTGACCATAAAGGTGTGGGTTTATTTCTTGGCTCTCTATTCTGTTTTATTGATCTATATATCTGTTTTTATGCCAGTACCATGTTGCTTTGTTTACTATGGCCTAGTAGTATAGTTTGATGTCAGGTAGTGTGAATCCTCCAGCTTTGTTCTTCTTTACTCTGTTTAGGTATGTTCGCTCTATTCCCATTTTGCTGAGAGATTTTATCATAAACTAGAGGCCCGGTGCATGAAATTTTTGCATGGGAGGGGGTTGTCCCTCAGCCTGGCCTGCACCCTCTCCAATCTGGGACATCCCCCTCACAATCCAGGACCGCTGGCTCCTAACTGCTTGCCTGCCTGCCTGCCTGATCACCCCTAACCACCTCTGCCTGCCTGCTTGATCACCCTAACCGCCTCTGCCTGCTGGCCTGATCTCCCTTTAACTACTCCCCTGCTGGCCTGATCGACCCCAACTGCCCTCCCCTGCCAGCCTGATCTCGCCCCTAACTGCTTGCTCCCCTGCCGGCCTGATTGACCCTAACTGCCTCTGCCTTGGCCCCCACCACCGTGGCTTTGTCCGGAAGGAAGTCAGACATCCAGAAGATGTCCGTTGATCTGGTCTAATTAGCAGATTACCCTTTTATTAGTATAGATGGGTGCTAGGTTTTATCAGATGCTTTTTCTGTATCTATTGATACAATCATGTGATTTTTACTCTTTATTTTGTTTATGAGGTATATAACTTTTATTTGTGAATATTACATCCCAGCAATAAATCCCACTTGATCATGGCATATGATTTTCTTAAGGTATTGCTGCATTGGTGTGCTAATATTTTGTTGAGAATTTTAACATCTATGTTCATCAGGGATATTGGCTTATCATTTTCTTTCTTTTTTAACACATTGTATGCGGGAAACGTATTTATACGTTTTACATATTTATACATTCTACTAGTGTAGTAGAGCGCGGGACACGTATTAATACGTTTTTTATAGACTAGCGCAGCTGTGGGCAAACTACGGCCCGCGAGCCAGATCCAGCCCATTTGAAATGAATAAAACTAAAAAAAAAGACCGTACCCTTTTATGTAATGATGTTTACTTTGAATTTATATTAGTTCACACAAACACTCCATCCATGCTTTTGTTCTGGCCCTCTGGTCCAGTTTAAGAACCCATTGTGGCCCTCGAGTCAAAAAGTTTGCCCACCCCTGGACTAGCGGTAGAATGCGGGTAACGTATAAATACGTAAACTAAAGTTATCGTAATTTTACTGAACGTTGCCATTTGCGCAAAAAATTAGCAAAAATGGCCCGCGCCACCTGTTAGCGCGCGATAAAAACTACCCGCAAACAATGTGTTAAAAAAGGAATTTTTATTTACTTCAGAGTAGAAGGGAGAGGGGGAGAGAGATAGAAACATCAATAATGAGAGAATCATCGATTGGCTGCCTCCTACATGCCCCCAACTGGGGATTGAGCCTGCAACCTGGGCATGTGCCCTGACTGGGAATTAACCATGACCTCCTGGTTCATGGGTTGATGATCAACCACTGAGCCACACTGGCCAGGCTCATTTTCTTTCTTTGTAGTGTCTTTATGTAGGTTTGGAAATTAGGATAATGCTGGCCTCATAAAATGAGCTTGTGTCTTTCTTCCTCTTTAATTTTTTGAAGTAGTTTGAAAAGAATAGGTATTCATTCTTTGAATGTTTGCTAAATTCACCTGAGAAGCCATTCATTCTAGGACATTGGTTTGTTGAGAGTTTTTTAAATTACTGCTTCAATTTTCTTAGCTATAATTGGTCTATTCAGATTTCCTGACTCTTCCTGATTCAGTTTTGGAAGGTTGTATCTTTCTAGCTATTTTTTTATATAGTCCCAATTGTCCAATTTTTTGGCATGTAGTTGTTTACAATATTTTCTTACAATCCTTTGTGCTGTTCATTTGTTACTTCTCTTTTATTTCTGATTTTATTTATTTGGGTCCTGTCTCTTTTTTCTTTATGGGTCTGGTTAAATGTTTATCAATCTTGTTTATCTTTTCCAAGAACCAGTACTTGGTTTTTATTCTTATTCATTTATTTTCTTCATAAAAAAATGCATTTTAGCCTTAGCCGGCTTGGCTCAGTGGATAGAGTGTCAGCCTGCAGACTGAAGGGTCCCAGGTTCGATTCCGGCCGAGGGCACATGCCTGGGTTGTGGGCTCGTTCCCCAGTGGGGGGTGTGCAGGAGGCAGCCAATCAATGATTCTCATCATTGATGTTTCTATCTCTCTCTCCTTCTCCCTTCCTCTCTGAAATCAATAAAGAAATATATTTTTAAAAAATGCATTTTATTTAATGACCAAGTACACAAATACAAATACACATTCACACACTTATATAATTAAAACAATATTGACGCTTACCAGGTAGGATGCATTGAGAAATGCTCTGCTCTGTGTTCTTTCATTTAAAAAAAAAAAAGCGGGTCACAACTTAGTAAATTTTGCAAACAACAAATATGTTACAACACATAACAGCTCTAGAGTAATACTAACTTATAATTTTGGGGAAATTTATAGTCTTCCTCCTTCTTAGAATTAGCCCACAAGAGTACTCTATGTACTCAGAGAAAACAAAAATTAACTTAGCCTTGTTACACATGTCCAGCCTGGACATGGTGGGTGCTTTCAGTGTGCTTAAATCACCTACTTTCCCAGGCCCAAAACTGAGGGGGTGACTTGCAACTATGTGTGTACTGCACATTTTATCTAACAGTCCTTTTTATATATGCTATTTCATTTGATCTTCACAACCCTGTGAAGTAGGCAGAAAAATATATATTACCAGATTTGCTTTTCAGATAAAGTTAAGGCTCAAAGTGGTTAAGTGATTTTCCAGGTTATCAAATATTTGGGAAGAGGCAGAGAGAATAAGAACCATTAACTTTTAGGTTGAGGTTCTTTTCTCTAAACCACATAGACTCAGAGAGTACAATCTGACCTCAAATATTTTTACCACTTAATCCTCCTTTTCTTATTGTTGATTCAAGTTTTTATAGGACACAATAAAAGACATGATTCTAAACTTATCCTGCAATGTTTATACTTCTCTACCAATGAAAACTTATGGCCATAGGATATATATTCTTTTGGAAAGTACTGTGTCCTTAGCTTTAGTCTAAAGGAACATCTATACTAGTAAAAGGATAATATGCTAATTAGACCAGATCGACTGGACATCTTCCGGTCATCCTGCCTTTCTTCTGAACAAAGCCACAGTTGTGGGGGCCAAGGCAGAGATGGTTAGAGGCAATCAGGCCGGCAGAGGAGAGCAGTTAGGGGCGATCAGGCCGGCAGGGGAGGGCAGTTGGGGGTGATCAGGCTGGCGGGAGAGGGCAGTCAGGGGCGATTAGGCAGGCAGGCAGAGGGGTTGGGGGATCAGGCAGACAGGCAGGTGAGTCTTTAGGAGCCAGCAGTCCCGGATTGCGAGTCAGACATCGCTCGAGTGGTCCCAAATTGGAGAGGGTACAGGCCGGGCTGAGTGGCCCCCCGGCCCCCGTGCATGAATTTCATGCACCGGGCCTCTAGTCCTATATAATAAAAGCCTAATATGCAAATTGACCGAATGGCAGAATGACCAGTTGCTATGACATGCACTGACCACCAGGGGGCAGATGCTCAACACAGGAGCTTCCCCCAGCTTGAAGGCCCCAGGCCAGCCAAGGCAGGGTTCCCCGATCTCCCCACCAGTCTTCCTGCAGCGGGAGACAGCTGATGGCAGCAGTGGGGGGCAGGGCTGGCTGGCGAGTGGGTGGTGCTGTCCCTGATTGCCCTGCTGGTGGCTGGGTTTGGGGCCAGTGAGTGGGTGGCTTCAGGTTGCCTGCTAAGGTGAGTGCCAGTGGCGGCCCCCCAATCACCCCGCCTGCTGGTCACCTTGCAGAGGGAGGTGACCGGTGGTGGCAGTGGGGAGCAGGGCTGGCCAGCGGGCAGTGTCAGACCACCAACCAAGGCTGGTGCCAGCTGGGGCACCCCAATCGCCCTGCTGGTTGCCCCACAGATCGGCTCTGATCGCCGGCCAGGCCTAGGGACCCTGACCTATATATTGGGAACAGTCTCTCAGATTTAAAAATTAAAACCTGGCAAGGCTACTCTAACACTGAAAAAACAGGATGATGCAGCAATGACATGCATGGACTCTGGCTTGCACATTTTGTGGTCAGCCCTGATTTTGACACTTATAACTGTGTGACAAAGCCAATTACTTAACTTCTCCCTGTTTCAGTTTTTCTACCCATAAGATGGGGAAAATGGTACTACTGCCTCAGAAGGATCATGTTATGTAGCTGCCCATACAAAAGCAAGATGCCTTTCACCTGTATGAAAAGTATGGTCTTTGCTGCATGCAGCATCCTGGATCGCGAGAGGGATGTCCAACTACCAGTAACACAGCAGTCGGACATCCCCCTGAGGGGTTCCGGATTGTGAGAGGGCACAGGCCAGGCTGAGGGAACACCCCCTGCTCCTGTGCACAAATTTTCTGCACCGGGCCTCTAGTAAGAAATATGAAAGATGTGAAAGGTGAAGGAAATTGAAGAGACAAGAGAAAAGGATGTAAAATAGAATGTATTAATGGATTCTAGTCCCTTTAAGCTTTTAGTTTTGTGACAGAGTTCAATAGAGAGCTTTAATGCAGATGAGATTTGAGGCTTTTGAAGATCAAAGTCTTGATGAAGTCATTCAAACTCAAATTTTGAATGAGTAATGATGGTAGGCCTCAGGGTCTTCGAAAACTTGTACTTTTTGCTTTCCCAAAGTTCTAGGATTTGAATGCCACAATACAAAATGACTCATGTTTTTGTCCATTGATGATCTTTATATTTTTTTAAATGAAGTCCATGTTAGAGTCCATGGATATCAGTGTTCTGCAAAACTGTCAGGGATCCAAGGTTCCAGGAGGATGAGAAAAGCTCCTCCTTCCCCATCACTACACCCTCCAAACCCCAGTACTTAGTTTTTAGACTCTATTTTATTTTATTTTTACACTTGAGGCCTGGTGCATGAATTCGTACACCAGTGGGGTCCCTCAGCCAGGCCTTTGAGATCGGGTTGAATCCATCTCTCCAACATCCCCTGAGGGTCCTGGATTGCGAGAGGGTGCAGGCCAGGCTGAGAGACCCCACCAGTGCACGATCGGTACAGGGGAGGGATGGAGGGATGTGGGAGGTTTGCCAGTTGGGGAGGGACAATGGGAGGGCCCCAGGGCATGTCTGGCCAATCTGGCTCAGTCCTGATTGGCTGGACCCCAGCAGCAAGCTAACCTACCGGTTGGAATGTCTGCCCCCTAGTGGTCAGTGCACGTCATAGTGACTGGTTGGCCAGTTGACTGTCTTCCCCCTGGTGGTCAGTGCATGTCATAGTGAGCGTTTGAGCAGCCTTAGCATATCATTAGCATATGGGTTGCAGGTTTGTTCCCTTGGCTTTGATTGGTTGAACGGACGACCAGACACTTAGCATATTAGGCTTTTTTTTATATAGGATTCTCATCCAAGGATATTGTTTCCATTGATTTTTAGAGAGAGTGGAAGGGAGGGAGGAGAGAGAGAGAAACACCTTGATTGGCCTCTCTCCTGTGCACCCATGCCGGGGCTGGTGATCAAACTGAGGTATATGCTCTTGATCAGGAATCGAACCCATGACCCATTTTGTGGCCATTTTGTTTGTTTTTGCTATGATCTTTATTTTTCCCTGTCTTCTACTCATTTTTGGCTTTATTGTTCTTTTTATAGTCTAAAGTTAGATGTTTCTCTGTTTTTGAGATTTTTCTTGTTTCTTGAGGTAGACCTGTAATGCTGTGAATTTCCCTCTTAGGACTGCTTATGCTATGTTATATAGATTTGGGGTTGTGTTCTCATTTTTCTTTCTTTCAAGGTATCTTTTGATTTCTTCCTTGAAATCATTGTTAACCATTCATTGTTTAGTAACATGCTATTTAGCCTTTATTTCTTTATGTGTTTTTCAGGGTTTTTTTGTGATTGATTTCTTGTTTCATAACATTATGGTCAGAGAAAATGCTTGATATAATTTCAATCTTCTTAAGTTTATTGAGACTTTTTTTGTGTCCTAACATGTGGTCTATGCTAGGAAATGTTCCATGTGCAACGTCAAAAAATGTATATTATGTTTTGGGGTGAAATGCTCTGAAGATACCACTTAAATTGCTTTGGCTGGTGTTGCTAAGTGGTTGGAGCATCAGCCCACTAACAGGTTCAATTCCTAGTCAGGGGTATGTACCTGGGTTGCAGTTTTGTTCCCATGGCCAGTCGGGGTGTGTGAGGGAGACAACCAGTCAATGTGTCTTTCTCACATCGATGTTTCTCTCTCTCTCACTCTCTCTCTCTCTCTCTCTCTCTCTCTCTCTCTCTCTCTCTCTCTCTCATTCCCTGTTTCCCTTCCTTCTACTCCTCTAAAAATTAATGGAAAATATATCCTTAGCTGAGGATTAACAACAACAAAAAAGATACCACTTAAAGTCATCTGTTGCAGTGTGTCATTTAAGACTGCTGTTTCCTTGTTGGTTTTCTGTCTGGAAGAGCTATCGATTGATGTAAATTAGGTGTTAAAATCCCCTACTATCACTGTATTACTGTTGATCTCTCAAGCTTCGCTTTATATATATTTAGGTGCTCCTTTGTTGAGTTGCTTAGATGTTAACAAGGGTTATATCTTTTTTTGAATTGCTCCCTTTATTATGGATTCTTCTTCTTTTTCTCTTATTATAGCTTTCTTTTAAAGTCTATTTTGTCAGATATTTATATTGCTACCTCAGTTTTTTGGGTTTTTTTCTTCATTTTCACTTGCATGAAATGTCTTTTTCCATTCCTTAACTTTTAGTATGTATGTATCTGTTGATCTGATGTGGGCCTCTTGTGGACAACATATATATGGGTCTTATTTTCTTATCCATTAAGCTAATTTATGCCTTTTGATTGGAGCATTTAAGCCATTTACATTTAAGGTGGTTATTGATAGGTACGTACTTATTGCCATTTTATTCTTTATAACTATGTTCCTCTGTTTTTTTTCTTCTTAATGAAGACTAACATTTCTTGTAATACTGGTTTGGTGGTAGTAAACTCCTTTAGTTTTTTTCTGGTCTGGAAAGATCTATTTTAATTTTAAATGATAGCCTTGCTGGATAATATAGTCTTGCTTATAGATCCTTGCTTTTCATCCATTTGAGTATTTCATGACAATCCCTTCTGCCTGAAACATTCTGTTGAGAAGTCACCAGACAGTCTTATGGGAGGTCCCTTGTAGATAACTAAATGTCATTTTCTTACTGCTTTTGAGATTCTCTCTTTGTTTTTAGCCCTTTTCATTTTTATTATAATGTGTCTTGGTGTGGCCCTCTTGGGATTATATCTGGTTTGGGACTCTCTGCACTTCCTGGACTTGTATGTGTTTTTCCTTTACCAGGTTGGTGAGATTTTAAATCATTTCTTCAATATATTCTCGATCCCTTGCTTTTTTCCTGCTGATACCCCTATAATGTGGATGTTATATTTCATGTTATCTTTAGGTCTCTTAAGTTATCTTTATTTTTAAAAAATTATTTTTCTTTTTGATGCTTTGGTTGGATGTTTTCTGCTACCTTGTCTTGCAAATTGCTGATTTGACCTATTGCTTCATAAACAACTGTTTATTCCTCTTATTCTATTCTTCATTTCAGTGTTTCCTTCATTTCTGACTGGTTCTGTTATGGCTTCTCTGTCCTTTTTCATGCTCTCATTGAGTTTCTCAAACTTCAAATATCAAGTTCTTTGAGTATAACCACTTCTTTAAATTCTATATCTGGTAAATTGCTTGACTCCTTTTCATTTAGCTTTTTCTGGAGATTTATCCTGTTCTTTTATTCAGGGAATGTTTCTTTGTCTTTTCATTTTGCCTGCCTTTTTGTGTTTGTTACTATGTATTAGGTGGATCGGCTTTATCTTTCATTCTTGATAGGGTGGAGTTTTGTAGTAGATGTTTTATGGCATCCAATGGCACAGTCTCCTTGATCATATGAGCTGGATGCTCCAGGAATGCTCCTTGTTTGGAGTGTGTGCATCCTCTTATTGTAATTGAGCCTTTATTTATTTATTTATTTTTATTTTCATGGTACTTTATTGTTAAAACAGGCCACAACACTAAGCTTTGGCTTGTTCTGCCAATGTACAAGCTACAAATGCTTGCTTGGCAGTTGAGGGGCACTCTGTAGTAGCACGTTTGAAAATTCAATAAAAAACCATATAAAGCAGATATTCAAATAGTTTCCATAGGAACACAGATTAGTGTGACCCCATTGCCTAGGCCTTCCACATCGTTTCATCTGTGCCAACCTTACTTACAAAGACATTTCAAAACTAGCAATAATTAAGTTAAATGGTTCCCCCAAATCCCATAAGTCAAGCTATACTCACATGACAACTACAATAATGGCATCTACACATTAATACGAGCTGAAGCACAGGCTGCTGGTTGGCATTTCATCCCACTCTCCCAGGCACAAGAAATAGGCAGAGTGCTGATGTCCTGTTCCTCCACCTGAGGCAGAAGTCCTGGTTCTGGACTTGCTGCATCAGTTGCCATGTCGGCCCTGACGTCACAGAGTAATCAGCCAGCCTCTGGAATCCATTGAAAGTAGAAGTAGAAGCAACAATGTAAGCACCCAATTTTTAAAATGCATCCAGTTTCCCACATGCATCTCAGGCAAACCAAAGCGCTCTACAATGTGATCAAGGCCTTCACATGTTGATCCCCATATGCTGGATGATAATACTTCTCATCCGGTTTGGGCCTCTTCTGCAGAAGGGGCTTCATGTGTGTATGATCATCATAGAGGATGCAACTAAATATCCATATACTCCATCATTTCGCATAATACATAAGGAGTTTTTCTCTTGGCTCATCATCGTTGTCAGAGCCTGTTTGTTCCTTTAATACCAGTGTTGTGTGTGTGTGTGTGTGTGTGTGTGTGTGTGTGTGTGTGTGTGTGTGGTTTTGTTTTTTTTGCAATATTAATTGCAAGTGTGAAAGCTGATGCAACATAGTATCTTCCTGCCTCAGCTATGAGTGTCACTTCTGAGTCTGACTTGTCAAGGGCTGGATTGAATACACTGGCAATCTCTTCAAATTTAAGCTTTGTTTCCTCAGATCCAGGAAAGTCACTACCAATATCAAGCAGATGCATGTTGAAACCAACCTCAGCTCCCATGTCAAAGACACAGTGGGCATCAGAGATGGCCTGCATGAAGTTCTCAGAATTGGTACAACTACTTCCCATGTGGAAACTGACACCAATGACATCTGTTGCCAATTCCAAAAGAAACCTGTTGGTTTTGAACGTGGCACCAAATTTAACACTGAGGCAACAGACCACTTTGGAACCATCAGTAGCAATCTGCAAAACCAACTTTGCCTTTGGATGTTCCCTGGCAACTTTCATCAATTTGACTTCACTATTGAAAGTCATCCTTTGGTCTCCACTATTAACAGCATATTTAATCTGAGTTACTTTAAAAAAAAATACGTTTTATTGATTTCAGAGAGAGGAAGGGAGAGAGATAGAAACATCAATGATGAGAATCATCGATCAGCTACCTTCTGCATGCCTCCTACTGGGGATCGAGCCGACAACCCCGGGCATGTGCCCTTGACTGGAATTGAACTAGTCCACAGGCTGACACTCTATCCACTGGGCCAAACCAGCCAGGGAAAATCTGAGATACTTTTTTTTATAAGGATTTGCATAGATCATTCTCTCTGGAGGCACCCCAAGTGTCTGCACCAATTGTATTTCAGTCTTGCTGGCACTGTCAAATGCCATCCTGATGGCAGCTAGGATCTTCACTATGTTCTGCTGTCATTGCATTTGACTGCATAAAAGGGAGTGACCCAAGGAAGAGCTTTTAACCATTTCAGATGTTTCTTTAGACTATTTCCCAGGTCTGTAAAATAGAAGGCATCCTTATCATCGGAAGAAGAGACTTCATTAATTTTTTGATTCAGCATGTCCTTGGCAGTAAAGCCCTCGTTGAGGAAATGAAAGTCAAACTCTTCATTACTAAATTTGCTCATAGTTTCTAGATGTTCTGAAATGCAACAAAAAGGAAAATGAAGAGATGGGATTTTTTTAAATGGTTTTATTAATTTTTTTAAATTAAATCTTTATTGTTCAGATTATTACAGTTGTTCCTCTTTTTTCCCTCCATAGTTCTCCTCCACCCAGTTCCCACCCCACCCTCTGCCCTTACCCCCCCCCCCCCACCACTGTCCTCATCCATAGGTGTACGATTTTTGTCCACTGTCTTCCCACACTCCTCACACCCCTTTCCCCCTGAATTGTCAGTCCACTCCCTTTCTGTGCCCCTGATTCTACTATATTCACCAGTTTATTCTGTTCATCAGATTATTTATTCACTTGATTTTTAGATTCACTTGTTGATAGATGCGTATTTGTTGTTCATAATTTTTATCTTTACCTTTTTCTTCTTCTTCCTCTTCTTAAAGGTACCTTCAGCATTTCATATAATCCTGGTTTGGTGGTGATGAACTCCTTTAGCTTTTTCTTGTCTGTGAAGCTCTTTATCTGACCTTCAATTCTGAATGATAGCTTTGCTGGGTAAAGTAATCTTGATTGTAGGTTTTTGCTATTCATCACTTTCAATATTTCTTGCCACTCCCTTCTGGCCTGCGTAGTTTCTATTGAGAAATCAGCTGACAGTCATATGGGTACTCCCTTGTAGGTGACTGACTGTTTTTCTCTTGCTGCTTTTAAGATTCTCTCTTTGTCTTTTGCTCTTGGCATTTTAATTATGATGTGTCTTGGTGTGGTCCTCTTTGGATTCCTTTTGTTTGGGGTTCTCTGCACTTCCTGGACTTGTAAGTCTATTTCTCTCACCAGGTAGGGGAAGTTTTCCGTCATTATTTCTTCAAATAGGTTTTCAATATCTTGTTCTCTCTCTTTTTCTGTCACCCCCATAATTCGGATGTTGGTACACTTGAAGTTGTCCCAGAGACTCCTTACACTGTCTTCATATTTTTGGATTCTTTTTTCTTTTTGTTTTTCCAGTTGGGTGTTTTTTGCTTCTCGGTATTTCAAATCTTTGACTTGATTCTTGTGATCCTCTAGTCTGCTGTTGGATCTCTGTATAATATTCGTTATTTCAGTCAGTGTATGCTTAATTTCTAGTTGGTCCTTTTTCATATTCTCGAGGGTCTCACTAGATTTATTGAGGATCTCACTAAATTTATCAGCAGTTTCTAGAAAATTCTTGAAAAACCTTACAACTGTGGTTTTGAACTCTGTATCCAGTAGTTTGCTTTCCTCCATTTCTGTCATTTGTGACCTTTCTTTGTCTCCGCATTTTGGCTGCTTCCCTGTGTTGATAGAGTGGCTTTCTGTGCTAGGTGTCCTATAGGGCCCAGTGGCTCAGCCTCCCCAATTACCTGAGGTGGACACTCTTGGTGCACCCCTTTGTGGGCTTTGTGCACAGTCTTCTTGTAGTTAAGCCTTGATTGTTGTAGGCATCACTGGGAGGAATTGACCTCCAGGCCAATTGGCTGTGAGAATCAGCTGTGTCTGTGGTGGGAGAACTTCTGTGCTGGAGACACCCTTCAGGGGCAAGACTTGTTTCAGTGGGGCTTTGGTGCTCACTGAGTCTGCCCCCTGAGTGTGTCCCTTATGGATCTGAGGAGTTGAAATCTGGATGGTCCCACTCTGACCACTGGGTACACTGGCTCTTGGATCTCTAAGGAGGTGCTAATTTAGCCTCTGCCTGAGGCTACCCAGCAGGAGCTATGGAGAGATCTGCAGATTCCTCTTCTATGTTTGGGGTTTGGAGGTGCCCAGATGAGGCCCAGCTGTGAAGCAATGTAAGCTGCTGTGGGGCCTTGTGCCTTCTTTTGGATGTTCTGGGTCTCTCTGACCCAGCTGCAGTTTGTTAGGTAATTTTAGATTGCAGAGGGCCAGACCATTCATATGCAAAAGCCTTTGCACACAGCTTGGGTGGAGTTGGGTCTCAGGGAATCAACAGGGTGGAGCAAACAGCTATGGCAGATCCTCAGTCCTGCCCTAAGAGGCCTCAGGTCTCAGTGTCCGTGGTAATCGCTGCCACCACCTCTGAGAGAAAGCCGCCCTCGAGTTCTGCCTGATGCCAGATAGTCCAGTTTCTCCCCATATGAGTCTGGGTCTCCAGAGACTCACCCGGAACTGGAGTTCAGAGCAGTCAGGAGCTTGAGACTCCCTCCTGATTGAAAAAGACAACCGCATCCTCAGTTGCCAGCCTTTTCCATGTGCACCTCCGTACCTCTGCACTTTACTTTTGTAACTCCTCTGAGTCTCAGTGTGCTTTTCTCTTTCCTTGTAGTTGTAGAATTTCCACTCAGCCAGCCTTCCTGTGGTTCTGGATGATGTCCGTTTTGTCTTTTAGTTGTATTTTTGAAGTGGTTGTGCGAGGCAGCAATTTCAGGTGTTTACCTATGCCGCCATCTTGGTTTCTCCAAGAGATGGGATTTAAAGAAATTATTGTCAGCTTTTCACAAAGCAGTTCTCCAGGAATTCCAAGTCCAGCAGAAGATGGGTATCCTCTTGGTACAGCAGTGGAAGTGCCCTTGGAGCACAAGGGTGCCTTAAGCTGACCCCATGGAGCCACAGCTGCCTCCGCTGAGTGCACAGGAAACTGGCCATCCCATCAGCTACCCTCCCAGCTACCCACCCCCTTGCTTCCTCCCTTGAAGGACTGCCTGCCAGAGGGGCAGTGGCGGTGGAGGCTGAGGGGACTGACAGTAATTGAGTCTTGATAGCTATTGGCCCATTTGTGCATAACGTTAGTCCTTAGGTGGTCTGTGATGATTGGCTTCAGCCACAGTGTATGAGCTGCTGTGAAGGTGCTAACTACATGAAGTGGAATTTGCCCCAGCTGGGTCTGATGCCTGTTGAGATCTTTCTTCGGTTATGCCACTTTTTAAAATTTATTTTTAATTTATTTTTTTAATATATTTCTTTATTGATTTCAGAGAGGAAGGGAGAAGGAGAGAGCGATAGAAACATCAATGATGAGAGAGAATCATTGATTGGCTGCTTCCTGCACACCCCCTACTGGGGAACGAGCCCACAACCCAGGCATGTGCCCTTGACCAGAATCGAACCTGGGACCCTTCAGTCCGCAGGCTGACGCTTTATCCACTGAGCCAAGCCAGCTAGGGCAAGATATGCCACTTTTGAAACTAACTGGATTCTGCTCTGTTGTCTGAAGTTGGCCAATGGGTACATGTTTGTTCTGCCAGTGACTCACCTTGGACACCATTATGGAGCTACAAAGTGATTCACAGTTTGTGGCTATCTTTGTTGGGCCTGCATGTGCATGGGAAGGACCAAGATTTGCACTAAGGCCACTTCCACTTGCATTGAGTCTTGGAGCAGGTCAGCAAAAGGTCCAAGAATCCCAAGATCCACATCCTCCAGCTGGCTGCCTTTAGACTCAGTCACTGAAAGAGCCTCTGGTGGTACTCAAGTTGCAAGAGGAAAGTTCTTAGGAGTCACCAGGTAGAGGTGAGTGGTGTTCACCAAATTGATACAGATTCAGACTTGGTTCTGTGCTGGGTCTGAGTCCTTCTCAGCAAAACTTCCAGGTTATACTAAGTCTAGCTGCCATCAGCTGGTGCTCACAGACCTTTGCTGTGGGGTGGGTTATCAGAATGAAGCCAGTAGAGTTTATCAGGCCCAAATAGAATAATATTTGGCTGTGTGAGGGGAAGTTCTATACCAGGTGGGCATGTGAAGGAATAATGTTCCCCATCCTAGAGCCATACCACTTGGTGTGTTATAGATTTTGCAGTGAGCCTGGGTTCAACAGTGTGGGGTCACCAGGTGTTGTGAGGCTGGGACTAGTGAAACTCCCTTGAGGGGGAGCACCAGTCAGCTTTAGGGAAAGATAGGAGGTGGATGTTTTGTGGAGTAGCCCCTACACCAGAGCCACACAACTCAGTCACTGACACCTTTTTAGTCTGCCCAGACCTCTGTATCCCTGCCCAGTAAGCTGACTTCTCAGCAGGGTGTGAGCTTTGCAGGATGGGACGAGAGGGAGTTCAGAAGGTAGTGGGGCTACCTTCTGTATTCCTCTAGGCCAAGGGTGGGCAACCCCTGGCACACGTGCCAAACATGGCACGCCAGTAACTTTTGCTGGCATGCGAAACCCTCTCTTATAATCTTCCATTTACAATTGTGAATCATTGTTCTCAGTGATGAATTTTGTTAAGTCTTGTAATAGGAGTAGCCTGGCAGATGAAAGTAGTAGCTCGTGCATATATCTGAAGGTCACGAAATATAAACCAGTTGTAAAATCTCTGTCATCAGTGATGCAGCAGCAAAAGTTCCACTGATAATATCAAACGGAGTCATAAAATTTTCTGTCGGACTATCATTGTACATGTATACATTAAAAAATAAATGTATTTATTTTTAAATGTCGCTCGAATGAATTTTATTATTTCTTCAAGGTTCTTCACATATGTACACCTTAAGAGGTATCAAGTAGGCGTAACATGTTCTCAAAAAATTAGGGTTGGCATGTAGAAGAATTTTGAGTCAGAGATTTTGCTGGTTTTGGCACTCACTCACAAAAAGGTTGCCCACCCCTCCTCTAGGTTGATGCCATAAGGAGAAGAGTGCTCCACCCCAAAAGATGTCATCTGCGGTGTGGGAGAGAGACTCAGCATAGGGTCCCTGGTGTCTGTCCCTTCACCTCTCTTTCTAGAGCTACAAACCTGTCTCTTTTCACACACCTCTCCTGTGTTCTGCCCTTTTCCCAGTGGAACCCAGAGTGAGTAGCTCTGAACAAGATTTTGTGTGTTGGCCCTTTAAGAGGGCATCTTTGTTTCTAGCAGTCTCTTATCTCTTTCTAGTGACTGAATCCCTGCTGAATTTTACAGCCAGATGGTATGTGGTTGCTTCTTCCCAGCTCTGTTGCTCTGGGCTGAGGAGCCTGCTGTAGGGTTCAGATCCTACACTTTTCAGGGGGAACCTTTGCAGCTGAGATATCCCTCTAGAACAGTGGTTCTCAACCTTCTGGCCCTTTAAATACAGTTCCTCATGTTGTGACCCAACCATAAAATTATTTTCATTGCTACTTCATAACTGTAATGTTGCTACTGTTATGAATTGTAATGTAAATATCTGATATGCAGGATGGTCTTAGGCGACCCCTGTGAAAGCGTCGTTCGACTGCCAAAGGGGTCGCGACCCACAGGTTGAGAACCACTGCTCTAGAATCTCAGTTGTGGCCTGTGAGAGCAGGGCCAGCCCTTTTGCATCTTTACCCTTTCTACCAGTATCAATTTGGCTTCTTCTATAAGTCCCTGGTTATAAGAATTCTGTTTAGCTACTCCTCAGTTGGTTATTCATTCAGTTGATTCTATAGTTTAGTTGTGAATCCAGTTTGGTCCTAAGAGGTGGTGAATGTAGTTTCCATGTATTCTGCCACCATTTTTGTTGTTGTTAGCTTTTTGTTTTAACAAGTATTTATTTATTTATTTATTTATTTTTGCATGTAAAAAATTTAAATCTTTATTGTTGAGAGTATTACAGATGTCCTGCTTTTTCTCCCCGATTGCCCCCCTCCACCCAGTTCCTCCCCTGCCCCAGACCTTCACCACCCTATTGTCTGTGTCTATAGGTAATACACATATGCATATAAGATCTTTGGTTAATCTTTTCCAGCCCCCAACCCTCCTTCTCTCTCTCTCTCTCTCTTCCTTTCTCTCTCTCTCTCTTTTTCGCTCCTTCTCTTTAGAGTTGTCATTCTTTTCATATTTCCATGCCTCTGATTCTGTGTTATTCATCAGTTTATTTTGTTCATTATATTTCTTGTTCATTTTTTTGATTTTTAGATTTCATTATTGATAGATATGTATTTATTGCCATTTTATTGTTCATAATTTTTTAATCTTTTTCTTCTTCTTCCTTTTCTTAAAGAGTACCTGTCAACATTTTATGCAATACTGGTTTGGTGATAATGAACTCCTTTAGGTTTTTCTTGTCTGGGAAGCTCTTTATCTGACCATTTTCTAAAGCAGCGGTCACCAACCAGTGGTCTGTGGACCACTGGTGGTCTGCAAAGTCCGAAAGGTTGGAGACCGCTGGTTTAAGGAAACCTTTGGAGCAGCGGTCACCAACCGGTGGTCTGCAGACCACTGGTGGTCCCTGAGGTCTGAAAGGTTGGAGACCGCTGTTCTAAAGGATAGCTTTGGGTAAAGTAATCTTGGTTGTAGATCCTTCCTATTCATCACTTTGAGTATTTCTTGCCATTTCCTTATGGCCTGCAAAATTTCTGTTGAGAAATCAGGTGACAGTTGTGTGAGCACTCCCTTGTAGGTAACTGCTTTTCTCCTGCTGCTTTTAAGATTTTCTCTTTATCTTTAACCCTTGGCATTTTAATTATGATATGTTTTGGTGTGGGCCTCTTTGGATTCCTATTGTTTGCGACTCTGTTCTCTGACATCCCCATAATTCAAATGTTGGTACACTTGAAGTTGTCCCAGAGGCTCCTTACACTATATTCATATCTTTGGATTCTTTTTCTTTTTGTTTTTTTTTAAATTTTTTTTTATTTTATTGACTTTTTACAGAGAGGAAGGGAGAGGGATAGAGAGTTAGAAACATCGATGAGAGAGAAACATCGATCAGCCGCCTCCTGCACACCCCCTACTGGGGATGTGCCCGCAACCAAGGTACATGCCCTTGACCGGAATCGAACCCAGGACCCTTCAGTCCGCAGGCTGAAGCTCTATCCACTGAGCCAAGCCAGTGAGGACTGGATTCTTTTTCTTTTTTGCTCTTCTGATTGGGTGTTTTTTGCTGCCTCATATTCCAAATTGTTGATTGAATCTCTTGAATTATGTATGCTTGAATAGTGTATGCTTAATTTCTGACTGGTCCTTTTTCATGTCTTTGATTTTCTCACTAAGATCCTTGAAAGTTTCACTAAGTCCCTTAATGCTTTCATTAATTCCCTTGAAGCTCTCATTAAGATCTTTGAGTAACCTAATAGCCATTATTTTGAACTCTGTATCCACTAGTTTGCTTGTTTCCATTTTTTCATTTGTAACATATTAATATTTCTTTGTTTCTACATTTTGGCTGCTTCTCTGTGTTTGTTTCTATGTATTAGGTAGAAATGTTATGTCTCCTGGAATTGGTAGAGTAGCCTGTAGGTGTCCTGTAGGCTCAGTGGCTCAGTCTCTCAGTCACCTGAGCTGGGCACTCTAGGTGCTCCCCTGTGTGGGCTCTCTGCACAGTCTTCTTGTAGTTGAGCCATGATTGCTGTTGGTGTCACTGGAAAGAGTTGACCTCCAGGCCAATTGGCTGTAAGGTCCAGCTGTGTCTACAGTAGAAAAGCTTCTATGCAGGAGACACCCCTATGGAGCAGGACTTGCTTTAGTAGGGCTTTGGTGCTGAGTCTGTCCCTTGAGTGTGTCACTTGTGGATGCATAGAGTTGTAATCTGATATGGTTTGTCCACCAGGTGTCCTGGCTCTGGGGCCTCCAGGGAGGTACAAAGTCAGCCACTGCCTGGGACCACCTGACAGGAGCTACACAGAGATCTTCAGATGGCTGCTACTTGTATTGGGCTAGGAAATGCCCAGGCGAGGCCCAGCTATGAAGCAAGATAGGCTGGTGCTAATGCCAAGTCTTGGGCCTTTAATTGATAGGTTTTCAGCTATTGCTTGTTTAAGAGATTTTAGCAAGGTCTGATTTCTGAGCCAAGACAGTCCATTCATATGGAAAAGCAGCTGCAAACAACTTGGATGGGGCTGCAAGTTGGATGGGGTGGAGTCTCAGGGAATCACCAGGGCAGAGCAAACAGTGTGGGCCACACTGTTGGAAATAGATATGGCTGCCAGTCAGCTCTGTGACAAGGAAGGTCCAAGTACAGGAACAATGACCCCTGCAAGGACCCCTGTCTGGGAGAAAGCCACCCTCTGTGTTCTTGCCCTGATGCCAGACAGTCCAGTTCCTCCTCGTATGTCCCTGGATTCCCCCAAAGCTTTCGCTCGGTGCTGAAGCTCAAATGTAACAAGACCATGTAAGTTCGTGCATGGGCCCTGTAAGAGGAACACCTGGGACTCCAGCAGCCTCCATGTCATTCAGCCACAATCCCTGCTGGTTTTTACAGATTGAAGTTACGGGGACTTCTCTTCCCAGCTCTGGAACCCTGAGCTGGGGGGTCTGGTGTGTGGCTAGGACCCCCTGCTTCTCATGGGAAGCCTTGGCGATAACCCTCTTGATTCAGAAAAACACCACAGGCGGGAGTCGGACAAATCTGTTCCACACCCCCGCCCCTCCTACCAGTCTCAATGTGCTTTCTTCTTGACTTCTGTAGTTGTAGGACTTCCATTCAGCCAAATTTCAGGCAGTTTTGAATGATGGTGGTTCTGTATTTTAGTTGTCATTTTGGTGTGGTTATGGGAGGTGAGTGAGTATAGGCGTTTACCTACACCACCATCTTGGTTTTCCAACAAGTGTTCTCTGCCACCATCTTACCTCCTAAATTCTTTTACCTCTAATTTTTTCCGGATAGTAAGTATGTTGAATAATAATTTTTTAAGCTGCCTTCTAGTTAAGACTATATATATTATTTTAGCTAAGTAATTATTCCTGTTTTATTGAGCTGTTTAAATAAAAAAAAATCAGTAGTAGTTCTTTATTTAATCACCTTTTCAGCATCTTTGGGATAGATTATGTGATCTTTTTTCTTCATCAGCTCTATTGGTATGTGGAATTATCTTAATAGCTTTCCCCATATAAGACCACTTTAATATTCTTTAAATAAACAGCACTGGGTCTTTCAGTGTGCTCTTTTATTAAATGTTTAGAATTTTTACATTAGTTTTCAGAAAGTTGGAATGTAGTTTCCTTTTCATGAATAGTCTTTATTTAGTGTAGTATCACTTCATGAAAATCGTTTAGAAGTCCTTTTCTTTCTTAATTCTCATAAGTAGAATTTGGATGACCTATTTTTTAAGGCTTTAGTAACCTTTTAAATGCTGCTTTCCTAGGAAAAGGACATGGTAAGTCTGACCATATTCTATGCCAGTGATGGCGAACCTTTTGAGCTCAGCATGTCAGCATTTTGAAAAACCCTAACTTAACTCTGGTGCCGTGTCACATATAGAAATTTTTTGATATTTGCAACCATAGTAAAACAAAGACTTATATTTTTGATATTTATTTTATATATTTAAATGCCATTTAACAAAGAAAAATCAACCAAAAAAATGAGTTCGCGTGTCACCTTTGACACGTGTGTCATAGGTTCACCATTACTGTTCTGTGCTCTATGGAAATTAATCTGTATCTCTTCTGTGTTCAGTTTGGAAAATTATAATTCTTTAGAAATATTATTTTAGCTATGTTTTAAAATTTATTGGGGAGATAACTCCTTTATCAAATATCCTCTGTCTATATTCATGATTATTTAAAATATTTCTTATTTCAGTGTCTGTGCTTTCTGTTTTCATTATATGAACTAATGGTTTTTGCTTTATGTATTTTTCTTTTTATTAACCTAATTCTGCTTTTATACAGTTAATGCCTTTTCTGCTTTGCATTCATTTATTATTTTTCTAATTATTTGAGGATCTTAAATTGTTTTAAAATTTTTATTGGTGTTTTTTAATTCCCTTACATGCATTATGATTAAAATTTATAGATACAAAGTTATTGTAGGTTTTTTTTTAAAATTATTACCATTGTTTTTTAAATACAAAAATACTATTTTGGATTTTATTTCCATGTTGATCTAAGAGTTATTTAATATAGACTTCTAAAATTTCAAGTGGATTTACTTTTTAAAATTCTGTTATTTCTAGTTTTAGTAAAAAGTCTATGTGATTTCAACTTTTTTATATAAACCATCTATACTAATAAAAGGGTAGTATGCTAATTAGACTGGATAGACCGGATGTCATTCTGGATGTCATTCCAGATGTCATTCCGGATGTCCTTCCTGACAAAGCCAGGGCCTGGGCCAAGCCACTCGGGGCCCTGGATGCCTGCGGCCAGCCCAGGCGAAGCTGGCCCGGGTCCCGGGTGCCTGTGGCCAGCCAGAGGGAGGGAAGCCCAGGTTTTGGGTGCCTGTGGCTGGCCAAAGGGAGGGAAGTCCGGGTCCTGGGTGCCTGCAGCCAGCCACAGGGAGGGAAGCCCAGGTCCCAGTTGCCTGCGGCCGGCTGGAGGAGGGAAGCCTGGGTCCTGGGTGTGTGGGTTGAGGCAGAGGTGGTTAGGGGCAATCAACCAGGCAGGCAGGTGAGTGGGTGATCAGGCAGGCAGAGGGGTTAGGGGCGATCAGGCAGGCAGGCAGAGATGATTAGGGGCAATCAGGCAGGCAGGCCAGTGTTTAGGGGCGATTAGGCAGGCAGGCAGAGTGGTTAAGGGTGATCAGGCAGGCAGGTAGGCAAGCAATTAGGAGCCAGTGGTCCTGGATTGCAAAAGGGATGTCCGACTGCCGGTGTGGAATCAGGCCTAAACCGGCAGTCAGACATTCCCTGAGGGGTCCTGGATTGCGAGAGGGTGAAGGCCCCGGCTGAGGGACCCCCCTTTAATGCACAAATTTTGTGCACCGGGCCTCTAGTATTATCATAATTGAAAAAGTCATCCTTTTTCTCTCATACACAACTCATTCAGTACTTAAATTTTCCTATGGCTTTTTCTCCTGTTGGCTAGGCATATGCTGGTCTGTATTCAATGTGACCTTTGTTAGCAAGTATTTTACACTCCAGAAACTACAAGACCCTTTGTCCCTATTAGTGGATTCCTGACATATATCCTTTTTTTTCCTTTTGTTAAGGAATTCATGAGAACTTCAATAAGGCATAAACATTTACCTCTGTCTGAAAAATCATTGGTACACATTTCTAGGAAATAGATGAATGGCCTTGCCTCTGAGGGAATGGAAAGCAGAAGACCTGAGCAAGGGGATAAAGGAACAAAACCAGTTGAGCATTTGTAAAATGGATGAGTAATTGAATAGGTTTAAAGGGAAGATTAAATTAGTAGAACTCCTCAGTATCTTTTTAATATGTGGAGACAAAGAAAAAGTAACCCATAGCTTGGGGATAAAAGAATAAAATGAATTGAGCCTTTGTAAAATGCATGAGTAATAGAATAGGCCTAAAGGAAAATTAAGTAAGTATAAATCATCAATACCATTTTTGTATGTGGAGACAAAGGAAAAGTAACTCATAGCTATGTGAAGGAAGGAATGAGTATTATAGAGAATATTGCATAATTAAGGATATATAAGCAGTGATAAGATGCATAGGAGTACACAGTCACCATTTTCCATTTATATATTTAACTGGACTAGTTTGGATGAATAAAGGAAATACTTAAATCATTATGGTAAGATATCCTATATAATAAAAGGCTAATATGCAAATTGACTGTACAGCAGAATGACCAGTCACTATGACGTGCACTGACCACCAGGGGTAGACGCCCAATGCAGGAGCTGCCCCCTGGTGGTCAGTGCGCTTCCATAGGGAATGCGCTGCTCAGCAGAAGCCAGGCTCATGGCTGGCGAGTGCTAAATATGTCCGAACCCACGGGGAGCAGGCCTAAGCCATCGGTCGGACATCCCCTGAGGGCTCCCAGACTGCAAAAGGTCACCGGCCTGGCTGAGGGACCCTTGAGTGCACAAATTTCATGCACTGGGCCTCTATTATAGTAAATATACTAAAGCCAGATTAGAGACAGAGAAATATATGGGAATTAGTGAAACCTGTTATGTGCTATGAATTTATTTTAATTTTATCTTTTTAATCCTCACCCGAGGATATTTTTTCCATTGATTTTTAAGGAGAGTAGAAGGGAGAGGGAGAGACAGAGAGAAACACTGATGTGAGAGAGACACGTCAGTTGGTTGCTTTCTGCACTAGCTCTGACCAGGGTCGGGGCCAAGAAGGAGACTGCCACTGAGGTAAGTGCCCTTGACTGGAATTAAACCCAGGACCCTTCAGTCCATAGGCTGACACTCTATCCACTGAGCCAAACCGCTAAGGCTAAATTTATTTTTTAATGGAGAGTAAAGTAGAGATTGTGTTTTTTGCCCTTAAAGAGGTTTAAGGGTAAGAAAATAAGCAGAATAACAATTGGAAAAATTAATAACTATATTATTTCAACATAGATATATAAAATATATATACATATATAATAACACAGACATGTAACAAAAAAAAAAACCCAACCCACCCAAAACATCAATTTAGATACTGTCAGTAGAGCTAGCCTTAAAGCGAGTGACTTTTAAACAAAGGGCTTAGGATGAGAAGAAGCTACCATGTAAAAAGCCCAAATCAGATTTGTGGGAGATATAGCAAACTGAAAAGCCTAAAAGATGAAAGTAAGTTGGGACATGTTCTCAATAGGTCTCTCCAAGTAGCAGTGAAGAGGACAGTGCTGAGATAATGTGTTATAAGCAAAGGCATTTTAACCACAGTAAGTTTGATTTTATTCTAAGAATAAAGAAAAATTGTTGAAAAAAGTTAAGTATGAATTTTTTTTTTTATCTTCAGCAGAATCATATGGAGAATATTGAAATAGGACTGCTCAGGACTGTAGAAGCCGATCCAAGAGATTTAGGTTGTATCTAAACCTGAGCATTTGTAATAAGTTCCCTAGTGATTCTAATCCACATCTCAATTTGAAAACCACTGACTTATGTTTACAGGCATATCTTGGAGATATTGTGGATTTGGTTTCAGACCACTGCGATAAAGCAAATATTCACCTTAAAGAAATTCACACAATTTTTTTTTCTAGAGACTATTCAGTTATGTGTACACTATACTGTAGTCGATTAAGTGTGCAATAGCATTATGTCTAAAAAAACAATATACATAACAACTAAAAATTATTTATTGCTAAAACATGTAAACCATTATCTGAACATTGAGTATGTCATAATCTTTTTGCTGGTGGAGAGTAACATCAAAGATAACCAATATAATACAAAACTTTTGAAATATTGCAAGAATTAATAACCAGAATAGAACACAGAGACATGAAGTGAACAAATGCTTTTGGGAAGATGTTGCTGATAGACTTGGTTAATGCAAGGTTGCCACAAGCCTCCAATTTGTAAAGAACATAGTATCTGCGAAGCACAATAATGTGATGCACAATAAAACGAGGGATGCCTATAACTAATACCCAATCTTACGTGAATTCTCATTTTATTTCTGGTGTTCCCTTATGTTTTTTTTCTCCTCAAATTTTGTAATAGGTTTAGAATTTCATTGGTCATTACTTTGTCATTTTAAAATTATTATTTATTTTTTTTTGCTGTAGAAATTTTACTACTTTCAGAAAAAGGAACTACATTTTTGTTCTCTTGTTTTCTTTCAGATTTGGAGACCAGGTATGAAACCAAGAGGTTATCCTCAGAAAATGACATTAATGAAATAAACTTAGTCCAGTGGAAGATAATGGAAAGAATTAACACACATGGCCTTAAGAATCTAATTTTAAAAAATAATTGGGAATCCAAAAAAAATTTTAAAGGACAAGAGGGATATTTTGGACAAGTGAAAATAACATCTCAAAAAGTGTCCTCTTACCAGAAACACACATCTCTTACTCCACATCAGAGAATTCATTTTGTTGAGAAACCCTATGAATGTAAAGAATGTGGGAAGGCCTTTAGAGTACGCCAACAACTTACTTTTCATCACAGAATTCACACTGGTGAAAAGCCCTATGAATGTAAGGAATGTGGGATGGCCTTTAGACAGACTGCCCACCTTAATCGACATCAGAAACTTCATATTGTTGAAAAACAGTATGAATGTAAGGAATGTGGAGAATCTTTCATGTCTGGCTCAGACCTTAGAGTACATCAGAAAATTCATACTGGTGAGAAGCCGTATGATTGTAAGGAATGTGGGAAGGCCTTCAGAGTGCGTGGGCAACTTACTCTTCATCAGAGGATTCATACTGGTGAGAAACCCTATGTATGTACAGAATGTGGAAAGGCCTTTAGACAGTATGCACACCTTACTCGACATCAGAAGCTTAATACTGCTGACAAACTCTATGAATGTAAAGAATGTGGGAAAGCCTTTTTGTGTGGCTCTGGCCTTAGAATACATCACAAACTTCATACTGGTGAGAAACCTTACGAATGTAAGGAATGTGGGAAGGCCTTTAGAGTGCGACAACAACTAACACTCCACCAGAGAATTCATACTGGTGAGAAACCCTATGAATGTAAGGAATGTGGAAAGACCTTTAGTCGTGGTTATCATCTTATTCTTCATCACAGAATTCATACAGGTGAGAAACCTTATGAATGTAAAGAATGTTGGAAGGCTTTTAGTCGTTACTCACAACTTATTTCACATCAGAGCATTCATATTGGTGTTAAACCCTATGACTGTAAGGAATGTGGGAAGACCTTTAGACTACTCTCACAACTTACACAGCATCAGAGTATTCATATTGGTGAGAAACCCTATAAGTGCAAGGAGTGTGGGAAGTCCTTTAGATTGCGCCAAAAACTTACTTTACATCAGAGCATTCATACTGGGGAGAAACCCTTTGAATGTAAGGAATGTAGGAAGGCCTTTAGACTTAATTCATCACTTATTCAACATCTGAGAATTCATTCTGGGGAGAAACCCTATGAATGCAAGGAATGTAAGAAGGCCTTTAGACAGCATTCACACCTAACCCATCATGTGAAAATTCATAATGTAAAACTATAAGAAAGCCTCAGTCCTGTGTTGTAGAATCTTTATGGGTGTAGTAATTAATTCCTTTTGCTTCATACATGCAATCATCTTGGCATATGTGGTTTTGTAGAATTTTTAAAATGTGGTAATTTAGAAAAAAACCTTTGAAAATGGCAGTGTGTCCCGAGCCTTGTCCCAGAGCAGATAGAACGAGCAACTAAATCGAATAACATCCACCCCAAATTGGCGAAGTAGACACAGCTGGTGAGACAGTTCGCAGCCGGGAAGGGCAGAGAACACCTGGAGAACGGTAAAATCAGGAATCTGGGCTGGGGAGAACTGTGAGACCTTCCAGCCCAGAGGGTCAGAGGGAAACCGCATGGCACAGAGTCCGTGTCCCTTGGGTCAGGCACAGCATCTCTCTGTGGAAAGAAGGTCTGCAGGACTGCTGGTGGCAGGGGATTCTAGATCTGGGTCCACAGTCACGACAGACTGAGCCCAGAGGGGGCATTCAGGACAGCTGCCCAGACCTCACTTTGCAGGGAGGAGGGGGGTTCACACAGGTACAGCTCTTTCCCCTCCTGTGGTCTTCGCTTTTCTTTGCTGAACCTAGTTCATAGGACCTTTCGGATATGGACACTCACCTGCGGCTGAGGTGTGGACTTGTGGAGTCTGGGGAGAGGAGAGGGTCCGGGAGAGGTGGCCACGAGTCTGGCACTGAGTCATACCTGAGCCCGGAACCTGGGCAGCCATTTTCTCCTGAAGAGATAGCCCCTCCCTGCAGTCTCCAGGCAACCAATACAGCCACACCCAGACTACACCCTGAGTGGTACAAAGGGGAAAAAAAATCTGAATAGCCCCTGAGAATCCACAGGGACTGGCCTGAAGAGAGGCCTTCAGTCCCAGCAACAGGAAACTGAGAAGCCACAAAGAGTACCGAAGAGTGGGATCTTAAAGGAATGCCAAAGGAATGACACTTCACTTTTTCGTTTTTATTTTATTTTAATATTCTTATCTCTTTTTCCTTTCTTCTTTATTTCCCTTTTTTCATTTGTTTCTTTATTTTCTATTTCTTTTTCGCATTATTTTTCCATCATTCTATTTTATTTTTTATCCTCTTTTTTAATCAACTTTTTCAATTTATTATTATCATTATCATTATTTTCTTCTCTTTTTCTTCTTATGCACTAATCCTCTTTCTACTTTCTCTATACTAAACTGAGGTCCTCCCCATATTCATCCAATTCTTAACGTTACTTTCTGTATATAAGATTCTGCCCCCACCCTCTTTACTGGGAATTTGGTGTTTGTAAGTTTTGGTTTACCTATTTGTTTTCTGGTGCTCCCACCCCCCGCACCCCCCATATATATTTTTTCCTTTTTTCGTTTTCTTTCATACCATTTTTTCTCTCTTATCATTTGTGCTCTCTTTTCTCTCCCCTACTTCTCTTTTCTCTGGTGGTCACTTATATTGGGGTTATTGGTGTCGTGAGTACATTCGTGTTTTGTTCCCTTTATGTCGTGTCTTGTCAAAGTGAATTTTAACCTGTTTGGCCTAGAGAGTGAGCTAGAAAGTAAGCCACATAACCAGACCCTCGGAGAGGAGACTCCATCCACGAGTGGGTCAATAACACTCCAGGCCCAACAACAGAGGCAGTAAGAAGGCAGCAGTAAGGGAGAGAGCATGAGTGAGGGGGAGCAAAAGAGTGTGGGGTGTGTGTGACTGAGGCACACTTAGATCCCACAGGACCTTTGGGGGCAGGCTAACCGGGCTCACCTAACTACGCAGCCTCTGTTACCATTGCAAACAGTCCCAGAGCGGCTGGCTCTTCCTCAGAGGCCTCGCCTTTTTGAAGGGGAGAGCTGCTGTGACCAAGAGCCCAGCCTCACCTCCACCCAGGGTGCCCTCAGATAACACCCGGGACTCTACAGCCACCCCTGCCAGGGACCTGCTACCTTGGCTGCAGTCCCACAGTCACCGAAACTCCAGCCACCCTGGGCACAGGCTCCTGTGAGTTCCAAAGCATGCTCCCCTTTGACCAGCCCAACACTTTAGCCCAGGGCACTGCGACCATGCGAGCAGCAGCCCCGCAAGCAGCCTCATGTGGCCTGCTCCCATCCGAGGAGCAGCAGCTGTGCATGCAGCCCACACCCATCCAAGTAGCAGCAGCTGTGTGAGAAGCCCACCCTGGTCAAAAGAGCAGCCTGCACCCCCCGCCCCCCCAAAGGAGCAGCAGCCACATGAGCAGCCCGCCCATGACCAAGGAGCTGCAGCCTCATGCGGCCCACCCCCATCTGAGGAGCAGCAGCCTCACGCACAGCTCACTCCCATCTAAGGAGCAGCAGCTGTGTGAGTGGCTTGACCTGGTCCGAGGAGCAGCAGCTGCCCGAGCAGTCCGCCATGGTCTAAGGAGCAGCAGCCGCACAAGCAGCCTGCCCCTGCCAAGGAGCAGCAGCCGCGGTGCAGCCCGTCCCATCCGAGAAGGAGTAACCACGTGAGCAGACAACCCTTGTCCGAGGAGCATTAGCCACGTGAGCAGCCCGCCTCCATTCAAGGAGCAGCAGCTGTGCGAGTGCCCCCCCACACCCCCACGCCCCCGTCCAAGGAGCAGCAGACTCATGCGCAGCTCACCCCCATCAGAGGAGCAGCAGCCACGCAAGCAGCCTACCCCTGTCTGAGGACCACATGATCTCATTTATGGAATATAATGAATAACAAACTGATGAACAAAAACAGATCCAGAGACAGAGAAGCATTGATCAGACTGTCAAACCTCAGAGGGAAGGTAGGGGAAGGTGGGGGTAAGTGGGAGAGATCCACCAGAGGACTTATAGCATGCATATAAGCTTAACCAATGGACACAGACAACGGGGGTGAGGGCATGAGTGGAGGTTTGAGGGGACAATGGGGCAATAAGGACACATATGTAATACTTTAATCAATACAGAACAAACATTATAAAAATGTGGTAATTTAATGTATTCTACCATTACTCAAACCTGATAAACTTCACATTCATTCTAAAAACTGATCTTAATATAACAAATGTGGGAAAGACACTTATCTCTATCCCATCACTTTCCTACTTGTATTTTATTGAACAATATGCTATTAACTGCTCTGCATTACAATTTATTCATTTGTAAAATCTATAATAATAAAAGTGTAATATGCTGATTAGACTGGATGTCCTTCCAGATACCTCCCCCACGAAGCCAGGACTGTGAGGGAAGTGCTGGTCCCTGGTGCCTGCTGGCAGCCACTGGGAAGCCCAGGTCCCGAGGCTGGAGGGAAGCCTGGGTCCTGGGTGCCAGAGGGAAGCTGGTGCCAGCAGCCGGGGGAAGGAAGGCCTACTCTTTCACGGATTTCGTGCATTGGGCCTCTAGTGGTAATATAATACTGTGGCAGAGTAATATTACTGTAAATTCATTGATACTCCCTTCAAGAGGTGGAATTTACATCCTTTCCTCTTGAATATAATCAGACTTTGACCAGTAGAATATAGTGAAAATGCCAGTTTCTTGACCCAGACTTACTGGTATATTTTATTTCATTTACTAGTATTGGCATACTCTCTCAAGTTCAGACCCTGAACTGTTAAAAAGTCTGGCTACTTCCCTTGAAGATATCACATGGAGAAGTCCTGAGAATACAGAGAGGAAGTGCTCAGTCTTCCAGACATGCCCACCAGGACACCAGACAGTTGAGTGACATAGTTTTGGATCCTTCAGATCAGCCACCAGCAGAATGCCATTGAGTGACCTCAGTTATTGCTCTATAGAACAGAAAAATTGATCAACTGAGCCCCTGCCCAAATTCCTGACCCACAAAATCATGAGATTCAATAAAATGGTTGTTGGTTTAAGCCTAAATAATCAAAGTTGACTTCAGATACTATAAAAAAAACTTGTACAGATCTATAAACAAAGGAAAACATTTCAATTTAGTTATCTTGTTTTTCTTAAAACCAGAAACAATAGTTTTGCAGGCAACAAGAAGTTTTTAAGAATAGATAACCTCTAACAAAATTTTTCCAGATCATTCTACAATGCACTATTTTAATAGATGAGAATAGCCCCTAAAAAGTAAAATCTAGATCAGTATCAATAAAGATATATGTAAGCATTTTAAATAGAGTTTAGTAAATTGAACTCAGTAGTTTATTAAAATGATTATAAAACATAAAATTATCTACCAGGAATTTCCAGGGACTTGATCTGTTGTGATTCAATTAGGTATCCAGATTTTAGGTTTTCTAACCTGAGCAATGTAACAATGTTGGAAAAAATGACATGACTCAGCTCTGCTATCTTATAAATTGTTTCTCTTCTTGTTGTTTATCTTCATTATCTTTTAAAAAGTGATAAACAATAGCCTGGTTGGCATGACTCAGTGGTTGAGCATCAACTTATGAATTAGGAGGTCAGGGTTCCATTCCTGGTCAGGGCACATGCCCAGGTTGTGGGCTCGATCCCCTGTGGAGGGGCTTGCAGGAGGCGGCCAATCAATAATTCTCATCACTGATGTTTCTATCTCTCCCTCTCCCTTTCTCTTTGAAATCAATAAAAATTTATATTTTAAAAAGGATGAACAATAGCTATAAAAAATAGGCATTCAACCCTTAGAAACCTTCCATAAATAAAAATGAGTATTGCCACACACTTCATTTTGAAACAAACCTCTGTAATGTTCCTGTAGTCAAACAATACATTATGACTTGTACCTACAAGTCCATTTTGCTCATAATGGGCAGATTGGGCAGATCCATTGAAAAATCATTCACCGTCTAGAATAATACATAGTTCCCACTCATTTCAATTTTTTTTTAAATTTGTAAAGATTACACACAATGTTTACACAAAAATATCATGCTGAAGAATATTATAAGTACTATAATAAAATTAATTTTTGTCCGTAGGTCAATGTATTTCTCCTTCATGGTTACATTTTTATGTTAGAGTTCTTCTGGAGACAGTACCTTAACTCAAAATTTCTTAAAGTATGTTCCACAAAACTAGTATTTAATGGTACTTGAAAATGATTTTGTGGTCAAACAAGCGCAGGAGCTCTCTATACGTTATTTCTTGGCGGGGGCTGGGGGGGACACATAGAGTCTCTATAAAAAATATTTCATTTCATCGCCCTAGTCCAGGGGTGGGCAACCTTTTTGTGAGTGAGTGCCAAAACCAGCAAAATCTCTGACTCAAAATTCTTCTGCGTGCCAACCCTAATTTTTTGAGAACATGTTACGCCTACTTGATATCTCTTAAGGTGTACGTATGTGAAGAACCTTGAAGAAATAATAAAATTCATTCGAGCGACAAAAACACAGTATATGATGATGGAAAATACATTTATTTTTTAATGTATACATGTACAATGATAGTCCAACAGAAAACTTTATGACTCCATTTGATATTATCAGTGGGACTTTTGCTGCTGCATCACTGATGACAGAGATTTTACATCAGGTTTATATTTCGTGACCTTCAGATATATGCATGAGCTACTACTTTCATCCGCCAGGCTACTCCTATTACAAGACTTAACAAAATTCATCACTGAGAACAAAGATTCACAATTGTAAATGGAAAATTATGAGAGGGTTTCACATGCCAGCAAAAGTTACTGGTGTGCCAGGAGTTGCCCACCCCTGCCCTAGTTGGTCTGGCTCAGTGGATAGAGTGTAGGCCTGTGACTCAAGGGTCCCGGGTTCAATTTTGGTCAAGGGCACATGCTCAGGTTGCAGGCTCGATCCCTAGTAGGGACCATGCAGGAGGCTGCCGATTAATGATTTTCCCTCACTAATGTTTCTACCTTTCCCTCTCTGAAATCAATAAAAATATATATATTTCACTTTATCTAAACCTGTGTATTTCAGACTATGATAGAATTCTCATTCCCATTACCTATTGCAGGTGATATTCCACTTTGGTAGATGTTACCTTGACCTAAAAGTGTGGCTTTAAGGATAGAAATGTCAGCATTATGACAGGTGTATGGTTATCTGTATAGTGAAGAAAGCAACTCATCATGCTATCCAATAAGCTAATTCTTTTAAAATTAAATTTTATGGTGCTTTTCAATAGAACAGAAAACCCCTAGCTCTGTTGTTTAGATAAATACATCATATGTATTTAGGCCCTTTATTGTAATGTTTAGGTTCGATACAACTTCTCACTGAATATCTACCGAATATTTGTGTTTCTTGCTATACAGAAGCAAGAGTTTCTCTGAGGTATTTATCAAAAAGTGGGGTTGCCTAGTCACAGGTTATATTTACTTTCAATATCACTAGATATTCCTGGAGAAGTGGAGAACATCAATGTGGGACTAATTTACAACCCCTTCAACATGAGAAAATATTATATTTCCACTTCTGGCATGTGCTTTAATATGTTCTTGGTTAATAGTAAGAATCTTTTTACATCTGTTTTTTTGTTTTTTTTTTTGTTTTTTTTTTTTACAGAGAGGAAGAGAGAGGGATAGAGAGTTAGAAACATGATGAGAGAGAAACATCGATCAGCTGCCTCCAGCACACCTCCCACTGGGGATGTGCCCGCAACCGAGGCACATGCCCTTGACCGGAATCGAACCCGGGACCCTTCAGTCCGTGGGCCGGCGCTCAATCCACTGAGCCAAACCGGTTAGGGCATACATCTGTTTATTGATAAATACTGTAATTTTCTAATTCATGCTTTTTTTTTTTTTTTTACCATATTCCTTTTTTAAAAGAACATTTATATAAGAATTGTGGGATTCTTAAAAATGGCATTCTAGATAGTAATCCCTTACCTAGTATAAATGATAAAACCTTATCCCAGATCTGGTTCATATCTGTATTTATTGTGATACTGTCATTAAAGTTTAAAATATAGATATAATCATAGCTTTCATTATGACCCAATCTTCTTAATTTATTTTTTTTACTAGACTGTTGGTTTTCTAGTCAATCAGTTATGTCAATTGCAAAGAGATATACTTTTATTTTCTGAATATTTATAGTTATTAATTCATTTTATTATAATAGAAAGAATTCCAGTACAAAGTCTAGGATTAGTGGTGATAGAAAGGCATCTAATTGTTTTCCCCAATTTAATGTAAATCATTAAGTGTAATATTTGCTCTAGATTTGAGGTCAACAGATTTTGTGTGGCTTAGTTGTTTCCTTCAGTCACTAATCAACTTTCTTTAAAATTAGAAATGCCTGCTGGATATCATCAGATGCCATTTTAGCACATTGATATATAATGTTTTATTGAATTTTGTTAATGTAATAGTTGTACTTTGGTTATTAAGGCAGTATATTATTGGTGCAAGAATAAATAGTCTTCTGTATGTCCCCATTGGAGAAGTGTCTATTCGGATCCTTTGCCCATTTTAAAAATGGATTGTTTGTCTCAAATAGGGGTGCACACATTCTTTCAAATTGGTGTTAGACAATGTGATTGTCCCCCCAATGAAACAAAATAAATAGCCCTGCAATGGAGCTATGTATATGTGACCATTTGACTCACGACAAAGGTTCTGCTGCAATGTGGGTTGGAAATGGTATTTTCAGTAAGTAGCACTGAGTTAGGTGCATATCCATATTGATAAATGAATCTTGGCTCTTACCTCACATTACACTCAAATTAATTCTAGATACAATAGTGATCTAATTATAGAAGATACAGGCTTTAGAAGAAAACATAGGATGTATTTCTAGCCTGGGGGTAGAAAATATTTCTTAAACAGAACACTAAAAGCCCTAACAATATGGGGTAAAATAGTAAATTTTACTATATTAAATTTAAGAATATGTTTTCATCAAAAGATGCAATTTAAAATATGAAAAGACAAGCCCACAGAGTGGGAGAATATATCCACAATATATATATTTGAACAAAGACTTATCCATAATATCTACAGAGCAATAAATGAAAAAAAATAGGAAATGGGCCAGGCCGTCATGGGGGAGGGGGGGAGCAATCAGGGGCAGAGCTGGCCTGGGGGAGGGGCCATGGGCAGGGCTGGCCAGGACCCAGATCAGGCTGGATCAGGCTGGTTGGCTGCTGCAGTGCGTGTCATAGCCACTAGTTATTTAGGTTGTTCTGGTCGTTCTGGTTGTTCTGCTGTTCCATTTGCTGGGCTTTTATATATATACTAGAGGCCCTGTGCAGAAAAATTTGTGCACTCAGGGGGAATGGGGGGGTCCCTCAGCCCGGCCTGTGCCCTCTCACAGTCTAGGACCCCTCAAGGGATGACCACCTGCTGGCTTAGGCCCGCTCCCCAGGGGATTGGGCCTAAGATGGCAATCAGACATCCCTCTGGCAGCCCGGCAGCCCTCGGGGGATGTCCACTTTCCAGCGGGGAACAGGCCTAAATTGCAGTCGGACATCCTTAGCACTGCTGAGGAGGCAGGAGAAGCTCCCACCACCACCGCTGTACTGGCAGCCATCAGGCTGGCTTGTGGCTGAGCAGAGCTTCTCCCATGTGAGAGTGCCCTGACCACCAGAGGGCAGCTTCTGCATTGAGCGTCTGCCCCCTGGTGGTCAGTGTGTGTCATAGTAATCAGTCATTCCCAGTCCTTCTGCTGTTAGGGTCAGTTTCCATATTACCTGTTTACTATATAGGATAGAGGCCTGGTGTACGGGTGGGGGCCGGATGGTTTGCCCTGAAGGGTGTCCTGGATCATGGTGTGGGTCCTGCTTGGGTGCCTGGCCAGCCTGGATGAAGGGATGATGGCTGTTTGCAGCTGGTCACACCCCCTTCAGGGTGGGGGTCCCCACTGGGGTGCCTGGCCAGCTTGGATGATGGGATGATGGCTGTTTGCAGCTGGTCACACCCCCTTCAGGGTGGGGGTCCCCACTGGGGTGTCTGGCTGGTCTGGGTGAGGGGTTGAGACAGGGGTGGGCAAACTTTTTGACTTGAGGGCCACAATGGGTTCTTAAACTGGACTGGAGGGCCGGAACAAAAGCATGGATGGAGTGTTTGTGTGAACTAATATAAATTCAAAGTAAACATCATTACATAAAAGGGTACGGTCTTTTTTTTTTTTTTTTTTAGTTTTATTCATTTCAAATGGGCCGGATCTTGCCCGTGGGCTGTAGTTTGCCCACGGCTGGGCTGAGGGCTATTTTTAGGCTGGTGGGCAACTGAAGCTCCCAGCCTCTCCTTTTTTCTTTTTTCTTTTTTTATTCTGGATTAATTTACCTTCTATAGCTGTCACTGGAGCTGAGAGCAGGCTCCAGCTTTGAGGCTGTTGCTGGCTAAAAGCAGGTACCTGGGTTTGTTTAGATTCTATAATTGAAACTCTGTTGCCATCACTGGCCGCTCTAAGCTCTGAGGCCACGCTGGCTGAAAGCAGGTTTCTGGGATTTGTTTAGGTTCTATAATTGCAACATTGTTTCATCTGGAGCTCAGAGCTGAGCTGCGGCAGGTGGGGAACATTGACTTCCACCATCACTGGAGTAAGCAAGCCTTATGTTCATGTTCGCTTCAGCTGCCTGACTGCCGGCCGCCATCTTGGTTGGCAGTTAATTTGCCTATCTCCCTGATTAGCCAATGGGAAGGGTAGTGAAGTTACGGCTAATTACCATGTTTCTCTTTTATTAGATAGGACTAGAGGCCTGTTGCACAAAAAGATTCATGCAATAGGCCTTCCCTTCCCCTGGCTGCCGGCACCGGTTTTCCTCCGGCACCCGGAACCCAGGCCTTTGCTCCAGCCGGAGCCGCCTTCAAGCCTTCACTGCTCCGGCCAGAGCCGCCTTCAGTCTTCGCTCTGCCGCTTCGTGCCTCTGTATGCAAATTAACCACCATCTTTTTGGCGGTTAATTTGCATATCTTGCTGATTAGCCAATGGGAAGCGAAGGTACAGTTAATTACCATGTTTGTCTATTATTATTTATATATATATTAGAGGCCCAGTGCACAAAAATCGTGCAATCGGGGCGGGGGTCCCTCAGCCCAGCCTGCGCCCTCTCACAGTCTGGGAGCCCTCTGACGGCTTGTCGGACATCCTTAGTGCTGCCGCGGTGGCAGGAGAGGCTTTCACCACTGCCGCTGCGCTCTCCAGCTGTGAGCTCGGCCACTGGCTGAGTGGTGCTCACTGTGTGGGGGCGCACTGATCACCAGGGGAAAGCTCTTGTGTTTAGCATCTGCCCCCTGGTGGTCAGTGTGCATCATAGTGACCAGTCGGATGGACACTTAGCATACTAGGCTTTTATATAGATAGATTTTTATTATTGACACTATTACAGATGTCCCCATTTCCCCCATCTTTGCCCAGCACCACCATTGCCTTCTCCCATCTTCCCTCTAGCCATCATGTTGTCTGCATTTATCGGTTAAGCATATATATTCTTTGGCTCATCCATTTACCTTTCATCCAGTCCTTCCATCCCATCCCATTGACAACTGTCAGCCTGTTCCATGTATCCATGCCTCTGGTTCCATTTTGTTCAGTTTATTTTGCTCATTAGATTCCACATATTAGTGAGATAATACGGAATTTGTCTTTCTCTGACTGGCTTATTTCGCTTAGCATAATAATCTCCAGGTCCATCCATGCTGTTGCAAAAACTAAGATTTACAACCACGTAGTATTCCATTCTGTAACTGTACTACAGCTTTTTTAACCACTCATCTTCTGATGGGCACTTGAGCTGTTTCCAGATCTTGACTATTGTAAATAACATTGCTGTGAACATAGGGGTGCATACATTCTCTCAAATTGGTGTTTCTGGATCCTTAGGCTATATTACCAGAAGTGGGATTGCTGGGTCAAAAGGCAGTTCCATTTTTAATTTTTTGAGGAAACTCCATACTGTTTCCACAGTGGCTACAGCAGTCTGCATTCCCACCAGCAATGCACTAGGATTCCCTTTCTCCATATCCTTGCCAGCACTTGCTATTTATTGGTGGTAGCCATTCTGACAGGTGTGAAGTGATATCTCATTGTGGTTTTAATTTGCATCCCTCTGATGATTAGTGACCTTGAGTATTTTTTTCATATGTCTATTGGCCATCTGTATGTCCCCATTGAAGAAGTGTCTATTCAGGTCCTTTGCCCATTTTTAAAATGGATTGTTTGTGTTCCTGGTGTAGAGTTGTATACGTTCTTTATATAATGTGGAGATTAACGTCTTGCCACATGTATCATTGGCAAATATGTTTTCTCATACAATGGGTTCTCTTTTCATTCTATTGATGGTTTCTTTTGCTATGTATAAGCTTTTTAGTTTGATATAGTCCCATTTATTTATTTTTTCCTACATTTCCTTTGTCTTAGTAGACTTATCAACCAAGATATTGCTCTGCGAGATTTCTGAGATCTTACTGCCTATGTTTTTTTCTAGGATTTTTATGGTTTTGTGACTTAAATTTAAGTCTTTTATCATTTTGAGTTTATTCTTGTAAGTTTCATATTTTTTTTGCATGTACCTGTCCAATTTTCCCAACACCATTGACAAGACTGTCTTTATCCCAGTGTATATTCTTGCCTCCTTTGTCAAATGTTAAATGACCATGTAGGCGTGGGTTGATTTCTGGGTTCTCTGTTCTATTCCATTGATCTGCCTGTTCTTATGCTAGTACCAGGCTGTTTTGATCATAATGGCATTGTAGTAAAGTATGATTTCTGGTATTATGATACCTCAACTTTTTTCTTCTATCTCAAGATAGCAGAGCCTATTTGAGGTATTTTTTTGTTTCATATAAATTTTTGAAATATTTGTTTTAGATCTGTGAAATATGTCATTGGTATTTTAATAGAAATTGCATCGAATCTATAGATTTCTTTGGGTGCTATAGACATTTTAATGATGCTAATTCTTCCAATCCATGACCACGTGGATTATGCTTCCACTTATTTGTATCTTTTTTTCTTCAGTGCCCTCTAATTTTTCTAATTTATCACCTTGGTTAAACTTATTCCTAGGTACCTAATTTTTTTGTTGCAATAATCAATGAGAGTTTTTTCTTTGTTTCTATTTCTGATAACTCATTATTGGTGTATGGAAATGCCACCAATATCTGGATATTAATTTTGTATCCTGATACTTTGCTGAATTCATTGATTAGATCTAATATTTTTTGGTGGAATCTTTAGGGTTTCTATGTATATACAATATCATGTCATCTGCGAATGACAGTTTTACTTCCTTCTTTCCAGTTTGGAAGCTTTTTATTTCTTCTTCTTGTCTGATGGCTGTGGCTCTGACTTAGAGTATTATTTTGAATAAGAGTGGTGAAAGTGGACATCCCTGTCTTGTTTCTGATCTTAAGGGAAACATTTTTAGTTTTTGCCCATTGAGTATGATGTTGGCGCTGTGGGTTTGTCATATATGGCCTTCATTATGATGAGGTATGTTCCCTCTATTCTCAAATTCCTGAGAGTTTTTATCATAAATGGGTGCTAGATTATATCAAATACATTTTTTAATCTATTGATATGATCATGTGGTTTTTATCCTTTATTTTGTTTATGTGATATATAATGTTTATTGATTTGTGGATGTTGTACCGACCTTACATTCCCAGAATAAATCCCACTTGATCATGGTTTGTCATCTTTTTTTTTTTTTCAAGAGAAACATCAAAAGTGCTTTATTCAAAGTAATGTCCATTGCTAGCTACATATTTCCCCCATCTTTCAGGTAATTTGTGGATACCGTCTCAATAGAACTTTTCTTATTTTAAGGCAAACCATTCAGAGACCCAATTTTCCATTTCTTCGTACGTTTTGAAGTGCTGCTCAGAAAGTGATTGTGCCATCAATCGGAACAAGTGGTAATCTGAAGGAGCAAGGTCTGGTGAATACAGTGGGTGGGTTAAGACTTCCCAGGCAAGATCTTTTAACGTGCCTTTAACTGGTTTTGAAGTGTGTGATGGTACGTTATCATGAAGCAAAATTACTTTGCCATGTCTTCTGGCCCATTCTGGTGGTTTTACTATCAAAGCTGGTTCAAATTGATTATTTGTTGTCGGTAGCGATCAGTATTAATGGCTTCACTTGGTTTTAGAAGCTCATAATACACCACACCTTCCTGATCCCACCAAATGCAGAGCATTGTCTTCTTTCTGAAGTGATTTGGCTTTGCAGTCGATGTTAATGGTTGACCTGGATCAACCCATGATTTTGTGCATTTGGGATTCTCAAAATGAATCCACTTTTCATCGCCAGTCACAATTCGATGCAAAAAATACTTTCGTGCCATTGAAGCAACATTTTACTGATGACTTTTCGGTTTTCCATTTGTCTTTCGTTCAGTTGATGTGGCACCCATTTTCCTTCCTTTAAAATCTTTCCCATCGCTTGTAAACGATCAGAAATTGTTTGCTGAGCAACGTCTAATTTTTCTGCAAGTTGTTTTTGAGTTTGACACGCATCTTCATCCAATAATGCTTGTCATTGTTGGCCTTCAAACTTTTTCTGTTTACCTGGACGTTCTTTGTCTTTCACATCGAAATAATCACTTTTAAAGCATTTAAATCAGCTTTCACAAATATCTTGAGATGGAGCATGTTCACCATAAGCTTCCCGAAGTATACGACGACTTTCAGCAGTATTTTTCTTCAAAATAATGAATTAAAACTTCCTGCAAATGCTCTTTTTTTTTGGCACGAAATTTGACATTTTTAAGCATAAAAATATCTATGATGTTAACACCGTCAGAAAATTTGACATAGAGTTTTGAAGCTTGTTGTCAATACAACAAAATAGCATACATATCAAATCGCATGTATATCAACATATGTGTAATTCCATCTATTGAAAAAAATCTGCATTATTAACCAGTACACTTAGTAGAGAATTAGAAAGTTCTTGGGAAAACTGTTTCAACATTTTGAGCCTGTTCAAGCATTCCAAAGGACATTGCTACAATGGAAAGTAAGATTTCAATATACCGAATATGCCACTGGATTCATGGTTCTCCAATGTGGTCTTTGGTCCAGCAGCATCAGCATCACCAGAGAACTTGTTACAAATGCAAACTCTTAGGCTTCAGACCTTCTGAATCAGAAACTCTGTGGGGTAGGGCCAGCAATATGTGTTTTAACAAGCCTTCTAGGTGACTCCATGTAAGCTCAAGTTTGAAAACCAAGGTACTAGATGTTTCCAGTATTGTTGCAATAAATTGATGAGACCTTCTTAATTAAAGCAGTTTGAATTAAATAAAATTAAATTAAAGATTTAAAAAATATATTGAGGTAGCATTGGTTAATAATATATAAATTTCAGGTGTGCAATTTTATAATACAGCCTCTGTATATTCCATTGTGTGCTCACCATTGAAAGTCTGGTCTCCTTCTGTCACTATATATTTGACCTGACCTTTACCCACTTCATCCTCCCCCTACTTCACTTCCCCTTTGTAACTATTATTATGTTGTCTGTGTAATGAGATTATCTATTTTGTCTGTTCATTTATTGCTTATTTTATTCCCACATATGAGTGAAATCATGTTTCTTGTCCTTTTCCATCTGATTTATTTCACCGAGTATAATAATCTCAAGATCCATCCATGGTGTTGCAAATAGCAATATTGCATCTTTTTTTATGGCTGGGTACAATTTGAGATTTTTATTGCACCTCCTCTCCTGTGTTGGTATTAGTGTTATGCCGGCCATGTAATGCCAGTGGGGGAATGTTACCTCTTGTTCTGATTTTTTCCCCCCTTTATTGATTAAGATATTACAAATGTGTCCTTATCCCCCAATGTCCCCTCATCCCCCCAGTCCTGCCCTCACCCTCAACCCCTGGTGTCCACATCCATCACTTATGCTTATATGCATGCATACAAGTACTTTGGTTGATCTCTCCCCCTCTCCCCCACCCTCCCCTATCTTCCCTCTAAAGTTTTTTATTGCTTATGTCAGTAATTCTTATTTATTTATTTTTAAAATTTTGTTTTATTGCTTAAAGTATTACAAAGAGTATTACATATGCCTCCTCCCCTCTCCCCCACCTTGACATTCCCCCGGACTCCACTACCCCCAGTGTCTTGTGTCCATTGGTTATGCTTATATGCATGCATACAAGTCCTTCGGTTGATCTCTTACCCCTTCTCCCACCCCCCAACCCTCCCCAGCCTTCCCGCTGTAGTTTGACAGTCTGTTCGATGCTACTCTGCCTCTGTATCTATTTTTGTTCATCTTTATAATGGTCTTTATTATCCATAAATGAGTGAGATCATGTGGTATTTTTCTTTCATTGACTGGCTTCTTTCACTTAGCATAATGCTCTCCAGTTCCATCCATGCTTTTGCAAATGGTAAGAATTCCTTCTTTTTTACAGCAGCATAGTATTCCATTGTGTAGATGTACCACAGTTTTCTAATCCATTCATCTGCTGATGGGCACTTAGGCTGTTTCCAGATCTTAGCTATGGTGAATTGTGCTGCAATGAACATAGGGGTGCATATATCCTTTCTGATTGGTGTTTCTGGTTTCTTGGGATATATTCCTAGAAGTGGGATCACAGGGTCAAATGGGAGTTCCATTTGCAGTTTTTAGAGGAAACTCCATACTGTCTTCCATAGTGGCTGCACCAGTCTGCATTCCCACCAGCAGTGCACAAGTGTTCCTTTTTCTCCACATCCTCTCCAGCACTTGTCGTTTGTTGATTTGTTGATGATAGCCATTCTGACAAGTGTGAGATGATACCTCATTGTTGTTTTGATTTGCATCTCTCGGATAATTAGTGACTTTGAGCATGTTTTCATTTGTCTCTTGGCTTTCTGAATGTCCTCTTTTGAAAAGTGTCTATTTAGGTCCTTTGCCCATTTTTTTGATTGGATTGTCTATCTTCCTTTTGTTAAGTTGCATGAGTTCCCTACAAATGCTGGAGCTTAAACCCTTATTGGTGATAACATTCGCAAATATGTTCTCCCATGCAGTGGGCTTTCTTGTTGTTTTGTTGATGGTTTCTTTTGCAGTGCAGGAGCTTTTTATTTTGATATAGTCCCATTTGTTTATTTTTCCTTTAGTTTCCATTGCCCTAGGGGCTGTGTCAGTGAAAAAATTCCTTCCACATATATCTGAGATTTTTCTAACTGTGGATTCCTCTAATATTTTTATGGTTTCCAGTCTTATGTTTAAGTCCTTTATCCATTTTGAGTTTATTTTTGTGTATGGTGTAAGTTGGTGGTCTAGTTTCATTTTTTTTTGCATGTGTCTGACCAAATTTCCCAGCACCATTTATTGAAGAGACTGTCTTGACTCCATTGTATGTTCTTGCCTCCTTTGTCAAATATTAATTGAGCATAGTGTTTTGTGTCGATTCCTGGGTTCTCTATTCTATTCCATTGGTCTATATGTCTGTTCTTGTGCCAGTACCAGGCAGTTTTGAGAACAGTGGCTTTGTAATACAACTTGATATCTGGTATTGAGATTCCCTCCTACTTTGTTCTTCTTTCTCAGGATCTCAGCAGCTATTTGTGTTTTGTTTTTGTTTTTGTTTTTTAATTCCAGATGAATTTTTGGAGAGTTCTTTTTAGATCTGTGAAATATGCTGTTGGTATTTTAATGGGGGGGGGGGGTACATTGAATCTATAGATTGCTTTGGGTAGTATGGACATTTTGATGATGTTGATTCTACCAATCCATGAACACAGTATGTTCTTCCATCTTTTTATATCTTCCTCTATGTCTTTTTCCAATGTCCTGTTGTTTTCTGGGTAGAGGTCTTTTACCTCCTTAGTTAAGTTTATTCCTAGGTATCTTAATTTTTTTGGTGCAATGGTAAATGGGATTGTTTTTTTTAATTTCTCTTTCTGTAAATTCAGCATTGGCATATAAAAATGCCATAGATTTCTTGGTGTTAATTTTGTATCCTGCTACATTGCCAAATTCATTTATTAGGTCTAATAATTTTTGGTGGTCTTTAGGGGTTTCTAAGTACAGTATCATGTCATCTGCGAATAATGACAATTTTACTTCTTTTCCAATTTGAATGCCTTTTATTTCTTCTTCTTGTCTGATCACTTTTGCTAGCACTTCCAGTACTATGTTGAACAGGAGTGGTGAAAGTGGGCATCCCTGTCTTGTACCTGTTCTTAAGGGAAATGGTTTTAGTTTTTTCCCATTGAGTATGATGTTGACTGTAGGTCTGTCATATAAGGCTTTTATTATGTTGAGGTATGATCCTTCTACTCCCGCCTTGCTGAGAGTTTTTATCAAAATTGGTGTTGGATTTTGTCAAATGCTTTTTCTGCATCAATCGATATGATTATGTGACTTTTGTCTCTCAATTTGTTTATGTGATGTATCATGTTTATTGATTTGCAGATATTGTACCAGCCTTGAATTCCTGGGATAAATCCCACTTGGTCATGGTGTATGATCTTTCTAATGTAATGCTGGATTCGGTTTGCTAGAATTTTGTTGAGGATTTTAGCATGTGTAGATGATAGTCCATCTACATGCTAGTCCATCTGCTCTAGTGAGTCTATGTTCATCAGGGATATTGACCTGTAATTCTCTTTCTTTGTGGTGTCTTTATCTGGTTTTGGGATTAGAGTAATGCTGGCTTCATAGAAAGAGCTTGGAAGTTTGCCTTCCCCTTGAATTCTTTGGAATAGTCTTAGAAGGATTGACTTTAGTTCTTCTTTGAATGTTCGGTAAAACTCCCCTATGAAGCCATCTGGTCCAGTCCATTTGTTTGTTGGAAGCATTTTTATTACTGTGTCAATTTCATCAGTAGTTATTGGCCTATTCAGGTTTGTTGATTCTTCCTTATTGAGTTTCGGAAGCTTGTATTTTTCTAGGAATGTGTCCATTTCATCGAGGTTTTCCAGTTTGTTGGAGTAGAGTTTTGCTCATAGTATTTTTTGACAATCCTTTATGTATCTGTAGGGTCAATTATTACTTCACCTCTTTCATTTCTGATTTTGTTTATTTGGGTCCTCTCTCTTTGTTTCTTGGTGAACCTGGCCAGATGTTCATCAATCTTGTTAATCCTTTCAAAGGACCAGCTCTTGGGTTCATTGATCTTTTGTATTGTTTTTTAGGTCTCTATGTTATTTATTTCTGCTCTGATCTTTATTATTTCCTTCCGTCTGGTTACTGTGGGCTTTTCTTGGTGCTCTCTTCCTAACTGTTTCAGTTGTGTGGTTAGATCATTTATTACCAGTTTTTCTTTTTTTTTTTGAGGTAGGCCTGTAGGGCTATGAACTTCCCTCTCAGGACTGCTTTCATTGTGTCCCATAGATTTTGGATTGTTGTGCTTTCATTGTCATTTGTTTCCAAGATGCTTTTTATTTCTTCTTTGATCTCTCTGGTAACCCAGTCACTGTTTAATAGCATGCTATTTAGCCTCCAAAGTGTTTGATTTTTTTCCAATGTTTTTATGTAGTTGATTTCTAATTTTATGCCATTGTGATCTGAGAAGATGCTTATTATGATTTCTATTCTCTTGATTTTGAAGAGACTTTGCCTGTGTCCTAATATATGGTCTATCTTTGAACATGTCCCATGTGCACTGGAAAAGAATGTATATTCTGTAGCTTTGGGGTGAAATATTCTGAAGATGTCAATTAAGTCCATCTGATCTAATGAGTCATTTAGGATTGATGTTTCTTTGCTGATTTTTTGTTTAGAGGATTTATCCAGTGGTGTCAGTAGGGTATTAAAGTATCCTACTATGACTGTATTGGTATTGCTCTCTCCCTTGATATCTTCCAGAAGTTGTTTTATGTATTTGGGTGCTCCTGTATTGGGTGCATATATGTTTACCAGAGTTATATCTTCTTGTTGAATTGCTCCCTTTAGTATTATATAGTGGCCTTACTTATCTCTTGTTATGGCCTTTACTTTGAGGTCTATTTTGTCAAATATAAGTATCACAACCCCAGCTTTTTTCTCATTTCCATTTGCCTGAAAATAATTTTTTTCCATCCCTTCACTCTCAGTCTGTATGAATCCTTTGTTCTGAGGTGGGTCTCTTGCAGGAAACAAATATATGGGTCATTTTTTTTTTTATCCATTCAGCTACCCTGTGTTTTTTGATTGTAGCATCTAACCCATTTACATTTAATGTTATTATTGAAAAGTACTCGTTTGTGGTCATTTTCATTCTTAATGTTTTGTTTCTTCTTGTCTTTCTATTTCTTCTTTTTACAGCAGTCCCTTTAGCATTTGTTGCATTGCTGGCTTGGTGGTAATAAACTCTCTTAGCCCTTTTTTTTCTGTGAAGCTCCTGATTCCACCTTTAATTTTGAAGGATAGCCTTGCTGGGTATAGTATTCTTGGATTCATTGCCTTGCTTTGCATCACTTTGTATATTTCATTCCATTCCCTTCTTTCCTGGTGTGTTTTTGTTGAGAATTCAGCTGATATTCTAATAGGAGACCCCTTGTAGGTTACTTTCTGTCTCTATCTGGCAGCCTTTAAGATTCTTACATTGTCATTGGTGTTTGCCAATTTAATTATTTTTTATGCCCCTGATTCTATTATAATCACCAGTTTATTCTGTTCATCAGATTATTTATTCACTTGATTTTTAGATTTACTTGTTGACAGATGTGTATTTGTTGTTCATAGTTTGTATCTTTACCTTTTTCTTCTTCTTCCTCTTCTTAAAGATACCGTTCAGCATTTCATATAATCCTGGTTTGGTGGTGATGAACTCCTTTAGCTTTTTCTAATCTGTGAAGCTCTTTATCTGACCTACAATTGTGAATGATAGCTTTGCTGGGTAAAGTAATCTTGGTTGTAGGTTCTTGCTATTCATCACTTTGAATATTTCTTGCCTCTCCATTCTGGCCTGCAAAGTTTCTTTTGAGAAATCAGCTGACAGTCATATGGGTACTCCCTTGTAGGTAACTAGCTGTCTTTCTCTTGCTGCTTTTAAGATTCTCTCTTTGTCTTTTTTTTAAAATATATTTTATTGATTTTTTACAGAGAGGAAGGGAGAGAGAGAGAGTTAGAAACATCGATGAGAGAGAAATATCGATCAGCTGCCTCCTGCACATCTCCTACTGGGAATGTGCCCGCAACCCAGGTACATGCACTTGACCGGAATTGAACCTGGGACCTTCCAGTCCCCAGGCCGACGCTCTATCCACTGAGCCAAACCGGCTTCGGCAAGATTCTCTCTTTGTCTTTTGCTCTTGGCATTTTAATTATGATGTGTCTTGGTGTGGTCCTCTTTGGATTCCTTTTGTTTCGGAGTCTCTGTGCTTCCTGGACTTGTGAGTCTATTTCTTTCACCAGGTAGGGGAAGTTTTCTGTCATTATTTCTTCAAATAGGTTTTCAATATATTGCTCTCTCTCTTCTTCTGGCACCCCTATAATTCGGATGTTGGTACGCTTGAATCTGTCCCAGAGGCTCCTTACACTATCTTCGTATTTTTAGATTCTTTTTTCATTTTGCTTTTCCGGTTGGGTGGTTTTTGCTTCTTCATATTTCAAATCTTTGACTTGTTTCTTGTGATCCTCTAGTCTGCTTTTGGGAGTCTGTATAATATTCTTTATTTCAGTCAGTGTATGCTTAATTTCTAGTTGGTCCTTTATCACAACCTCGAGGGTCTCATTAGATTTCTTGAGGTTCTCATTAAGTTTATCGGCGGTTTCTAGAAAATTCTTGAAAAACCTTAAAAGTGTAGTTTTGAACTCTATATCCAGTAGTTTGCTTTCCTCCATTTCTGTCATTTGTGTCCTGTTTCTTTGTCTCTGCATTTTTTGATGCTTTGCTGTGTCGATAGAGTGGCTTTCTGTGCTAGGTATCCTATAGGGCCCAGTGGCTCAGCCTCCCCAATTACCTGAGGTAGGCACTCTTGGTGCACCCCCTTGTGGGCTTTGTGCACAGACTTTTTGTAGTTAAGCCTTGATGGTTGTAAGTAACACTGGGAGGGATTGACCTCCAGGCCAATTGGCTGTGAGAATCAGCTGTGTCTATGGTGGGAGAACTTCTGTGCTGGAGACACCCCTCCGGGGCAAGACTTGCTTCAATGGGGCTTTGGTGGTCACTGAGTCTGCCCCCTGAGTGTGTCCTTTATGGATCTGAGGAGCTGCAATCTGCATGGTCCCACTCTGACCACTGGGCACACTGGCTCTTGGATCTCTAAGGAGGTGCTAATCTAGCCTTTGCCTGAGGCTACCTAGCAGGAGCCAGCTGTGACTCAATGCAAGTCGCCCTGGGGCCTTGGGCCAGTTTCAGTTTGTTAGGTAATTATTAGATTGCAAAGGGCCAGGCCTTTCATATGCAAAAGCGTCCATGCACAGCTTGGGCGGGGCGGGGTCCCATGGGATCAACAGGGCGAAGTGAGCAGTTATGGCAGCTCTCAGTCCTGTCCTCAGAGGCCCTGCTTCTCAGTGTCCCAGCAATTGCTGCAAGCACCTCCAAGAGAAAGCTGCCCTCAAGTTCTGACCAATGCCAGACAGTCCAGTTTGTCCCGTATGAGTCTGGGTCCCCAGAGAGTAGCCCGGAACTGGAGCTCAGAGCTTGAGACTTCCTCCCGATTGAAAAAGACAACCATGTCCTTAGCCGCCAGTCCTCTCCGCATGCGCCTCTGTACCTCTGTATTTTACTTACGCACCGCACCTCCTCTGCGTCTCGGTATGCTTTTCTCTTTCCTTCTAGTTGTAGAATTTCCACTCAGCCAGCCTTCCTGTGGTTCTGAATGATGTCCATTTCATCTTTTAGTTGTATTTTTTAAATATATATTTTTTATTGATTAACACATTGTTCGCGGGTAGTTTTTATTGCTCGCTAACAGGTTGCGTGGGCCATTTTTGTTAATTTTTTGTGCAAATTGCAACATTCAGTAAAATTATAACTTTAGTTTACGTATTTATACATTACCTGCATTCTACCGCTAGTCTATAAAAAACGTATAATACGTGTCCCGCGCTCTACTACACTGGTGGAATGTATAAATACATAAAACGTATAAATACGTTTCCCGCATACAATGTGTTAAGATATTACATCTGTGTCCTTATCCCCACCTTATCCCCTACTCGCCCTCCCCCACTCATGACCTCACCCCCCTGTTGTCCATGTCCATTGGTTAGGCCTATATGCTTGCATAAAAGTCCTTTGGTTGATCTCTCCCCCTTACCCCCACCCTCCCCTATTTTCCCTCCAGGGCCCGACAGTCCAATCAATGCCTCTCCGTCTCTGGATCAGTCCTTGTTCATCAGTTTATGTTGTTCATTATATTCCACAAATGAGTGAGATCATGTGGTATTTATCCCTTAAAGAATATCCTTCAGCATTTCATATAATCCTGGTTTGGTGGTGATGACCTCCTTTATCTTTTCCTTATCTGTGAAGCTCTTTATCTGACCTTCAATTCTGAATGATAACTTTGCTGGATAAAGTATTCTTGGTTGTAGATTCTTGGCATTCATCACTTTGAATATTTCTTGCCACTCCCTTCTGGCCTGCATAGTTTCTGTTGAGAAATCAGCTGACAGTCATATGGGTACTCCCTTGTAGGTAGCTGACTGGTTTTCTCTTGCTGCTTTTAAGATTCTCTCTTTGTTTTTAGCCCTTGGCATTTTAATTATGATGTGTCTTGGTGTGGTCCTCTTTGGATTCCTCTTGTTTGGGGTTCTCTGCGCTTCCTGGACTTGTAAGTCTATTTCTTTCACCAGGTAGGGGAAGTTTTCTGTCATTATTTCTCCAAATAGGCTTTCAGTATCTTGCTCTCTCTCTTCTTCTGGCACTCCGATAATTCCGATGTTGGTACATTTGAAGTTGTTTTGCTTTTCCAGATAGTTGTTTTTTGCTTCTTCGTATTTCAGATCTTTGACTTGATTCTTGGGATCCTCTTGTCTGCTGTTGGATCTCTGTATATTATTCTTTATTTCAGTCAGTGTATGTTTAATTTCTGACTTGTCCTTTTCCTTTTTTTTTTTTTGACATTCTCATTAAGATCCTTGAAGATCTCACTAAGTTCCTCAGAGGTTCATAGAAGATTCTTGAGTAGCCTTATAACTGTGGTTCTCAACTCTATGTCCTCCAATAGTTTGCTTTCCTCCATTTCTTTTATTTGTGACATGTTTCTTTGTCTTCGCATTTTTGGCTGACTGCGAAGAGCTACTGTCTGTGCTGGAGACACCCTTATGTGTGTGGCTCCACCCAGCAGGGGCTACAGCAATATCAACAGATTTCTCCTCTTTGTTTGAAAGTTTTGGAGCTCTCTGATTCACTGCAGTTAGGCTGCAAAAGCGCAGGTGCCTCCTTTGTGCCACTGAGCACAACTTGGGAGGGGATGTAGTGGGGCGGGGTCTCAGAGAGTTCCCAGGGTGGGGCAAACAGCAATGTTCTCATCAGCGAACCCGGGACTCCAGCTCCGCAATTCCCCGAGTGCCACGCGCCCCCACAGCCCTGCGAGCAGCTCTGTGAGAAAGTCACCTTCACTTTCCGACCCGCTGCAAGGCACTCCCATTTCTCCCCATAGGAGCCTGGGACCCCCACATCTCTCTGTAAATGAGTTCAGTTAGTTTGAGAGCTTGTCCACTTCTGATTGAAAAAAACCCCGCACCCAGGTGCAGCAGCCGCACACGCCCTGTACCTCTCTTCTTGGCGCCTTTCCTCTCCTACTCGGTCTCAATGCGCTTTTTTCTTTCCTTCTAGTTGTAGAACTTCCACTCAATCAGCTTTCTCGTGGTTCTGGATGATAGCTGTTTTGTCTTATAGTTGTGGTTTTAATGTTGTTGTGGGGGGCAGCATGTATAGGTTTGTACCTTATGTTGCCGTCTTGGTTCTCCCTTTTAGTTGTATTTTTGAAGTGCTTGTGTGAGGCAGCAATCTCCGGTGTTTACCTATGCTGCCATCTTGGTTTTTGCCAATTTAATTATAATGTGTCTTGGTGTTGGTCTTTTGGGGTTCATCTTGTTTGGCACTCTGTGTACTTCTTGGACTTGTGTAGTTTTTTCTTGCCAGTATCAGGGAAGTTTTCTGTCATTATTTCTTCAAACAGGTTTTCTATTCCTTGCTTCTCCTCCTCTCCTTCTGGTACCCCTATTAAGTGAATGTTGTTTTGTTTTGCATTGTCCCAAAGCTCCCTTAGGCTCTCCTCTTGCTTTTTAAGTTTTTTTTTTTTCAGTTGCTCCTGTGTTTGTGTGTTTTTTCCTACCTTGTCTTCTAATTTGCTGATGCGGTCCTCAGCCTCTTCTAGTCTGCTATTTAAGCCTTCCATTGTGTTCTTTATTACAGCTATGTCGTTCTTCATTTCCTCTTGGTTCCTTTTCATGTTGGTGACATTCTCATTCAGCTCCTTATAATTCTCATTGAGTTGTGTGTATTTGTCATCCAGCCATTTGAGTATCCTTATAACCATTACTCTGATTTCTTTCTCTGATAAGTTAATACCCTCAATTTCATTTAACTCCCTTTCTGGTGAATCCTCTTTTTCTTTCCTTTGTGGATTGCTTTTTTGTCTTCCCATGTTTTGCTGTAATGTTTTAATTGTAGCTCCGATTGCTTTGCTACCCAGTTTCTTTTGGGTATGGTGCTACTGGTGTGACCTCTCAGGTCTCCTGAGCTTGGTAGTCTAGTGTAGCTCCCTACTTGAGCTATTTGGGTTCTCTTGATGTAGTCCTGTGAGCTGGAAAGGCACAACTGAGGTGTCTAGAAGTCATCAGCCATGGAGGGGGTGTCTCAATTTTTGCTGTCTTGTGCCCTTGGTTGAAATCACGCATGCCCAGTGGGGACTCACAATGGCACCCAGGAACCGTCTGTTGGAGTGGTGGGGCTCTAGAGGCCTGTGTTCTGGAAAGGCGTGGCTGTCGTGTCCGGAGTTCTGTAGTTATGGGGTGAGCAGACTCAGCTTTTGCTGCTGCCCCCGTGTTTGGATACACGAGATCCCAGCGGCAGTTTACAGGGGCACCTGTAGTGTGTTTGCCAGCAGGGTGTACTGACACACTCTGAAGGGCCCTGGCACTGAAGCCACTGGATTGCAGTGTCTGTGGGAAGCCTGGGGAGTGCTGCAGCGGTGGTAGTCTCTCCCTGTCCCAGAGAGCCTGGTCTGCCAGCCTCTGCTGCTCCTGCCAGATTTAACTGTCCCTCACTCACTCACACACACACCACACACATCCACACACTCTCCTTTCATCCCCTCACTCACTCACTTCCTATCCCTCACATCCATCCTGCCAGCTGCCATCTTTTTCTCTCTGTCATCTTTTTTTAAAAATATTTTTTTTATTGATTTCAGAGAGGAAGGGAGAGGGAGAGAGGGGGATAGAAACATCAGTGATCGAGCCTGCAACCTGGGCAATGTGCCCTGACAGAGAATTAATCCATACCTCCTGGTTCATAGCTTGATGCTTAACTACTGAGCAACATCATCCAGGCAGTGTATCATCTTTTTAGTGTATTGCTGGATCTGGTTTATTAAATGTTTTGTTGAAGATTTTAGCATCTATGTTCATCAGGATTATTGGCCTATAATTTTTTTCTTTGTAGTATCTTTATCTGGATTTGGAATTGGATAATGCTGGCTTTGTAAAATGAGCTTGGAGTTTTCCCTCTTCAATTTTTTGGAATAGTTTGAGAAGGATGGGTGTTAGTTCTTTTTTTAATGTTTGATAAAATTTGCTTGTGATGCCATCCAGTGAAGTACTTTTATTTGTCGTGTGGTGTTTTGTTTGTTTGGATTTTTTAGTACTTCTATTGTACTAGTTGTATTTGTTCATATTTTTGGATTTTTCCTGATTCAATTTTGGAAGATTGTATGTTTCTAAGAATTTATCCATTTCTTCAAGATTGTGCAATTTTTGGCATATAATTATTGATAATATTTTCTTATAATTCTTTGTATTTATTGTCTGTTGTTATTTCTTTCATTTCTGATTTTATTTATTTGGGTCTTCTTTCTTTTTTACTTGATGAGTCTGGTTTAAGGTTTGTCAAACATTTTTATCCTGTCAAAGAACCAGATCTTGCTTTCATTGATTTTTGGTAACTTTTTTTAGACAATTTTACTTATTTCGACTCTGATCTTTATTATTTCCTTCTTTTCATTTTGGGGCTTTTTTTCCCTTACCATTTCTTTTAAGTATAAAGTTTGATTGCTTATTTGAGTTTTTTCTTCTTTCTTGAGGGAGGACTTTAATGCTATGACTTTTCCTCTTAGGACTGCTTTGCTATTTCCTATAGATTTTTTGTTGTGGTGGTCTCATTTTCATTTGTTTCAAGGTAACATGTTATTCAGCCTTCATGACTTTGTGTATTTTGCTAGGTTCATACCATTATGGTCAGAGAAGATGCTTGATGTCATTTCAATCTTCTTAAATTTATTAAGAATCTTTTTGTGTCCGAACATGTGGTCTATCCATGTTCCATGTGCACTTGAAAAGAATGTATATTCTGCTAATTTTGGGTGAAATACTCTGAAGAAATCAAATCCATCTGATCAAGATTTTTATATAATGCCACCATTTCCTTGTTGATTTTGTGATCTACCCATTGATGTCAATGGGGTGTTAAAATTCCCTACTATCACTGTGTTTTTGTTGATCTTTCCTTTAATGTCCATCAAGATTTGCTTTACATATTTAGGTGCTCCTATGTTGGGTGTATAAATATTTAACAGATTTATATATTCTTGTTGGATTGCTCCTTTTGTCATTATGTAGTGTCCTTCTTTGTCTCTTTAGCCTTTGTTTTAAAGTCTATTTTGTCCTTTATAAGCTTTGCTATTCAGCTTTGTTTTTCCTTTCCATCTGCATGAAATATCTTTTTCCATTCCTTTACTTTTAGTGTGTGTGTATCTTTTGTTCTGAGGTGGGTCTCTTGTAAGACAGAATATAAATGGGCCTTGCTTTCTTATCCATTCAGCTACCCTATGTCTTTTGATCAGAGCATTTAATCCATTTACACTTAAAGTGATTATTGGTGGGTACATGTTTATTGCCATTTTATTCTTTTAACTGTTCCTTTTTTTTCTTTTTTGCGTCCTCCTTCTTATTCAAGCAGGCCCTTTAACATTTCTTGGAATACTGGTTTGGTGGTAGCCAACTAGTTTAGCTTTTTCTTGTCTGGGAAGTTCCTTATTTCTCCTTCAATTTTATATGATAGCCTTGCTGGGTAAAGTAGTCTTGGTTGTAGTAGTTGCTTTTCATCACTTTGAATATTTTACGTTAGTCCCCTCTGGCCTAAAATGTTTCTGTTCAGAAATCGGCTAACAGTGTTATGGAAATTCTTTTGTAGGTAATTAACTACTTTCTCTTGCTGCTTTTTCCCCCCTTCTTATTAATATTATCTTTTTTAACTTGTTTTATTGCTTAAAGTAGTACAATTACTCTTTGCTTAAAGAGTCTCTTGCTGCTTTTAAGATTGTCTCTTGGTCTTTACCATTTCAATGATGATCTGCCTCGATGTGGGCCTCTTTGGGTTCTTCTTGTTTGGGATTCTCTGCATTTCCTGGACTTGTGTGTCTTTCTTTCAGTAGGTTAGGAAAGTTTCAATAAATTCCTTAAAATACGTTCTCAATATTTTGCTCACTTTCTTTTCTTTCTGGTACTTCTATGAAGCAGATGTTCTTGCACTTCATGTTATCCCAAAGTTCCCTTAGACTGTACACATTACATGTAATTATTTTCTATTATTTTTTGCTGCTCTGATTTGATCCTCTGCTATATCCAACCTACTTTTTATTCTTTCCAGTGTATTCTTTAAAAAAAATGTATTTTATTGATTTTATACAGAGAGGAAGGGAGAGGGATAGAGAGAAACATCGATGAGAGAGAAACATCAATCAGCTGCCTCTTGCACATTCCCTACTGGGGATGTGCCTGCAATCAAGGTACATGCCCTAGACTAGAATCAAACCTGGAACCCTTCAGTCTGCAGGCTGATGCTCTATCCACTGAGCCAAACCAGTTAGGGCATTTCCAGTGTATTCTTTTTTTTAATTAAATCTTTATTGTTCAGATTATTACATTTGTTCCTCTTTTTTCCCCCATAACTCCCCTCCTCCCAGTTCCCGCCCCACCCTCCGCCCTCACTCCCCACCCACTGTCCTCATCCATAGGTGCACGATTTTTGTCCAGTCTCTTCCCGCATCTCCCACACCCCTTTCCCCCCCAAGAATAGTCCATTCCCTTTCTATGTCCCTGATTCTATTATAATCACCAGTTCATTCTGTTCATCAGATTATTTATTCACTTGATTCTTAGATTCACTTGTTGATAGATGCGTATTTGTTGTTCATAATTAGTATCTTTACCTTTTTCTTCTTCTTCCTCTTCTTAAAGGATACCTTTCAGCATTTCATATAATCCTGGTTTGGTGGTGATGAACTCCTTTAGCTTTTCCTTATCTGTGAAGCTCTTTATCTGACCTTCAATTCTGAATGATAGCTTTGCTGGATAAAGTAATCTTGGTTGTAGGTTCTTGGTATTCATCACTTTGAATATTTCTTGCCACTCCCTTCTGGCCTGCAAAGTTTCTGTTGAGAAATCAGCTGACAGTCGTATGGGTATTCCCTTGTAGGTAACTGAGTTTCTTTCTCTTGCTGCTTTTAAGATTCTCTCTTTGTCTTTTGCTCTTGGCATTTTAATTATGATGTGTCTTGGTGTGGTCCTCTTTGCATTTCTTTTGTTTGGGGTTCTCTTTACTTCCTGGACTTGTAAGTCTATTTCTTTCACCAGGTAGGGGAAGTTTTCTGTCATTATTTCTTCAAATAGGTTTTCAATATCTTGCTCTCTCTCATCTTCTGGCACCCCTATAATTTGGATGTTGGTACTCTTGAAGCTGTCCCAGAGGCTCCTTCCCCTATCTTCGTATTTTTGGATTCTTTTTTCATTTTGATTTTCTGGTTTGGTGTGTTTTGCTTCTTCGCATTTCAAATCTTTGACTTGATTCTTGCGCTCCTCTGGTCTGCTGTTGGGAGTCAATATAATATTCTTTATTTCAGTCAGTGTATGCTTAATTTCTAGTTGGTTCTTTATCACAACATTGAGGGTCTCATTAGATTTCTTGAGGATCTCACTATATTTATTGGCGGTCTCACCAGTCTTTTCGAGGGCCTTACTAAATTTATCGGTGGTCTCACCAGTCTTTTCGAGGGCCTTACTAAATTTATCGGCGGCTTCTAGACAGTTCTTGAGAGACCGTAAAAGTGTGGTTTTGAACTCTATATCCTCCATTTCTGTCATTTCTGTCCTGTTTCTTTGTCTCCACATTTTTTATGCTTTCTTGGTGCACCCCCTGAGGTCTTTGTGCGCAGTCTTCTTGTAGCTAAGCCTTGATTGTTGTAGGTAACACTGGGAGGAATTTGACCTCCAGGCCAACTGGCTGTGAGAATCAGCTGTGTCTGCAGTGGGAGAACTTCTGTCCTCTAGGGAGGTGCTAATCTAGCCTTTGCCTGAGGCTATCCTGCAAATGCCTCTGTGCAGGGCTTGGGCGGGGCAGGTCCCAGGGGATCAACAGGGTGGGCGGGGCGAGCAGTTATGGCTGTTCTCAGTCCCGTTCCCAGAGGCTGTGCCTCTCAGTGTCCCAGCAACTGCTGCAAACCTCGGAGAGAAAGCTGCCCTCAAGTTCCGACCGATGCCAGACAGTCCCGCTTCTCCCGTTTGAGTCTGGGTCCCTAGAGACTCGCCCAGAACTGGAGCTCAGAGCCTGAGACTCCCTCCCAATTGAAACAGACAGCCGCGCCCTCAGCCGCCAGCCCGCTCCACGCGCACCTCCGCACCTTAGTATTTCACTTCTGCACTATGCCTCCTCTGAGTCTCGGGTATACTTTTCTCTTTCCTTCTAGTTGTGGAATTTCCCCTCAGCCAGCCTTCCTGTGGTTCTGGGTTATGTCCGTTCCGTCTTTTAGTTGTATTTTTGAAGTGGTTGTGCGAGGCAGCAATCTCCAGTGTTTACCTATGCCGCCATCTTGGTTTTCCCACCCATAGTAGAGACTTTAACCCTCACTGTCATCAATGGATAAATTTTCCAGAAAAAAATATCAATTAGGAAACAATCTTAAACAGCACACTTGATAAGATGGATTTAGTTGATATCTATAGAACATTTCATCCCAAAGCAGCACAATATACAGTCTTCTAAGTGAACTCAGACCTATCTTTGAGAATGTCTGAATAAATTTAAGGTTGAAATCATATCAAGCATCTTTTCTGACCACAACAGCACGAAACTGGAAATCAACCATGAAAAACAAAACAAAACAAACACCCTAGAAATGAACCATGACAAAAAAACCCTCAAAAATATTCCAACACATGGAGACTAAATATTGTTATGAAGCAATGAATGGATTTTCTATGAGATCAAGGAAGAAAAAAAAACTGCCTGGAAACAAAAGAAAATGAATACGCAACAATCCACAATTTATGGGACACAGTGAAAGCTGTCCAGAGAAGAAAGTTCATAACTTTAAAGGCCTACCTCAAGAAACAAAGAAAGTCCCTAGTGAACAATTGAACCCTACACCTAAAAGAACTGAAAAAGTACAGAGTAAGTATGAGGAAGAAAATAATAAAGATAAGAGCAGAAATACATGACATGGAAACTAAAAAAGAACAAAAACCACAAGTTCAATGAAACCAAAACATGGTTGGTTGAAAGGATAAACAAGATTGATGAATCCATTAACCAAATTAATCAAGAAACAAAAAGAGAAGACCCAAGTAAATAAAATAAGAAATGAAAGAAGAGCAGTAACAATAGGCATTATAGAAATACTAATGATTGTAAGAAAATATTATGAGCAACTATATGCCAATAAAATAGACAACCTGGACAAAACTGACAAATTCCTGAATCATACAATCTTCCAAAACTAAATCACAAAAAAGTACAACACTGAATAAACCAATAAACTAATGAAATTGAAGTAGTAACCAAAAAAACTTCCAGCAAACATAACTCCTGGACCGGATGGCTTCACAGGTGAATTTTACCAAACATTAAAGGAAGTACTAACACCTATCCTCCTCAAGCTATTCCAAAAAATTCAGGAGGATGGAAAAGTAACCTACAGCCAGTGTCATATTCAATGGGAAAAAACTAAAAATGTTTCCCATAAGGTCAGGAACAAGACAGGGATGTCCATTTTTAACACTCTTATTCAACATAGTATTTGAAGTTCTAGCGATGGCAATCAGACAAGAAGAAAAAAAAAAGCATCCAAATTGGAAAGAATGAAGTAAAACTGTCATTATTTCCAGATGACATGACATTATATATAGAAAATCCTAATAACTCCACCAAAAACCTACTAGGTCTAATAAATGAATTCAGTGGCAGGATACAAAATCAACAACCAGCAATCAGTAGCATTTTTATACACCAATAAGGAACTATTAGAAAGAGAAATGAAGAAAAAAATCCCACTGACTATTACAACAACAAATTAAGAAGTACCTAGAAATAAATTTAACCAAGGAGATAAAAGCTCATACTCGGAAAACTATATGACATTGAAGAAAGAAATTAAGGAAGATACAAATAATGGAAGCATATATCATATTCATGGATTGGAAGAATTAACATAATTAAACTGTCCATACTATCTAAAGCAATCTATAAAACCAATGCAATTCCTTTAAAATACCAATGGCATATTTCACAGAACTAGAAAATATATTCCAAAAATTGTATGGAGCCAAACAAGACCTCAAATAGCTGCAGCAATCTTGAGAAAGAAGAAAAAGTTGGAGGTATCACAATACCGGGTATCAACTTATACTACAAGACCATGGTAATCAAAGCAATCAAGGTACTGACATATGAATAGGCATATAGACCAATGGAACACAACAGAAAGCCCTGAAACCAACCCACGCTTCTATGATCAATTAATATTTGACAAAGAAGGTAAGAACACTCAAGCATCCAATGGAATAAAGAAAAACCTCTTCAATTAATTGTATTTGGAAAACTAAGTAGCCACATACAAAATCTAATCTAATAAAAGAGAAACATGCAAATTGACCATAACTTCGCTACGCCCCAAACCATGTCCATCAGCCAATTAGAGAGACTATATGCAAATTAACCCAAGCAAGATGGCGGCCGGCAGCCATGGAGCTGGAGCAAGCAGGAGGCTTGGTTGCCCCAGCAATAGAGGAAGCCAAGCTTTTCGCCTGCCCTGGCCGGCTGTAGCCTCCGCTCAAGGCAACAAAATTTCAATTATAGAAGATAAATAAATCCCAGATATCTTCTTCCAGCCAGCCTCCACTGGGAGCTTGGGTGGCTGGGGGCCATGGCCAGCCTGAAAACAGCCATCAGCCCCTCACCCAGGCTGGCCAGGCACCCCAGTGGGGACCCCCACCCTGAAGGGGCTGTGGCCAGCCTGCAAACAGTCATCAGACCCTCACCCAGGCTAGCCACACCTTCATGGGATGAGGGTCTCTGCTAGTGGTCTTGGACAGCCTGCAAACAGCCCTGAGCCCCTCACCCAGGCTGGCCAGGCACCCCAGCTGGACCCCCACCTTGATCCGGGACAAGCTTCAGGGCAAACCAGCCTATGCACCAGGCATATAATAAAAGGGTAATATGCAAATTGACCCTAACAGCAGAATGACTGGTCACTATGACACACACTGACCACCAGGGGGCAGATGCTCAATGCAGGATCTGCCCCCTGGTGGTCAGTGTGCTCCCACAGGGGAAGCTCTGCTCAGCCAGAAGCAAGGCTGATGGCTGCCAGCACAGCAGTAATGGCGGGAGCCTCTCCCGCCTCCTCAGCAGCGCTAAGGATGTCTGACTGCGGCTTCAGCCTGCTCCCCGCTGGCAAGTGGACATCCCACAAGGGCTCCTGGGCTGCCAGAGGGATGTCTGACTGCCAGCTTAGGCCCGATCCCCCAGGGAGTGGGCCTAAGCCAGCAGGTGGACATCCCCTGAGGGTGCCAGACTGTGAGAGGGCACAGGCCAGGCTGAGGGACCCCCTGAGTGCACAAATTTTTATGCACCGGGCCTCTAGTAAATGTATAAAATTAGACCACCAATTTACACCTTACACAATAATGAACTCAAAATGGATAAGAGACTTAAAAGAAAGCTGCAGAACCATAAAAATCCAAACAGGCAGTAAAATCTCAAACATCTGTCCCAGCAATATGTTTGTTGATATGTCTCCAAGGGCAAGGAAACTCAGGAAAAGGTAAACAAATGAGACAACATACAGTTAAAAAGGTTCTCTACAGCAAAAGAAAACATCAACAAAATGAAAAGAGAACTCACTGCATGGGAGAACATATTCACCAATGATACTACTAATAAGGGGTTAATTTCCAAAAAGTATAAAGAACTTATACAACTCAACACCAGGAAGACAAACAATCCAATTAAAAAATGGACAAAGAGGCCAGCCCTGGGGGCTGGGGGCAGGCTGGGAAAGGACAAGGAGGGGAAAAGGGGACATATGTAATACTTTCAAAAATAACTAAATAAATCATCTAATAAAAGGGTAATATGTTAATTAGACTGGGTCAACTGGCCATCTTCCAGACGTCTAACTTCCTTCCAGACAAAGCTATGGTGGTGGGGGCTGAGGCAGAGATGGTTAGGGGCGATCAGGCTGGCAGGGAAGGGCAGTTGGGGGCCATCAGTCTGGCAGGGCAGGGCAGATGGGGGCCATCAGGCCGGCAGGGCAGGGCAGTTGGGGGTCACCAGGCCAGCAGGGGAGGGCAGTTGGGGGCCATCAGGCTGACAGGGGAGCGGTTAAGCATCGATCAGGTCAGCACAGGCAGATAGGGGTGATCAGGCAGGCAGGCAGGTGAGCGGTTAGGAGCCAGCGGTCCTAGATTGTGAGAGGGATGTTAGATGGGGCCAAAACTGGCAGTCAGACATCCCCCAAGGGGTCCCAGATTGGAGAGGGTGCAGGCCAGGCTTAGGGACTCCCCACCCCCAATGCATGAATATCGTGTACCAGTCCTCTAGTATATAATAAAGAATGAATATGCTAATTAGATCAAACAGCAGAATGACCGTATGGACAACATTCTGGATGACTGTCCAGATGACCTTCCGGATGAAGCCAGGGTTGCAAGGGACTGTGAGGGCTGGCGGAGGCTGCAACAGCCAGCCGAGGCAGCTAGGGCTGCAAGGGCACGAATTTCATGCATCGGGCCTCTAGTAAATAAATAAATAAATAAACAAACAAACAAATAAATAAATAAATAAATAGATAGATAAATGACAAAGGACCTAAAGAGAAATTTCTCCAAAGAGAACATACAGATGACCAATAGACATATGAAAACTGCTCAAGTTCAATAATCATCAGAGAGATGCAAAACGCCAATGAGGTATCACATCACATCTGTCAGAATGGCTACTATCAATAAATCAACAAACAACAAGTGCTGGGAGGATGTGGACAAAAGGGAACCCTTGTGCACTGTTGGTGGGAATCAGACTAGTGTAGCCACTGTGGAAAACAGTATGGAGTTTTCTCTAAAAATTAAAAGTGGAATTGCCTTTTGACCTAGCAATTCACCTCTGGGAATATATCCTAAGACTCCTGAAACACCATTCAGAAAAAAAAACATGCATCCCTATATTGATACCAGCATCCTAATATGCAAATCGACCAAATGGCAGAAGGACCAGAATGACCGGTCACTATCATGCACACTGGCCACAAGGAGGTAGGTCCTCAACACAGGAGCTGACTCCTGGTGGTCAGTGTGCTCCCACAGGGGGAGTGCCACTCAGCCAGAAGCCAGGCTCATGGCTGGTGAGCACAGTGATGGTGGCGGGAGGCTCTCTCACCTCTGTAGCAGCACTAAGGAGCAGTGAGCAGCAGGCAGTAAGGAGTGAGGAGTCCTGAGAGGGCTCAGGCTGGGCTGAGGGGAACCCTCCCCCAGTGCATGAATTCTGTGCACCAGGCCCCTAGTCCTATCTAATAATAGAGAAACATGGTAATTAACAGTAACTTCACTACCCTTCCCATTGGCTAATCAGGGAGATATGCAAATTAACTGCCAACAAAGATGGCTGTTAACCACCAACAAAGATGGCGGCTAATTTGCATACATAGGCATAATGATGGGAGGCAAAAGGGGAAAGACAGAGAACGGTGGCAGGCAAGAGCTGGGGGGCGCCATCGGAAAGCCTGGCAGCAGGACAGGCGACACCCCCCGGGGGTGCCGGTGATCGCCATGGCGATCGGAGGAAGAGAGTGCCAGGGTGCAGGACCCCTGGAGCCAGGGCTGCCGGCTGGCCTGCAGCCCCCTGATCTGAGATGTCAAAGGGAAGGGCGGCGCCCCAGGGACGGCGGGCACCCCGGGCACCGGGTGCAGCTGTGCCTGCGGTCCCCTGATCTGCGATTGTGAAGGGAGAGGCGGGGCTGTGCCTGCAGCCCGGATATGCAATCATAAAGGGAGGGGCGGGGCGGCAGGCATGGCAGCACCCTGGACAGCTGGTGCAGCCTGCCTGTGGCCATCTGATCTGCAATTGCGAAGGGAGGGGCGGGGCCACAGGCATGGCTGGCAGCACCCAGGGCACCCGGTGCTGAGGTTCCTGTGGTTCCCTGATCTGAGATGGGGAAGTGAGGGGCGGGGTCACAGGCACAGCTGCACCCGGGGGCGCAGGCATGGCAGCACCCTAGGCACCCCAGCACCTGACATGCAAAGGTGGGGGATGAAATGACTTTTCCCAACCACATCTGCAAGTATCCTGGGGAAGGCATCACTAAAGAGTTCACAACAACTCTCTTACTTGGCAAGGAAGAAAAAAGTTGGCAAGGGAAACAATCCCTTGCATTAAAGTTAAGGTCCCTCTGAGTAAAAAAGAGTATTTCCAACGTAAAGGAGGGAGCAGGCAAAAACAATAGGTTCTCATGACTTCCACTGAAGTTTGAGCATATGACAGAGTCAAAACGAACATACAAATTAAAACAGATAGTGGCCATTCAAATGACCCGAATCAACTGTCACTGTTTGTTCCAGTAGCAGCAATGCTTATGTGATAATATAGTTTAACAAACATACAAAACAAGTCACATGATAAGAGAGGTTCGGCTTCTAAAGTAAATTGAATATGTTCTTTAAAAATTCTCATGTCCTCCCCTCTGACTATAATTCTTAATTTTCCAATCAGAAAATTACCCCCAGGTGACCCAGTAACATGTAGAACTTCAGTAACCTAACTTATTTAAAAACAAACAAACATCCCAACCATTTTTAAAATATTTAAATTGATATCTTAGGGTTAAAATTATAGAAGATATTTAGATTCAAATATATTTTCTGAATAGAAAATATTTCAGTTTTTGATTTAAAAAAATAAACATAAAAACATATATAAGTGACACATTTTCCCAAGAAACTCTGAATTAGTACCTTTCCCTCTAACTTTCTTCAAATTAAGAGAATCTATGGAGTTCCCTATACTGCACAGTTTTAATGAAAGAAAATAAGCCTTTCTAAGAGCATCAAATACATGTTTTGTTATTTACAAACATATATACTCCTCTCTCTCTCTCTCTCTCAAATATATTCTTACTGATTCAGAGAGGAAGAGAGAGAGAGAGAGATAGAAACATCAATGATGAGCCCTGACCAGTTTGGCTCAGTGGATGGAGCATTGGCCTGCGGACTGAAGGGTCCCAGGTTCGATTCCGGTCAAGGGCATGTACCTTGGTTGTGGGCACATCCCCAGTAGGAGGCGTGCAGGAGGCAGCTGATCGATGTTTCTCTCACATTGATGTTTCTAACTTTCTATCCCTCTCCCTTCCTCTCTGTAAAAAAACAATAAAATATATTAAAAGAAAGAAAGAAAGAAAGAAAGAAAGAAAGAAAGAAAGAAAGAAAGAAAGAAAGATCAATAATGAGAGAGAATCATTGATCGACTGCCTCCTACACACCCCATACTGGGGATCAAGCCCACAACCCGGGCATGTGGCCTGACCTGGAATCAAACTGTGAATTCCTGGTTCATAGGTCAATGCTAAACCACTGAGTCACACTGGCCAGGCTCAATTCTAATTTATAAATTCATTCCAAGGACATATACAGCTTGAAAAGCTTTGGAAGTAGTTTCAAAAAAACTAGCTTTTAAGTAACAAGAAAACGGTTATAGAAGAAAGTTTAAATTAAAGGAAAAAATTGTTTTGATTTATTGAAGAGTGGGAACATCCTCCATGAAAATGTGTACCTTGACTGTGGATGGCTGGGAGGCCTTATCACACTTTAGGAATTCAAATGCTTTTTACAATGAAAAGAAAGAGAGTTTCATCTCATTTCTCTCCCAGGGTAGATGTCTGTCAATAGAAGGTAGACATCAATAAAACGAGGGGCTTGCACAATAAATCCAGAAAGTCAGCAATCTATGAATAATCCAGAACCCAGTATTTATCTCCTCTGCCACACACCCTCCCTCCCAGCCAGTGAGCAAGATAATTACTCTCAAGTCAAGCTAAGTGCCCCCCAGTCACAGTGGCCCAATGCTGACATACAAAGCATATAAATAATTCTCACTCTGGCATAAAAGTGACAACTTTCTTGGAAGAAAAGCAGATACTGTAAATTTCTCAAAGTCTTCCTGAAACATTTTTTAAAGTAATTTTTACTTCTTTAGAAAAAATGCATACATGGCAAACCATCTGTAATAAAAGGCCCATTCTATAAAATAATTCATCTATACTAATAAAAGGGTAATATGCTAATTAGACTGAGAGACCTTCCAGATGTTCTTCTGGACAAAGCCATGGTGGCGGGGCCAAGGTAGAGGCAGTTAGAGGCCAAGAGGGGAGGGCAGTTGTGGGTGATCAGGCTGGTGGGAGGCAGGGCTGTTGGGGGTAAGCAGACCAGCAGGGGGTCAGTTGGGGACAAGCAGGCCATCAGTGGGGGTCAGTTGGAGGTGATCAGGACAGCAGGGGGGCAGTTTGGAGTGAGCAGGCCAGTGGGGAGGGAAGGTAGGGGCGAGCAGGCCAGCGGGAGGGGAAGTTTGGGGCAGTCAGGCTGGCAGGGGGGCATTTGGGGGCAAGCAGGCCGGCAGCAGGGGGGGGGGGCAGTTGGGAGCAAGCAGACCGGCAGGCAGAGTGGTTAGAGGCAATCAGGCAGGCAGGCAGGCAGGTGAGTGGTTAGGAGCCAGCAGTCCTGGATTGCAAGAGGGATGTCCAACTGCCAGTTTAGGCCCAATCCCTGTAAACTGGCAGTAGGACATCCTTTGAGGGGTCCCAAATTGGAGAGGATGCAGGCCAGGCTGAGGAATATACCCTCCCCCGTGCACAAATTTCATGCACCAGGCCACTAGTCCTATATAATAAAAGCCCAGCGATTGAAATGGCAGAACAACCAGAATGACCAGAGACCAGAATGACCACAGCCCCTTGCCCCAGATGGCTCACCCCCCAGCAAGCAGTTCGGGGTGATCAGGCAGGCAGGTGAGTGGTTAGGGGCGATCAGACAGGCAGGCAAGTGGTTAGGGGCTTTCAGGCAGGCAAGCAGAGGCGGTTAGGGCTGATCAGGCAGGCAGAGGCAATTAGGGTGATCAGGCGGACAGGCAGAGGTGGTTAGGGGTGATCAGGCAGGCAGGCAGAGGCAGTTAGGGACAATCAGGCATGCAGAGGCAGTTAGGGGGGATCAGGCAGGCAGGCAGAGGTGATTAGGGGTGATCAAGTAGGCAGAGGCGATTAGGACGATCAGGCAGGCAGGTGAGTGGTTAGGGGTGATCAGGAAGGCAGGAAGAGGCAGTTAGAGGTGATAAGGCAGGCAGGCGAGTGGTTGGGGCAATCAGGCAGGCAGGTGAGTGATTAGGGGCAATCAGGCAAGAGAGTGGTTAGGGGCGATTATGCAGGAAGGCAGAAGCTTTAGGGCTGATCTGGCATGCAAGTGAATGGTTAGGAGCATTTCAGGCAGGCAGGTGAGTGGTTACAGGAGATCATGCAGGCAGGCAGAGGTGGTTAGGAGTGATCAGGTAGGCAGGCGAGTGGTTAGGGGCAATCAGGCAGGCAGGTGAGCAGTTAGAAGCCAGCGGTCCTGGTTTGTGAGAGGGATGTCTGACTGCCAGTTTAGGCCCTATCCGCAGAGTTGGACATCCCCCAAAAGGTCCCAGATTGAGAGAGGGTGCAGGCTGGGCTGAGGGCCCCCCCCCCCCGCACAAATTTCATGCACCAGGCCTCTAGTTAGTTATAATAGCCAGAGTCTGGAAGCAGCCCAAGTGCCCATCAACAGATAGTGTATACAAAAGCTTTGGTATATTTATACAATGGAATACTATGCGGGTGGTAAAACTTATACCCTTTGAATGGATAGACATGAAGAGTATTATGCTAAGTGAAATAAGCGAGAATGCCATATGATCTCACTAATTTGTGGAATCTAATGAGCAAAATAAACTGATGAACAAAATAGAATGAAAAACATGGATACATGGAACAGACTGCCCTGTGCCAGAGGGGAGGTGGGTGGGGATGATTGGATAAAGAAGGTGAAGGGATTAGCTCAAGAACATATATGCATAGCCCATGGAAATGGACAATAGTTTGTTGAAGGCCTAGGTAGGGGAAGGCGGAGGTGGGTGAAGGTGGACAAAAGCCAGGGAAAAGGGAAACAGCTGCAATTATGTCAAAATTTAAAAAATTTTTAATAAAGAAAAGGAACTATAGGCCAATATGCCTGATGAACATAGATGCTAAAATCCTCAACAAAATATTAGCAAACCAGATCCAGCAAAACATTAAAAAGTTCATACACCATGACCACTTGGTACTTATTCTGGGGATGCAAGGCTGGTACAATGTGCAAATTAATAAATGTAATATATCACATAAAAAATTAAAGATAAAAATTGCACGATCATATTAATAGATGCATTAAAAGCACTTGATAAAACCCAGCACCTATTTATGATGAAAACTGTCAGCAATGTCGGAATAGAGAGATCATCATAATAAAGGCCATATATAAAAAACCTACAGCCAATATATGCTCAATGGGTGAAAATTAAAAGCATTTCACTTAAAATCAGGAACAAGACAGACATCCACTTTCACCACTCTTATTCAACATAGTACTGGAAATCCTAGCCAAAGCAATCAGACAAGAACAAGTAAAAGGCATCCAAATTGGAAAGGAGGAAATAAAGCTACCATTATTTTCAGATGACATGATATTGTACATAGATAACCCTAAAGACTCCACCAAAATAACTCTTAGATCTAATAAATGAATTCAGCAATGTAGCAGGATACAAAAGTTATATATAGAAATTGGTGGCATTTTATACAGCAATAATAAATAAACCTAAGAAAATAATCCCATTTACTATTGCAACATTAAAAAAAGGTACCTAGGAATAAATTTAACCAAAGGGTTAAAAGACCAGTATATGACATTGAAGAAAGGAATTAAGGAAGATGTAAACAAATGGAAGCATATACCATGTTGATGGATGGAAAAATTAACATCATTAAAATGTTCATATTACCAAAAGCAATCTATATATTCAATGCAATTCCTATTAAAATTCCAGTGGCATATTTTACAGATCTAGAACAAATATTCCAAGAAGACCCTGAATAGTCTCAGAAATATTGAAAAAGACAAAGTTGTAAGAATCACAATACCAAATATCAAACTATAATACAAAGCCACTGTGATCAAAACAGGCTGAAACTGGCACAAGAACCAACATATAGTCCAATGGAACAGAACAGAGGCCAGAAATCAATCCATTCCTGTATGATTAAATTATATTTGACAAAGAGGGCAAGAACATACAATGGAGTAAAAACAGTCTCTTCAATAAGTGGTGTTGGGAAAATTGGATAAGTACAGGCAAAAAAAAAAAAAAAAAAAAAAAAGAACTTAGACCACAAACTTAAACCGTACACAAAAATAAACTAAAAATATAAATTGTGAAATCACAAAAATTCTAGAAGACAAGATAAGCAGTAAAATCTCAGACACCCCTCAGAGCAATATTTTTTGTCAATATGTCTCCAAGGGTAAAGGAAACATGATAAATTTTAAAAAACAGGAGTACATTAAACTAAAAAGTTTCTTAACAGCAAAAGAAACCATCAACAAAATGAAAAATGAATCCCTACTGTACAGAACATATTTGCCAATGATTCATCTGATAAGGGGTTAATCTCCAAAAGAATTTATACAACTCAACACCAGGGAGACAAACAATCCAGTAAAAAAATGGGCAAAGGAATACAGGAGGGAAGGAAGATGGCTGCCAATGGGAAGGCAGACTGCAAGATAGTACGTGAGTTAGAGAATGAAGGGAGAGTGTGTGGTCGCACGGGGAGTGTTTGTTTGCGAGTTGAGGGACAGCTATACTCCAGGGGACAGTGGGGGATTGCTGGATGGGGTTCCCCTGACCAGGCAGCCTCCACTGCTGCTGGGATCCCTCCTGGAGCGACCGGCTCTGACACGGAGACCACACCATCTTTAAGGGGAGAGTGGATGTTGTCGGAAGCCTGAAAATGTTGTTGGGAATCTACAACAACGGCACCTAGCAAACAGTTGCGAACCCGGGAACACTGGTCCCCAAGTGGTGTGAGCATGCAGATTCGGAGGAACTCTGCACCTCCTCACAGAAAGGAGAGAGAGAACTGCATAACCAGACACCCAGAGAAGAGAGATCATGGGGAAACAAAGAAACAGCCTGCATATGAAAGAAAAGCATTCATCACCAGAAAAGGAAGTAAACAAAATGGAGGCAAGCAACCTGTCAGAGAAAGAATTCAGAGAAATGGTCATAAGGTGGATGAAAAGAATGGAAGACAAATTCAACAATATGTGTAAGAACCAAGAGGAAATGAAGAAGAACCAAGAAGAAATGAAAAATGGCATCACTGCTATAAAGAACTCAATACAGGCTCCACCCCTAGCGTTACTGCCCCACCGTCTGGCCCCCACGGACACATGACCCGCTACCGACCAATCTGCCCAGCACTCGTGTGCACCATGTCTGGTTCCTCCAGCATCACCGCTATGAAGAAAGTGGTTCAACAGCTCCAGCTGGAGGCTGGGCTCAACCACGTGAAGGTTTCCCAGGCTGCTGCAGATTTGAAACAATTCTGTCTGCAGAATGCTCAACATGACCCCCTGTTGACTGGAGTATCTTCAAGTACCAATCCCTTCAGATCCCAGATAGTTTGTTCCTTTTTGTAGTAAAATGAATTTTGAAGGTGTTCTAAACCACTTTTCTTGAACCAGCGAATATTCAAAGAGAGCCAAAATTGAAGCCTGTACAAAAAGCTTATCCTATAACATGTGCCATACTCTACAAACTTCTGCTTTTGTCAGTCCTTAACATGTACCTCTATGAATTTTCATGAATTTATATTTCACAAGAATGATTATTTTATATACACTGGCAGCAGCATACAAATAAAATACTTAGTATAAAAAGAAAAAGAAAAACTCAATACAAAGCATCAACAGTAGACTAGAGCAGTGGCCGGCAAACTCATTAGTCAACAGAGCCAAATATCAACAGTACAACAATTGAAATTTCTTTTGAGAGCCAAATTTTTTAAACTTAAACTATATAGATAGGTACATTGTTATTAACTTAATTAGGGTACTCCTAAGCTGGCCTTTGCTAAAAACATCCTCAACTGATTGAGGTATGTTCGCTGAGGTCGACCCCTTCCAACTTTCCCATCCACACTCATATTGTATACTTGTTTTGTCTATCTCCTTTTGTTCATCCTCTCTATATGTCCAAACCATCTCAACATACCTTTCTCAATCCTCAACACCACATCTTCTTTCACTCCACAACATTCCCTAAAATGAACTTAATAAGCTTTACTTAAATTTTAAGTCAACTTTGCACTGTACGTGTGTGCACACACGTGGTATTTTGTGGAAGAGCCACACTCAAGGGGCCAAAGAGCCGCATGTGGCTCATGAGCCGCAGTTTGATGATCACTGGACTATAAGAAGCAGAGGACCGCATCAGTGAGCTAGAAGACAAGGTAGGAAAAAAAACCCAAGCAGAGCAGCTTCTAGAAAAAAAAAATTAAAAAGCAGGAGGAGAGCCTAAGAGAACTTTGGGACAACATGAAATGAAACAACATCCACATAATAGCGGTGCCAGAAGGAGAGGAAACTGAGCAAGGAATAGAAAACCTGTTTGAAGAAATAATGACAGAAAACTTCCCTGAAATAGGGAAGAAAAAATTCACACAAATCCAAACAAAATGAACCCCAAAAGATTGACAATAAGGCACATTATAATTAAACTGGCAAAGACCAACAACAAAGTAAGAATCTTAAAGGCTTCCAGAGAGAGACAGAAAGTTACCTACAAGGGATCTCCCATCAGACTATCGACTGATTTCTCAACAGAAACACATTAGGACAGAAGGGAATGGAATGAAATATACAAAGTCGTGCAAAGGAAGGGTCTGAATCCAAGAATACTGTACCCAGCAAGGCTATCAATCAAAATTGAGCTTTACAGACAAAAAAGGACTAAGGGAGTTTATTACCACCAAACCAGCAATGCAAGAAATGTTAAAGGGTCTGCTGTAAAATGAAGAAATAGGAAACAAAGAAGGAAAACAGGGGTAAAGAATAAAAATAGTGACAAAAAACTACCTATCAATAATAACTTTAAATGTAAATGGATTAAATGCCCCAATCAAAAGACATAGGGTAACTGAGTGGATAGGTAAACATGACGCATATATCTGCTATCTACAGGAAACCCACCTCAGAAAAAAAGATGCACACAGACTGATGGTGAAGGGATAGACAGAGGTTTTTCGGGCGAATTGAAATGAAAAAAACCTGGGGTAGAAATACTTATATCTGACAAATTATATCTCAAAGTGAAGGACATAACAAGAGATAAGGAAGGCCACTTCATAATAATAAAAGGAGCAATGCAACAAGAAGAAATAACTCTGGTAAACATATACACACCCAATACAGGAGCACCCAAATACATAAAAAAAGTTCTGGAGGATATCAAGGAAGATATTGACAACAATACAATCATATTAGGGGACTTTAACACCCCACTATCACAATTGGACAAATCTTCTATACAAAAAATCAGCAAAGAAACATCAATCCTAAATGACTCACTAGATCAGATTGAATTAATCAACATCTTCAGAACATTTCACCCCAAAGCCTCAGAATATACATTATTCTCAAGTGCACATGGGTCATTTTCAAAGATAGACCATATATTGGGTCACAGGCAAAGTCTCTTCAAAATCAAGAAGATAGAAATCATATCAAGCATCTTCTCAGATCACAATGGCATAAAACTGGAAATCAACTACAATAAAAACAATAAAAAACCCAAACACATGGAGACTAAATAGCATGCTATTAAACAATGACTGGGTTACCAAAGAGATCAAAGAAGAAATAAAAAACATCATGGCAACAAACAACAATGAAAGCACAACAATCCAAAATCTATGGGACACAGAGAAAGCAGTCTTGAGAGGGAAGTTCATAGCTCTACAAGTCTACTGCAAAAAACAAAAAAACAATGGTTATAAATTACCTAACCCTACAATTCAAAGAGTTAGAAAGAGAGCAACAAGAAAAGCCCAGTGTAAGCAGAAGGAAGGGAATAATAAAGATCAGAGCAGAGATAAACGACATAGAGACCAAAAAAAAAAAAAAAAAATACAAGATCACCAAAACCATGAGCTGGTTCTTTGAAAGGATAAACAAGATTGATGAACCTCTAGCCAGGCTCAGCAAGGAGCAAAGAGAGAGGACCCAAATAAGCAAAATCAGAAATGAAAGAGGCGAAATAATAACAGACCCCACAGAAATACAAAGGATTGTTAAAAAATACTATGAACAACTCTATTTCAACAAAATGGACAACCTGAAGGAAATGGACATATTCCTAGAAAAATACAACCTTCCAAAACTCAATCAGGAAGAATCTAAAAATCTCAATAGGCCCATAACTATGGAAGAAATTGAAGCAGTCATCAAAAAGCTTCCAACAAACAAAAGCCTGGGGCCAGACTGCTTCACAGGGGAGTTTTACCAAACATTCAAGGAAGAACTAAAACCTATCCTCTTCAGACTATTCCAAAATATTCAAGAGGCAGGCACACTTCCAAGCTCATTCTATGAAGCCAGCATCACCCCAATACCAAAACCAGATAAAGACAACACAATGAGAGAATTACAGGCCAATATCCCTCATGAACATAGATGCCAAAATCCTCAACAAAATTCTAGCAAATCGCATCCAGCAGTACATCAGAACGATCATACACCATGACCAAATAGGATTTATCCCAGGGATACAAGGATGCTACAATATCTGCAAATCAATAAACGTGATACATCACATAAACAAATTGAGAGATGAAAACCACATAGTCATATCAATTGATGCAGAAAAAGCATTTGACAAAACCCAACACCCATTTTTGATAAAAACTCTCAGCAAGGTGGGAATAGAGGGATCATACCTCAACATAATAAAAGCCATATATGACAGGCCCACAGCCAACATTATACTCAATGGGAAAAAACTAAAACCATTTCCCCTAAGAACAGGAAGAAGACAGGGATGCCCCCTCTCACCACTCCTGTTCAACATAGTACTGGAAGTATTAGCCATTGCGATTAGACAAGAAGAAGGTATCCAAATTGGAAAAGAAGAAGTAAAACTGTCCTTATTTGCAGATGACATGATATTGTACATAGAAAACCCTAAAGACTCCATCAAAAACCTATTAAACTTAATTAACGAATTCGGCAATGTAGCAGGATACAAAATTAACGCCAAGAAATCTATGGCATTTCTATACACCAATAGTGAACTTACAGAAAGAGAGACTAAAAAAGCAATCCCATTTACCATTGCACCAAAAAAATTAATATACCTAGGAATAAACTTAACTAAGGAGGTAAAAAACCTATATGCAGAAAACTACAGGACACTGAAAAAAGAGATAGAGGAAGACATAAACAGATGAAAGATCATACCCATGTTCATGGATTGGTAGAATCAACATAATCAAAATGTCCATAATACCCAAAGCAATCTATAGATTCAATGCACTCCCCATTAAAATTCCAATGGCATATTTCACAGACCTAGAAAGAACTCTCCAAAAATTCATCTGGAATAAAAAAGACCCCGAATAGCTGCATCAATCCTCAGAAAGAAGAACAAAGTAGGTGGGATCTCAATACCAGATATCAAGCTGTATTATAAAGCCACTGTTTTCAAAACAGCCTGGTACTGGCACAAGAACAGACATATAGATCAATGGAATAGAATAGAGAGCCCAGAAGTCGACCCAAACTACTATGCTCAATTAATATTTGACAAAGTAGGCATGAACATACAATGGAGTCAATACAGTCTCTTCAATAAATGGTGTTGGGAAAATTGGACAGACACATGCAAAAAAAAGAAACTAGACCACCAACTTACACCATACACAAAAATAAACTCAAAATGGATAAAGGACTAAACCATAAGACAGGAAACCATAAAAATATTAGAGGAATCCACAGGCAGTGAAATCTCAGACATATGCGGAAGCAATTTCTTCACCGATACCACTCCTAGGGCAATGGAAACTAAAGAGAAAATAAGCAAATGGGACTACATCAAAATAAAAAGCTTTTGAACAGCAGAGGAAACCATCAACAAAACAACAAGAAAGCCCACTGTATGGGAGAACATATTTGCAAATGTTATCATTGATAAAGATTTAATCTTCAACATTTATAGGGAACTCATACAACTTAATAAAAGGAAGATAAATGATCCAATAAAAAAATGGGCAACAGACCTAAATAGATACTTTTCGAAAGAAGACAGAAGGAAGGCCAAGAGGCATATGAAAACATGCTCAAAGTCACTAATTATCTGAGAGATGCAAATCAAAATGACAATGCGGTACCATCTCACACCTGTCAGAATGGCAATCCTCAACAAAGCAACAAACGACAAGTGGTGGCAAGGATGTGGAGAAAAAAGAACCCTCATGCACTGCTGGTGGGAATGCAGACTGGTGCAGCCACTATGGAAGACAGTATGGAGTTTCCTCAAAAAACTGCAAATGGAACTCCCATTTGACCCAGTGATCCCACTTCTAGGAATATATCCCAAGAAACCAGAAACACCAATCAGAAATGATATATACACCCCTATGTTCATAGTGGCACAATTTGCAATAGCTAAGATTTGGAAACAGCCTAAGTGCCCATCATCAGATAAGTGGATTAAAAAACTTTGGTACATCTACACAGTGGAATACTATGCCGCTATAAAAAAGAAGGAACTTTTACCATTTGCAACAGCATGGATGGAACTGGAGAGCATTATGCTAAGTAAAATAAGCCAGTCGGAGAAAGATAAGTATCACATGATCTCACTCATATGTGGGATATAATGATCAATGTAATTTGACAAACAAGAATAGATCCAGAGACAAATGGTAGGGGAGGGAGGGGGGTTAGAGAACAACCAAAGGACTTGTATGCATGCATATTAGCATGACCAATGGACACAGATACTGGGGTGGTGGGGGCTTGCCCAGGGTGGGAATGGCTGGCGGGGGGATGTCTATTGGGGAAAAAGGAGATATATGTAAAACTTTAGACAATAAAAAAAGATTGGTTTAAAAAAGTATCAGTGTCAATTTCCTAATTTTGATTATTGTACTGTGATTATGGAAGAAAATGTTTTTGCTTTTAGTAAAGGAGCCTTTTATATCGACTGACTTTTCTGAGTGAAATTACAACTGTTCAGAGAAAAATAGAATCATAAAGCAAATGGAGTAAATCTTACCAATTGTAGAATCTACAAGAGTGTACAGGATTTCTTTGTTCAATTCTTGCAACTTTTCTGTATTATGATATTATTTCAAAATAAAAAGTCATATTAACAAAGAGCAAGTTTGTATTCTGCCTCCTCCAATAAGTGCTCTGTGATTTTGGACAAGTTACTTTACCTCTTTGTGCTTCTGTGTCTGTCACATGATAATCAAATTACAACCATATTATGAGGAATAATTAATACATGTAACATTCTTTTTTTAAAATATATTTTATTGATTTTTTATAGAGAAGAAGGGAGAGAGAGATAGAGAGCCAGAAACATCGATGGGAGAGAAGCATCGATCAGCCGCCTCCTGCACATCTCCTACTGGGGATGTGCCCACAACCCAGGTACATGCCCTTGACCGGAATCGAACCTGGGACCCTTCAGTCCGCAGGCCGACGCTCTATCCACTGAGCCAAACCGGTTTCGGCTACATGTAACATTCTTAAACTAAGCCTGGGAAATAGAAAGAGCACTACAAATTTTACTTGAAAATTTGTGTCCTTTTTCACCTCTAAGAAATGTTCTTTTTTTTTTTTTTTTTTTTTTTCAAATTCCCTCTTCTTCCTTATTATTGGTTTCTCCTCCTAGAATTCCCAATAGACAGACATTAGTATTTCTGGTTGTGCTTTTCACATGTCACTTTCTTATACATCTTAATTCTTCTGTACAGAGTTTTGGGAGAAACTCTAAGCTTGATTTTTCCATTCTTTAATTTCTCTTCCACTGTCTCCTTTCTACTATTCAGTCAAGCTATCGAATTATTTAATTCATGTGTTTAATATCCAAGAAAGCACATTGTGCTTTTTTTTTTTTTACTTTAGTTTGGTTTTATGAAAACTTTTTCTTTTCTTATATTTCAGGAACTAGAGTTGAAGTAGGGTGGGAGATGTAGAGGCCTAATTGAGTTTTAAGGTCTTTGTTCCAAATTCTTGAGGTCCAGCCACTTTTCTGCTATTGGGATCCTCAAGGCACTCTAGCATCCTTATAATAAATCTCACATTTCACTTGTTACTTCTTTTTTTAAATAATATATTTTTATTGATTTCAAAGAGGAAGGGAGGGAAGGAGAGAGAGAAAGAGAGAGAGAGAGAATATGAATGACGGGAGAGAATCATCAATCAGCTGCCTCCTGCACTTCTCCTCCTGGGGATGGAGCTTGCAACCCAGACCTGTGCCCTGACCAGGAATTGAACCTCGACCTCCTGGTTCATGGGTTGATGCTCAACCACTGGCCGGCCTCACTTGTTAGTTTGTAATTTAAATGGTCTCATGCAAGTTTCTTGTACACAGTATCTTGTTATATAACATCAAAGTTTGTTTTGAATAAACTTTTTGTTTTAGAATAGTTTAAATTTACAAAAGTGTTACCAAAGTAGTTCAGAGTTCTCAAATAATGAGCACAGCTTCCCCGTTTGTTAACATCGTGCATTACTGTGGAACATTTGTCATAACTAATGAACCAATACTAATACATTATTATTAAATAAAGTCCTTATTCCTTAGTTTGTATTTAGTGTCCTTCTCCCATTCAGGATACCATATTACATTTAGTCATCCTGTATCTTTTTACACCTCAAGACTGTGACAGTTTCTCAGAGTTTTCTTATTTTTGATGTCCCTGACAGTTTTGAGGAATACTGGTCAGTTATTTTATAGAATGTCCTGAAGTTGGGGTTGTTTAATGTTTTTTCCTAGCTAGACTGGGATTGTATTTTGGAGGGGAGGAAGACCACACTAAGTGCCACTCTTAAGATATCATATTAAAAGTACATGCTGTCAACATAACATCACTGATTCTAACCTTGAACACCTAGCTGAGGGAGTGTTTCCAGGTCTCTCACTGCAGTCACTTTAACCCCCTGGGAGGAAGACTAGCATAGCTAGTCTTAATTTAAACATTCCCCGACACTAAGGATGGGGAATGTTTTACCTCCTGGAGAGGGGAGCCATCAGATGATTTAGAATCCTTCCATCGGGAGAGCTTTTGATTCTACCCCTTATTTATTTATTCAACTCTTTATTTATTTATTTATTTATTTATGTATGTATGTATGTATGTATGTATTTATTTATTTATTTATTTTTTCAACCATTTATTTTTTTAAGGATGGACTCATGAATATGTATTTTATACCTGGGTTATAATTCAGTGAATAATACTAAGTATTAAGATTCACTATTTGTGCTGTGATGTTCTATGGATTTGGGCAAATGCACAGTGTCATGTATCCACTACTATAGTAACATACAGAATAGTTTTCTGTCTATCTATCTATCTATCTATCTATCTATCTATCTATCTATCATCTATCTATCATCTATTGCTTAAATTACTCTAGCTTTGGCATTGTGAACTCTCTCAGTTGGCTCCCGTGTCTCTTTGACATAACCCCATCATTTTATTTGTTGAGCACTTCCTTTCCTTTTTGGTTCTATAAGATATTCCAGGCAGATCTTATAGACCCCGTGCCCAGCTCTGGAATCAGCCATTTTCCCAAGGAACTCTGGTTCCTTTCACTATAGAATTGTTTAGAAACCAAGATCTAGGCACAGGGAGTGATCATTTTTCCTGGGATGTCATTACTTCCAGGCACTCTCAGCAAATTGAGCTAGAAATTATATCCTATATAATAACGAGGTAATATGCAAATTAACCCTCACACCCTCACAAGATGACTGTCCATGACCAGGATGGCGGGGGTTAGTGAGGGATGACCAAACAACTGAACAGCAGGCTGCGTGGGGCAACTTGGCTTGTGGAGGGGCAGTTGGGGGCGACCAGGCCACCAGGGGGGGCAGTAAGAGGCGACCAGGCTGGGAAGGGGGTGCTATTGGGGTGACCAGGCCAGCAGAGAGGGCTGTTTGGGGAAATTAGGCTGGCAGGGGGGGCAGTGAGGGGTGACTAGGCCAGCAGGTGTGGCAGTAAGAAGCAACCAGTCTGGTGGGGGTGGGGCAGTTAGGAGCAACCAGGCCAGCATGGGGGTGGTGCTGTTGGGGGTGACCAGGCCAGCGGGTGGGGGGCAATTAGGGGTGATCAGGCTGGCAGAAGGGGAAGGTGGTGACAACCAGGCTGGCGGGGGGGGGCAGTAAAGGGTGACCAGGCTGGTGGGGAGGGGGCAGTTAGGGGCAACGAGGCCAGCGGGGGGGGCAGTTAGGGGTGATCAGGCTTGCACACAGAGGCAGTGAGGGGCAATCAGGCTGACAAGCGGGGGCAGTAAGGGGTGACCAGGCAGGCAGGCAGGTGAGCGATTAGGAGCCAGTGGTCCAGGATTGTGAGAGGGATGTCCAACTGGTGGCTGGGATTGGGTCTAAACCGGCAGTTGGACATCCCCCAAGGGGGTCCTGGATTGGAGGGGGTGCAGACTGGACTGAGGGGATCCCCCCTGCCCCCGTGCACAAATTTTATGTACCAGGCCTCTAGTTTGTATATACTAACCCAAGTCTATACACATATCTATAATTATTTATATATATCTCTGTGTGTATGTATTATATTAAGTTAATAATGAGTTCTTTGATGTCTCTGATTCTAATTTAGTAATACATAGTTCATTCTAGCCTTCCCCCCTTACTGTTCTGGAACCTCCTATTCCAAGACAGAGAAACCTGGCTTCTACTGTCTGCCATCCATTTATTTATTTGTTCAATACTAACACATGTACAGTGGTTTCAGAATTGTTTACCCAAACACCTTTTAAACAACTTTATTAGAGTACAGAGTTGATATACATTTGTCTCTAGACTTCCAGTTTCATTCATTTCCAAAGTTACTCAGGTCTTCCCTCCATCCTGGGATCTTTCGGATCAACCTTTTAATTGATTTTTTAAAAATATGTATGCAGAGAAACCAAGATGGTGGCATAGGTAAACACCTGAAATTACTGCCTTGCACAACCACTTCAAAAATACAACTAAAAGACAAAATGGACATCATCCTGAACCACAGGAAGGCTGGCTGAGTGGAAATTCTACAACTACAAGGAAAGAGAAAAGCACACTGAGACTCAGAGGAGGTGCAGAAGTAAAGTGCAGAGGTACAGAGGCACACGCGAAAAAGGCTGACAACTGAGGATGTGGTTGTCTTTTTTGAATCGGGAGGGAGTCTCAAGCTCCTGACTGCTCTGAACTCCAGTTCTAGGTGAGTCTCTGGGGACCCAGACTCATAGGGGGAGAAACTGGACTGTCTGGAATCGGGCGGAACTCGAGGGTGGCTTTCTTTAAGAGGTGCTTACAGCGATTACCACAGGATACTGAGGATCAGCCATAGCTGTTTGCTCCACCCTGTTGTTTCAACTGAGACCCCGCCCCACCCAAGCTGTGCACAGAGGCTTTTGCATATGAATGGCCTGGCCCTTTGCAATCTAAAATTACCTAACAAACAGCAGCGGGGTCAGAGAGACCCAGAACATCCAAAAGAAGGCCCAAGGCCCCACAGCAGCTTGCATTGCTTCACAGCTGGGCCTCATCTGGGCACCTCCAAACCCCAAACATAGAAGAGGAATCTGCAGATCTCTCTGTAGCTCCTGCTGGGTAGCCTCAGGCAGAGGCTAAATTAGCACCTCCTTAGAGATCCAAGAGCCAGTGTACCCAGTGGTCAGAGTGGGACCATCCAGATTTCAACTCCTCAGATCCATAAGGGACACACTCAGGGGGCAAACTCAGTGAGCACCAAAGCCCCACTGAAACAAGTCTTGCCCCAGAAGGGTGTCTCCAGCACAGAAGTTCTCCCACCATAGACACAGCTGATTCTCACAGCCAATTGGCCTGGAGGTCAATTCCTCCCAGTGATACCTACAACAATCAAGGCTTAACTACAATAAGACTGTGCACACAGCCCACAAAGGTGTGCACCAAGAGTGTCAACCTCAGGTAATTGGGGAGGCTGAGCCACTGGGCCCTATAGGACACCTAGCACAAAAGCTACTCTATCAACACAGGGAAGCAGCCAAAATGCGGAGACAAAGAAACAAGTCACAAATGACAGAAATGGAGGAAAGCAAACTACTGTGTATAGAGTTCAAAACTATGGGTATAAGGTTTTTCAAGAATTTTCTAGAAACTGCCAATAAATTTAATGAGACCCTTGATAACTCTAGTGAGACCCTCGAGGTTATGAAAAAGGATCAACTAGAAATTAAGCATACACTAACTGAAATAAAGAATATTATACAGAATCCAACAGCAGACTAGAGGATCGCAAGAATCAAGTCAAAGATTTGAAATATGAAGAAGCAAAAAACATCCAATTGGAAAAACAAAAAGAATCCAAAAATATGAAGATAGTGTAAGGAGCCTCTGGGACAACTTCAAGCATACCAACATCCGAATCATGGGGGTGCCAGAAGAAGAGAGAGAACAAGATATTGAAAACCTATTTGAAGAAATAATGACAGAAAACTTCCCCTACCTGGTGAAAGAAATAGACTTACAAGTCCAGGAAGCACAGAGAACCCGAAACAAAAGGAATCCAAAGAGGACCACACCAAGACACATCATAATTAAAATGCCAAGAGCAAAAGACAAAGAGAGAATCTTAAAAGCAGCAAGAGAAAGACAGTCAGTTACCTACAAGGGCATACCCATAGGATTGTCAGCTGATTTCTCAACAGAAATTATGCAGGCCAGAAGGGAGTGGCAAGAAATATTCAAAGTGATGAATAGCAAGAACTTACAACTAAGATTACTTTATCCAGCAAAGCTATCATTCAGAATTGAAGGTCAGATAAAGAGCTTCACAGATAAGGAAAAGCTAAAGGAGTTCATCACCACCAAACCAGGATTATATGAAATGCTGAAAGGTATCCTTTAAGAAGAGAAAGAAGAAGAAAAAGGTAAAGATATAAATTATGAACAACAAATACACATCTATCAGCAAGTAAATCTAAAAATCAAGTTAATAAATAATCTGATGAACAGAATAAACAGGGGCATAGAAAGGGAGTGGACTGACAATTCTCTGGGGGAAAGGGGTGTAGGGGGTGTGGGAGAGACTGGAAAAAAATCATACACCTATGAATGAGGACAGTGGCGGGGGGATGGGGGGATAAGGGCAGAGGGTGGGGTGGGAACTGGGTAGAGGGGAGCTATGGGGGGGAAAAAGAGGAACAACGGTAATAATCTGAACAATAAAGATTTAATTTAAAAAAATTAAGAAGAAAAAAAATATGTATGCATTAAGATTCACTATTTGTGCTGTGATGTTCTATGGATTTGGGCAAATGCAAGGTGTCATGTGTCCACTACTATAGTAACATACAGAATAGTTTCACCAATCTAAAATATTCTCCTATGCTTCACCATATTCAACTCTCCAAAATCCTTAAACCTCTGGCAATCAGTAAACTGTTTTATTTCTCTGTTGTTTGCTTTTTTCAGAATTTTATATAAATGGATCATATAGACTTTCCAGACTACATTCTTTCACTTAGCAATTTGCATTTGTGCATATTACTTCTTTAAGACTTGCTATTTAATTGCTGGATCATATGGTACAACTATGTTTAGGTCTATATGAAATTACTAAACTGACCCAGCTGGTTTGGCTCAATGGATAGAGCATGGCCTGCGGACTGAAGGTTCCCGGGTTCTATTCCAGTCAAGGGCACATGCCTGGGTTACCGGCTCGATCCCCAGTGGGGGGGCATGCAGAAGGTGGCCAATCAGTGATTCTCTCTCATCATTGATGTTTCTATCTCTCTTTCCCTCTCCCTTCCTCTCTGAAATCAATAAAAACATATTTTAAAAAAAGAAATTACAAAACTTTCTTTCAAAGTAGCTGTACTTATTTTGCATTCCCTTTAGAAATAAATGAGATTCATTTCTGATACTTTCTATCCTTACCAGCAATTAATATTATACATATATTTTATTTTAGTAATTCTAATAGTTGGTTTGTTATGAACTGAATGTTTATTTTCCCACAAAATTCATATGTTGAAAGCCAATGTAATGCTATTAGGAGGAGGGGACTTTGGGTAGTAATTAGGTCATGAGGGTTACTTCAATCTTTGAAACTGGTGACTGGGGCATCATCAGTCTTTTAGATCTCCCAATTCAGTCACTATAAAAAGGGTTTTTTTTTGGTTGCTTCAACACACATCACCTTAATTAGTAGCTGCCATGAATGGAATTATTGCCCTTATAAGAAGAGTGTGCTTCCCCTCCCTCTGCCCTCTGCTCTTACCAGTGAAGGTGAAACAAGAAGATGATCACCTGAAAACCAGGAAGCAAACCGTTCACCAGACAATGAATTTGCCAATTGTCTTGATCTTGCTTTGTTGACAAGCCTCCAGAACTGTGAGAAATAAATGTTGTTTACATTATGCAGTTTATGATAATTTGTGATAGCAGCCCAAACTAAGACAGTGATATCTCATTTGTCATTTTAATTTGCAATTCCCTAATGACAAATTATGTTGAGCATATTTTCATACACTTATTTGTCATCTGTATATTTTCTTTGGTGAGGTGTGTGCTCAAAGCTTTATCCCATTTTTCAAATGGTTTGTTTATTTTCTTATTGTTCAATTTTAAAAGTTCTTTATATATTCTGTATACAAATAATTATGTAGATATATATTTGCAAATATTTTCTTCAAGTCTATAGCTTGTCTTTTCATTCCTCTTAGCAGTGTCTTTTACACAGCAAAATGTCAAGTAAGACTCCCTCCTCGTTCTGCGTGGAGCATGGTTCGGTATCTGAAAGAGGAGCCGCACAACAAATGAGAGAAAAAGACATGAGATAATTTTGCAATATTGGGGGACCAGGCGGCAAGTCCCGAAGGACTTCCCCCACTGCTCAGGCTGCTCCAATCTTTTATTGATCTGGAGTAGCCCTTAGGGTAAAGAGGTTTCAATGACACACAGATCAGCAAACAATTTCCAGGAATAGACAAAGTATCTGATTAGCTCATCAGTAGATTTCCGGGAGTAGGCAGAGTATCTGATTAACAATAATCAACAAGGATCTACATAAGTATCTAAGGAATTAAGTGAACTGAGGTGGGGATGCTTCAACTATTATTACCTAAATTAACTGGGTGGTGCAGTTCTGACCTTTGCTAGAACTTCAAAGGTTACTAGCTTTTGGGGGTCTCTGTCTAAACTCAGCTAGTGAAGACAATGAATGGACTCCAGCAGCAAAAGTTCAGTTTTAATAAAGTTTAACTCCCCGCCCCCCCCAAATCATGCTTTTGGTGTTATTTCTAAAAACTCATTCACAGCCCTGGCCGGATGGCTCAGTTGGTTGGTGTGACCACCAGTACACCAAAAGGTTTCAGTTCATTTCCGGTCAAGGCACATACCTAAGTTGCAGCTTCCATCCTCTTTCGGGGTGTGTTGGGGAGGCACATCTCTCTCTCTCTCTCTCTCTCTCTCTCTCTCTCTCTCTTTCTCTCTCTCTCTCTCTCTCTCTCTCTCTCTCTCTCTCTCTCTCTCATCAATAAAAACATATCCTCAGGTGAGGATTAAAAAATAATAAAAAATAAAAACTTATTCACAAACCTAAGATCACAGGTTTTCTCCAGAGTTTTATAATTTTGTGTTATATTATGCTAGTGTGAGGGACTGCAGCATGGAAGGGTTACAAAATGTTAAAGAATGCTAAGGGAAGGAAATGAGACATAAGAAATTGAATGTACTGGAAAGGGGGGACTGACGTATGGAGAGGAATTGTGTCAGGATGTGAAGAAGGATTGTATTAGGGTTAGGAACCATGGAAGGATAATTGCTAGATTGTCATAGAAAAACAATGTGCTATGATACGCTCCAGCCAGGTGTGACTCTGTTTACCCCCCTTTTGTGCTTATGAACTTCTAATGGAATGCTTTGTAGTTGATTTTTCCTAACACTGATTTGCTATAAAAGATCATACTGCACCCTTGGTCTTTGCCACATGCTCCGAATCTCCCAGAGGGGGAGCTAGGCGCTGTGGTCAGCTGGCCGGCTTAATAAAAGGCTCTTAAATTTAAAGTCTGAGTCGGTGGTCTATCTCGTTGAGCCAACCCATAACAATATAGTGTGTCCCAAAATTCACGCAAGAAGTAATTTTGATAGAAAACACAGGTTTATAATTAAAAAATGTAAATTTTTTTATTGATTCATAAAGTATACAGTATAGGGTTATGTATGGAATAGCACATCGGGTAAATGGCCTCCACCGCTTTGCTGGCACATATGCAAAGCTGTGGTCTACATTGGTCTTCATTGTCCCTGCTCCTGGGCCATAATTGGTATTTGGTAATGCTTATCACATTGAAGGGATTGAAATCAAAGGGCAACAGATATTAGAATCTGATTCAATAAACCAAGTAAAATTCGGCTTTTATTTTTTGTTGTTGTTAATGCTCACGCAAAATTCAAATCTTGCGTGAATTTTGGGACACCCTATAGATTTAGGGCTATGATCCATTTTGAGTTAGTTTTGGTTTAAGTTTCAGGTCTGTGTGCCTAGCACAAATCATCTATCAGCTGCCTGCTGAAGCCAACACTTCTTTCCAAACCCTGGTAGAGCTTCCTCTGCAACAAACACAATCCTGACCTTGCTGAGGGTGGGCACCTAGTTCAGTCCCGGACAGCCTTGAAACCCCTCCCCAACCAGCCCATCCTCAAGCCCAGCGCTCCCTCCGCCTTAGCGCACTCCCGGCAACCCTTTGGGGCGGACACCAGGCCCTCCCTTCCGCAGACTACATTTCCCACAGGCCTCTGCACATAGTTTTGTAAGGGCTTCGTTGCTGGTGTCACTTCCAGAGGTGAGTAGGTTGCAGACATTGAGGAAACGGGTGCGGGGGCGGCGCGGGGGCGGCGCGGGCCTAAGTGTGAACCTAGTTGCTGTGACTATGGAATTTGGGACGGTAATTGGGCTCTGGGTTCCCTGATGTGCCCTCTGCACTTCCGCTTCAGGGCCGCACCGATCCGGCGGCCCAGAATGGCTCCGAGTTCAGTGTATGAACCCCAGAGTGAAGGCCATCAACAAAAAGATGCAGCCCTGAGAAAAACTATAGATCACAAAACCACAGCTTAACCATTGCACCCTCCGGAGGAAAGTGGCGTGAATTTGGAGACATGTTCCAGCCCTGGTCTTTGTGATGCCGGGAAGGGGTGCCCCTTTACCCCAGGCTCCCAGATTTCCCTCTAGTATATGTGTGCTGTGTGGGCATGAGGCTGTGACTTGAGTTAGCCAGCCTGGGCTGAGCTCCAAGAAAGGCTCACTGTCCCAAGATTCCTGTCTCCTTCTCCAAACCTGCTGATCTTTAGGAAAGCAGGGAGAAAGGAATATATATTCAATTCTTTATATATAATTTCAATTCTTTATATATAATTTATTATATATATATAATAATAAATTATATAATTTATTAATAAATTATATATAAAGAATTTATATCTAATCTATCGATATGCAGGGAGTCCCAAAAATGTATACAATTGTAACAGCTGATGGAAATTTTGAAAATGAAATATAATTTAATAAACACTGCCTTTATAATTATTCAAAGTGTGAGTATACATTTTTGGGGAACTAGTATAGGTTAATAGATACATACCTGTCTCAAGATGAGTTTCTGTTTCCCCTTTGTTCCATGAAATGTTACTGTTATTTTTCCAGACATTGGAATATTTGCTTCTGTAAAAGAGGAAAAGTCAGCTCGGACTCAAAAAAGAAAAAACAGTGCTGTTATTAATCAGGCTGGGAGAGAAGAGGCAGATCAAGCCAGTTGCAAAATTAAGAAACATTATTTCTCCTTGTTGGGAGAAAGTACAGCACCAGATGTTAGACCCGTGGAGTCAGACCTGACCTTGGTTCAGCAACTTCAGTACTTGAGTTCTGGCTAAGAAAAAATTCAGAGCTAAGACTCAAATCGATAAGAGAAAGTTTATTTAGGAAGTCCCAGAGGTAGAAGAAGTGAATGAAAGAAATGGGCTCAGGAAGCAAGTTACAGAGGCATAAGAGGGCCCTTGGAGCTTAAGAGAGAGAGGCAAGGAAAGTGCAGCTGGGGGAAGGGGTGGGGAAAGGCCAGGGTGTGCTCAATAGAGAAAGCCACACTGGGTCCTCCCTCTTGAGGGGATTTATCTGGAGGTCTGAGAGGAAAGTCCCAATAGAATATTTATCAGTTTTGCAGGTGTGTCTTTCCAGGGTCATGGTCTCTAGGATTGGTTGTTGCCATGACAGGGGTTATTTGTCAATGCAGCTGGTCCTGAGGTCAGCCATGGCATTGCTTGTCTGGTTTTGTTGCTTTTCTGGGCCTGGAGCTGAAGCACGACTGAGGCCTAGATATATTTGATGTCGGTCAGAGCCTCATTCTCCTGTGGGCTTAATGCTAAGGGTTATCCTTTGGCCCCCTTGTGAGTTCTCCCTCTAAGGCAGCGGTAGCCAACCTCACGGACCACCAGTTGGTGACCGCTGCTCTAAGCGGTTCTAATCCACATGACTAGCAACATGCCAGGGGAGGAAAGGTCAGGGGGTCTAAACTGCATGACCCAGCTACATGCTAGGGGAGGAAAGGTTACCCTAGGTGTGAGTGAGGTTCTTGTTTTCCCAGTTTTGCCCGTTGCTAAGCACCTGGGGCCTTCTGCCTTGGTAACCTTCTGTACCTGGCCCATTGTTTTTCTCTGTTCCTGTGTCCAACTGCCTACCACATACTCAGGTCATGCAGCAATTGTAAAATGGCATAACAATTTTCTCTTTGAGAGATTACAGCTTTCTTACCAAGAAAGTGCTCCAGATCCACTTTGCTATTTTTATTTTATTACTGGGGATACCCAATTGCTAAAGTACTCTCACTATATAGTAGTGTTCAACCTTTAATTAATCCCTGCCTCCTATTCTCACCTCAGAAACAGTAGACATTCCAGAATTGTTTTCCCTTTCCTCTGAATCCTTCAGTTGGTACTCAACCGTTTACAAGAGCTTCTCTCTCTCTCTCTCACTCCCCCATTACATTCCAACCGTTCCTGTGGAATAGGCATCTTCCATGTAGTTTTTAGCTAGTAAGGCTTTAATACCTGAACTACCTATTGATCTGGATCTTTGCTCTTCCTTCTCAGTGAATGATGGAGATGATGTAGGTAGGCATCCTGCCCCTCCTAACTATTACATGAACATTTAGCAATCATTTAATTTCTCCCGTGAGCTGCTTCTTAAACTCTTGCATGGTTTGCAAGGAAGGCTAACAACAGAGCTTTATTTTAGACTGTGATTTGTTGAGACTAGTTTAGTTGGACTCATACTAGGTGCCTTTGATCTTCGCCACTGCCCTGAGGTCAAAGCAGAGAAAGATACGGAGTGGTAATTTGGTAAGATTTTTAAATGAAGATCTGTGTTAACAAAAGAAGGGATTATTAGTAGAAGAGAAGCAAAAACATTAGTGGAAATTTGAGAAGAGGTTTGAAGTTTTGGACAGCATGCGTTTGTTTCAGGCAAAATATTTATGTGGTTTTAAGAGAGACAGTTTAGTATAGTGGCTTTGGAACTAAATTACCAGGGTTCTAATCCTAAACCTGTCATTAGAATTGGGTGAACTTGGGCCAATTTATTTTATCTCTTTTTGCCACAGTTCCTTCGTTTGTAAGGGAGGATAATGATAAAACCTACTATATAGGATTGCTATCAATAGATGAAAAAATATATGTAAAGTTCTTAGATAATGCTTTGGACACATAAGTGCTTAGTAGATTTAGTTGTTACTATTATGTTGTAATTCCATGTTTTTTCCTATTACCCAAATCCAAAAATTGTGAGGATTTTGCCACTTTTACTTCATCCATTCACATAGCCCCCCTTTTGTAAATTGTTGATAATCAGGAGGAATTGCTTGGTCAACACGAAACTCTGAAACTTAATAGTATTATAAGAAAGAGCAGGGCTGAGAAATTCATTTTTATGGCAAAAAAAGGGGAATTTTCTTTTTCCCCCCTTTCTTTATTGATTAAAGTATTACATATGTGTCATTATCCCTCCATTGCCCCTCTCCCCCCCACTCATGCCCTCACCCCCCTGGTGTCTGTGACCATTGTTTATGCTTATATGCATGCATACAAGTCCTTTGTTTGATCTCTCCCTCTTACCCTCACCATCCCCTACCTTCCCTCTGAGGTTTGAGCATCTGATCGATGCTTCTCTGTCTTTGGATCTGTTTTTGTTAATCAGTTTATGTTGTTCATTATATTCCACAAATGAGTGAGGTCATGTGATATTTATCTTTTAAGGAGAATTTTCTTTAATAATTATGGGAAGAAGAGCATATAGGATTTTTCATCTATAGTTGCCTTTCATTAAATTTCTATTTGCTATTTTAAGTGCTTTATATGTAGTATCTTCTTTAATCCTCATAATAACCCTTTGATTGAGAGCTATAATTATCAGCATTTTACATAGGAAGAAACTAGGGCTGAAAAATTAAGTAACATGTCCAAGATCATATGGGTAATAACTATCAGAGCTGAAATTTATATTCTAGAAAACTGACAGCAAAGCCTATATTAGTAATTACAAAAGTATACCAAGCCTCATCACTATACTTAAAAATTCTACCTGCCTTAAGAAAGGAGGGAAGAGATATTAATATGATGTCAGCAAGCAATGTCCAGGTTTTCCTAAGGCTCTGTGGAGGGAAATGTATTTCCTACAGTAAAATTTATGCCTAACAATTTTCATTTTAGTAATATTCTAAGCAAAATGAGACTCGAGGAACAAGAAGGTCCAGCATCTGTTATAGGGATTCAAAGGGTTGGTTCAGAAGCAAAATAAACTCATTTGTCAGCAACATGTGAAGGAGGCAGCACGAGACTTCAATCAGTGCTTAGAAGACATCAGTCAGGGACTTCGCGCCATTCTTTTCTAGATAGTGCTTCAACACACATGAGCAAATTAAATCATAGAGTTGGTTCACGAATTAGAAGCTAAAATTTAAAAGTCACTCAGGAAAAATAGCAGGGGTTTTTTCTTCTTCTTCTTTTTTTTTTTTTAGTGTTCTAATAAGCTCTTAGTTTAACAGAAGATGTGAAGAAAATGTTGAACTTCTTTGGAGTATTTTTGTACTTTAGTTCACATAGTATTTAATATGATGATAAGTATCACTGACTGTCACTGTAAACATTTTAACTGGTCCTTCTAGGCATACATGTAATTTTTTTTCCTGTCAATATAGTTTAATACCGCACACGTTTTGTTTGTTTATTTGTTTTAACACAGTAGCTTAACCCATTACATAAAAACTGGCAACATTATCACTTTTTAATATTTGCATGGTTTTCAAATGTTTAACCATTTTTCCAATTAGATTATTTTCAGCTTGTATTCATTATAAGCCTTATCTGTCAGCATAACTCCGCAAATATCTTTTTTTAAAAATATCTTTATGGTTGAAAGTATTACATATGTCACCTTTCCCCCCCTCCCCATTGACCCCTTCTAGCCCGCTCCCAACCCCCACCCAAGGCTTTCACCATCCTATTGATTGCATTGAATCTGTAGATTGCCTTGAGTAGTATAGACATTTTATTGATGTTAATTCTACTAATCCATGAACACAGTATATTCCTCCACTTTTTTATATCTTCCTCTATCTCTTTTTTCAACAAGGACAAGACTTTTACCTCCTTGGTTAAATTTATTCCTAAGCATCTTAATTTTTTTTGTTGCAATGGTAATTGGGGTTGTCTTTTTAGTTTTTCATTCTGAGATTCATTATTGATGTATAAAAAAAGTCATAGATTTTTTTTTATTGCTTAAAGTATTACAAAGAGTATTACATGTGTGTTCTTCCCCCCCCCCCCCCGCCCTTGACAGTCCCCTAGCCTCCCCTATCCCCCAGTGTCTTATGTCCATTGGTTATGCTTATATGCAAAAAAGTCATAGATTTTTGTGTGTTGATTTTATATCCTGCTACATTGCCAAATTCATTTATTAAATCTAGTATTTTTTTTAATGGAGTCTTCAAGGATTTTCTATGTACAATATCATGTCATCTGCGAATAATGAGAGCTTTACTTCCTCCTTTCTAATTTGGATGTCTTTTATTTCATCTTCTTGTCTGATTGCTGTGGCTAGGACTTTCAGTACTATTTGAATAAGAGTGGTGAAAGTGGACATCCCTGTCTTATTCCTGTTCTTTGGGGGAAATGGTTTTAGTTTTTGCCTATTGAGTATGATGTTTGCTGTAGGTTTGTCATATATGGCCTTTATCATGTTGAGATATGCATCCTCTATTCCCACTTTGCTGAGAGTTTTTTTTTTTTTTTATCGAAAATGGGTGCTAGATTTTGTTGAATGCTTTTTTTGCATCTATTGATATGATCATGTGATTTTTGTCTTTCAATTTGTGTATTTGATGTATCACGCTTATTGATTTGCGAATATTGTGCCAGCCTTGCATCCCTGGAATGAATCCCATTGGTCATGGTGTATGATCTTTTTAATATATTGGTGGATCCGATTTGCGAATATTTTGTTGAGGATTTTAGCATCTATGCTCATCAGAAATATTGACCTGTAATTCATTTTCTTTGTAGTGTCTTTATCTGGTTTTGGAATTAGGATAATGCTGGCCTCAGAATAAGAGCTTGGAAGTGTTCCTTCTTGTTTTTGTTTTGTTTTTTGAATAGTTTGAGGAGTATAGATGTTAGTTCTTCTTTGAATGTTTTGTAAAACTCCCTTGTGAAACTGTCTGGACCCATGCTTTTGTGTGCTGGGCATTTTTTAATTACTGCTTATATTTCATCAATTGGTATTGACCTATTTAGGTTTTCCGATTCATCCGGATTCAGTTTTGGGAGATTGTATTTTTCAAGGAGTTCGTCCATTTCATCCACATTGTCCAGATTGTTGGCATATATTTGTTCATAGTATTTTCTTACAACCCTTTGTATTTCTGTGGTGTCAGTTGTTATTTCTCCACTTTCGTTTCTGATTTTATTTCTTTGGGTCCTCTCTCTTTGTTTCTTGATGATTCTGGCTAACGGTTCATCAATCTTGTTTATTTTTCAAGGTTTCATTGATGTTTTGTATTCTTTGTTTTAGTCTCTATGTCATTTATTTCTGCTCTAATCTTTATTATTTCCTTCTCCTTTTACTGGGGTTTTCTGTTTGTTTTCTTTCTAATTCTTTGAGTTATAGGTTTAAATAGTTTATTTTTATTTTTTCTTGTTTTTTGAGGTAGGCCTGTAGTGCTCTGAACTTCACTCTGAAGACTGCTTTTGCTGTGTCCCAGAGATTTTGGGTTGTTGTGTGTTCATTTTTTTCCAGGAAGTTTTTTTTATTTCCTTTTCTATCTCATTGGTAATCCATTTATTGTTTAATAACATGCTATTTAGCCTCCATGTGTTTGAATGTTTTTGAATGTTTTACTGTAGTTGATTTCTAATTTCATTCCACTGTGGTCTGAGAAGATGCTTGATATAATTTCAATATTCTTGAACTTGTACAGACTTGTTTTGAGTCCTAACATGTGGCTTATCTTTGTAAATGACCCATGTGCACTTGAGAAGAGTGTATATTCTGCAGCTTTGGGATGAAATGTTTTATAAATGTCAATTAAATCCATCTGATCCAGTGTGTCTGAAAGGTGCATTCAGTGAAGTCAGCAGGGTGTTAAAGTCCCTTACTATGACTGTATTGTTGTTGATCTCTTGCTTAATGTCCTCTAGAAGTTTTCTTTTTTTTATATATATCTTGATTTTTTTTTTACAGAGAGGAAGGGAGAGGGATAGAGAGTTAGAAACATCAATGAGAGAGAAACATCGATCAGCAGCCTCCTGCACACCCCCTCATAGGGATGTGCCCACAACCAAGGTACATGCCTTTGACTTCAGTTGATTTTCCAGGGTTGTTTTTTCTGTATTTCAGTTATATTTCCACTTTGGTTCTGGGAGAGTGTCAGTGTAGCTTCCACTTACTCCACCACCATTTTTATGTGTACATATACAAATTGTTCCTTTACTCCCAGCAGTGGAGTTTGTGGTTCACAGGGTATTTAGAATTATAGTTTTTAAATGATGCTTCATGTAATTCTAAATTTGGATCAACCTAGTGTCCATTTTTCCATGGCCTTGCTATTTTTCTAAAATCCTCACCCAAGGATATTTTTTCTATTGATTTATAGAGAGAGTGGAAGGGAGAGAGAAGAGAGAGATGGTAGGGAGGAGAGAGGGAGGGAGGAAAGAAGAGAGAAGGAGAGAGTGAGAGAGAAACATTGACGTGTAAAAGACACATTGATAGTTTACCTCCTGCATGCACCCCCACCAGGGCTGGGGAACCTGCAACCAAGGTACATGCCCTTGATTAAGAATTTAACCCATGACCCTTTGGTCCACTGGCCAACCCCCTAACCACTGAGTCAAACTATCCAGGATACCATGACCTTGCTATTATGGGGCATCATCAGACTTTTAGATCTCCCAATTCAGTTACTGTAAAAAGGTATTTTTTTTGGGGGGGGGGTGCTTTAATACATATCATCATAATTAGTAGTGAAGTTTAGTATATTTTGAAAGGTTATTTCTATTTTATAGTTAATTGTTCTTGCTTCGGTTTCTCTCAGTAAAGTGGAAATCTTAGCCTTCAGAGGCAAAAATCAAAGTGAAAAAGATGGCTTTTTAGTTAGAGAAATGTGGATTCAAAACAAAACAATGTTCTCGCATCTAATAATTGAAATTGGGCAAATGATTTGACCCCTGAGCATCGGTTTTATATTGAAAGGAGAGAAGAACTACATTGCAGATCAGTACTGAGGATCAACAAGTGGTGTGTATAAAGCATCCATCACATCAAAGTTCTCAATGCCTGTTTGTTTTTTACCAACTGCAGCTGTCATGAATCCCCTTCCTAGTTTAGATACTGGAAGAGAGGGAGTGGCGAAGGATGTCATGCTATGAGAGGTCCTAACTGGGAAACAGAATAGTGAGTTCCCTGGCTGGGGAAAGGCCAGTGCAGCTTTACAGTGGCAGGAGCTGCCAGGCTCAGTCTGTGTGGTTGTTATTCTTTGTGTTTATGAAGTTCAGGCAGAATCCCGGGGGCTCAAAAGAGGTTCTCCTTGGTTGGTGTGGCCCTTTCTTGGCTCTGAAAAGTTGTACTAGAAGCAGGAGGAATTGCTCAGAACATGTTTGAATAATCTAATGTCAGGACCACATTGTCAGATGGCGAACTAGTCAGAATTTCTGCAGAAATATCTGGCCTTCTACACCAAGTCCAGTGTTGTTCATTGGGTTTCTTCAGGGCTTGGATTTCTTCAGACTCCCTTAACTCTCCTCCAGTTTGTGTGGGTATGGGATCAGTATGGGTGTAGTAGTGCAAAATAGGTAGGAAGCAGGAGTGGAAGAAAAAAAAAAAAGCTCATATTAACATAAGTAATTTTGGGAGCTCTGAGGCACATCTGGTTTCCTGGCTTCTTTTTCTTCCAGATTTGGTTTATATGGATTTTGCAGTTTTCCAGCAGAAATCTTGAGAAGCACTAATCAGTTCAAAACCATGGCCTTTGTAAGTTGATGTTTCTTTCTCTCCCTTTTTTTACATATTGTCAATTTCTAGGTTATGCATACATATTCATTCCTTTTTTTAAAAAAATTTTGTTTTATTGCTTAAAGTATTACAAAGAGTATTACATATGTGTCCTTCCCCCCCCCCTTGACATTCCCCCAGCCTCCCCTGCCCCCCAGTGTCTTGTGTCCATTGGTTATGCTTATATGCATGCATACAAGTCCTTTGGTTGATCTCTTACCCCTCCCCCCCCAACCCAACCCTGTAGTTTGACAGTCTGTTCGATGTTGCTCTGCCTCTGTATCTATTTTTGTTCATCAGTTTATAATGCTCTTAATTATCCATAAATGAGTGAGATCATGTGGTATTTTTCTTTCATTGACTGGCTTATTTCACTTAGCATAATGCTCTCCAGTTCCATCCATGCTGTTGCAAATGGTAAGAATTCCTTCTTTTTTTATACAGCAGCATAGTATTCCATTGTGTAGATGTACCACAGTTTTCTAATCCATTCATCTGCTGATGGGCACTTAGGCTGTTTCTAAATCTTAGCTATGGTGAATTGTGCTGCTATGAACATAGGGGTGCATATATCCTTTCTGATTGGTGTTTCTGGTTTCTTGGGATATATTCCTAGAAGTGGTATCACTGGGTCAAATGGGAGTTCCATTTTTAACTTTTTAAAAAAATATATTTTATTGATTTTTTTACAGAGAGGAAGGGAGAGAGATAGTTAGAAACATCAATGAGAGAGAAACATCGATCAGCTGCCTCCTGCACACCTCCTACTGGAGATGTGCCCGCAACCAAGGTACATGCCCTTGACCGGAATCGAACCCAGGAACCTTCAGTCCACATGCCAACGCTCTATCCACTGAGCCAAACCAGTCAGGGTGCATTTTTAACTTTTTGAGGAAACTCCATACTGTCTTCCATAGTGACTGCACCAGTCTGCATTCCCACCAGCAGTGTACATACTCATTTCTTATCCTGAAATTTCCTGTTTAACAGATCCCCATCCATGAACCTGCTGTAGTTTTTCTCATTCCCATGAGAATTGGGGACAAATAGTCCAGGATCCTCTTCACATACTCTTTCTCTACCCTCTCCCCACCCCCCACTAATGTGGACTATTTCCTGTTTTCAAAATCTGTCAAGAGCTATGAGGGAATAAAATCTTGATAAAAATGCAGGTATTCTCTGCAGAATATTCTGCCTATTCACTTTTTCCAACAGAACAAGCTTTTGATTTTAATACTAAACTTCAGAGATACTATATTTCTCTGAGTACAGTGAGTTTTATGAAGGAAAAATTTATATCCCCAACACACAATTTAACATTTTTAAAAAGTTTTTTGAACTATTTATTTATTATTTTTTAATCCTCACTTGGGGATATTTTCTATTGATTTTTTTTTTTTTTTTAGAAAGGGTGAAAGAGAGAAGGAAAGAGAGATGCATAGATGTGAGAGTAACATCGATTGGTTGCCTCCTGCACACACCCCGACCAGGGCCCAGGTCGGGGAGGGTCTTGCAACCGAGGTACAAGCTCTTGACTGGAATTGAACCCAGGCACCTTTGGTCCACAGGCCGACGCTCTGTCCACTGAGCCAAACCAGGTAGGGTTCTTTTTGAACTTTTAAAACGACATATAGTGTGATAGAGAAAAGTGCACAAGTTCTAAGTGTACAGCTAAATGAATTTTTATAAATTGAATGCATGTATGCCACCAGTCCTCAGGTCAAGAAAGAGAATATAACTAGCACTTCAGATGTCCCCCTCTTAGCCACACCCTACCCACCCAGTCCAAATATAACCTCTATCCTGATGTCATATACCATAAGTTAATTTTGCCTATTTTTAGAACTTGGTAAGTAAAATTGTATAGTTCAATGCAACATTTTAAAACAAAAAACAATGTGCAGCAAGAGTCTTATTTTATTCCAAATGCAATTGATAGACCATCAGAACCATCTGCAGATGTTCTGAAATACATGCAAATATTCTTTAAGGGGATGTGTATATCTGGTGCTGCTGATTTATAAAGGAGGCATTAGACCATCATACTGAAAGTGAGCCATTCCTGCCATTATGTTTTTGTTGGAAATGCATTTTCATAGTGTACTTCACATGTAGCCCTTGTTTGTGCCTAGTATAAAATGAGTTCCTGCCGAAACCGGTTTGGCTCAGTGGATGGAGCGTCGGCCTGCAGACTGAAGGGTCCCAGGTTCGATTCCGGTCGGGGGCATGTACCCGGGTTGCGGGCACGTCCCCAGGGGTGTGCAGGAGGCGGCTGATCGATGTTTCTCTCTCATTGATGTTTCTAACTCTCTATCTCTCTCCCTTCCTCTCTGTGAGAAATCAATAAAATATATTAAAAAAAAAATGAGTTCCTAAAAAGTTGGAAAAAGTTGGAAGAAACTGTGGAGAAACAGTTCAAGTGAGAAATAAGAGTTCAGTAAAAAACAAAACAAAACAAAAAAAACACACAATGAAAATACTAAAGCCAAAGTACATGTGCACTAACCCCTGTGTATTATAATTCTATACTAGGGAGAAATATGAAACTAGTTGAGGGGTTGAAAGTGATGTATAATGCAATATAAATCTTTGATTTAAAAGGATGGGAAAATAGGTAATTAGTCAAAAATGTAATGATAGAATGCCTGACGGGGGAATGGATTATTGATAATAAGTGGGAGACCCCAGTTTTTATTTATTTATTTATTTATTTATTTATTTATTTATTTATTTATTTATTGCTTAAAGTATTACAAAGGGTATTACATATGTGTCCTTTTTTTCCCCCCGCCCTTGACAATCCCCTGGCCTCCCCTAACCCCCAGTGTCTTATGTCCATTGGTTATGCTTATATGCATGCATACAAGTCCTTTGGTTGATCTCTTACAGCCCTCCATCCTGCCTCCCAACCCTCCCTGGCCTTCCTGCTGCAGTTTGACAATCTGTTTGAGGCTGTTCTGCCTCTGTATCTATTATTGTTCAAAAGTTTATAATGGTCTCTATTATCCATGAATGAGTGAAATCGTTTGGTATTTTTCCTTCATTGACTGGCTTATTTCATTTAGCATAATGCTCTCCAGTTCCATCCATGCCGTTGCAAATGGTAAGAGTTCCTTCTTTTTTACAGCAGCATAGTATTCCATCCTGTAGATGTACCACAGTTTTCTAATCCATTCATCTACTGATGGGCACTTAGGCTGTTTCCAGATCTTAGCTATGATGAATTGTGCTGCTATGAACATATGAGACCCCAGTTTTGAACTTTCCTTGAAGATCTATGGTTTCATGAGAGAATCTTATCCTATTTGACTGCTATAGGGAAAATTCCAAACTTCTCCACATGAGATTATTATTGGCTGGACTCTGTCTCTGTATGTGTTGAGGTTTTGTGATATGTAAGGCTTTTACAATTGGGTGGATTAGGTAGGGATGTGATTAGGGCCTTATGTTACAAGTCCTAAAAGCAGTACATAAAATTTTAGGCTTAACCATGAGTTCTCCTGCTCTCACCAGATATGCTTATCATTCAGCAGGAAAGACTCCCTATGTGGTTAGTTCCCCTATCAGCCAGAGAAGCAGCCCTCCTGATTCTTAATGTATTGGTTTTACTCCCCTGCCAGCCTGCAGAATTACACAAGCCCCATCACATCCTCCTGTGGGAACCAGGAAACACCTCACCCTCTTTTTACTACAAAGCCTGCCTCCCACAGACCCTGTTTATTCACTCTATTCCTGAGTGCAACCCCTGTGTGGCCCTGCATGATGTTTGGTGTCCTCCTTGGCTGAGCTGTGAGTGTATATGACTAATACACTATTGGTGTTAGGTATTATACCTCTCATGCTATGTAGGGCCTGGGAATCCTCCATCTAATGAATGTGAATAGGAGGTGATCAGAACAGGACTGCATATAGAAATATTAACAGTCATCTAGGAAATCCTGAGAGAAGAATACCAGCAACAAGTCCATTGTGTAGTTTTATGGGATGTGCTGGTCTAGAGCAGGGTTTCTCAACCTTGGAACTATTCATATTTTGAGCCAGAAAATATTTTATTGTGGGGGACTGTCCTCTGCATTTAGGATGTCTAAAGGTTTCCCTGACTTATACCAATTAGATGCCTGTAACACACCTCCTTCCCCAACTTGTGACAATCAAAATTGTCTCTAGATATGGCCAGTTGTCTTCTGAAGAGTAAAATCACTCCTAATTGAAAACCACTGGTTCAGAATGATATCTTCCCAATTCAGTATCCTCTGACTTAGGAATGAGGAAAGGTGGCCAGTGATGGATGATGGATAATAAAAAGTAAGAAGGACAGCCCTGGTGAGGTTGAATCGGCCCCGGTGAGGTTGAATCGGCCCCAGTGAGGCTGGAACAGCCCCGGTGAGGTTGAGACGGCCCCGGTGAGGTCAAATCAGCCCCAGTGAGGTCGAGACGGCCCCGGTGAGGCTGAATCAGACCCAGTGAGGCTGAAACGGCCCCGGTGAGGCTGAATCGGACCCAGTGAGGCTGAAACGGCCCTGGTGAGGCTGAAACAGTCCCGGTGAGGTTGAGATGGCCCTAGTTAGGTTGAAACGGCTCCAGTGAAGTTGAAACAGCCCCTGTGAGGTTGAGGCAGCTCCTGTGAGGCTGAGACAGCCCTTGTGAGGCTGAGACGGACCTTGTGAGGCTGGGATGGCCCCTGTGAGGCTGAGATGGCCCCTGTGAGACTGAGACGGCCCCTGGGAAGCTGAGAAAAATACCACATGAACTCACTCATTTATGGATAATAAGGACCATTATAGACTGATGAACAAAAATGGATACAGAGGCAGAGCAGCATTGAGCAGAATGTCAAACTACAGTGGGAACCCTGGGGAGGGTTGGGGGGGTAGGAGATCAACCGAAGGACTTATATGCATGCATATGAGAATAACTAATGGACACAAGACACTGGGGGGTGGGGGAAGCCGGGGGAATGTCAAGGGGGGTGGGAAGGAGATATGTGTAATACTCTTTGTAATACTTTAAGAAAGAAAATAAAAAAATAAAATGTAAAAAAAGTAAGAAGGTCATCCAGATGCATAAATAAGTATTAGATAATACAGACTGTGAGATTTGAGGAAGACTTTTGAATTAAAACATCTAAATAGAAAAAAGATTGAATATCACATATTTAAAATGTAGACTACCATGTAGCAAAGTTTTAAAATTTTCTTAAAAAAAATTGGTAATAACAGGGAAAATGTTTATAATAAAAATAGGGGCCCAGTGCATGAATTTGTGCACCTGGAAAGGAACTGTGGGCCACGAGGCTGCACTGGGCATAGGGGCGGATTTCGGCCCATCCTCTGTGCCCCTACCCAGTCCCTGCCGCCATGGCCCCCGGTCTCCTGTCTGCCGGCAGCCCCGCTCCCACCTCCGCCATTCCCATGCGCTGATGGTGCCAGCCCCACTTACACCCGCTGGCGGCGTAAAGCCATTGGGGCTGGTGCTGTCAGTGGGTGTGAGCGACAGCTGCTGCTCCGATTGCCCCTTAGGAGCTGAAGAAGCCCTCAGGGATGATCAAGGCTGAGCAATTGGGGCTGGTGCTGGGTGCCAGCAGCAGGTGCGAGCAGCAGCTCCAGCACCAGCTGCAGCTGCAGGTGCAAGAGGGGCCATTGCTGGGAGTGGGTGCAAGAGGTGGCTGCTGGCCCCAATTGCCTCTCAGGAGCAGGGGGAGGTGGAGAAGCCCTGAGGGGTGATTGGAATCAGCAGCCACTGCTTGCACCTGCTGATGGCACTGAGCGATTGGGGCTGGTGCTGTGCACCGGCAGTGGGTGTGAGCGCTGGGTGGGACCGCCGTGCATGGAAGCAAAGAATTTTCAGTAACCACCAGAGGTTCGTCCTGATTACAGTGACTGGTGCCCCCACTCACCTGCTCCGCTATCCCGCCGTGGCTGACACCACCATGTTCTGTGCTCTACCGCCTTCTGCCAATACCCGCTATGTTCTGCTCATGCCCCCTGGTGGTCAGTGCACATCATAGCAACCGGTTGTTCAGCTGTTCTGCCATGCCGTTTGGTCTATTTGCATATTAGCCTTTTATTATATAGGACCTGACTTTATGGTGAACTTGAGTCTGTTTTCTTAGAGATTTTATAGTATATTCAAGAGAAATCATTATCAATACGTTTTTATGATCATTCAAAGAAAAAGAAGGTCGAAAACCTTATATTTCTTAAGAATCTGTAGTGGAGATACAGCTAACAGAAGGCTGTGTGCACTATTTCATTTTATTGGGATTTTTGGGGTTATTTTATTCATTTCAAGATATGTGTGGGTAAAATTTAATCTTATCTGTAGCCACAGGACTATTCAAGAGATGCAGCACTTGCTTCAGGGATACTAATTTTCTTACTATCCCTTAAGCATGCCATATGTTTTCACCTCCACTCTATTTGCTGCTATGTGGCTCATTCTCTGAAGTGCAATCTTTGATCTTTTCTCCATTTTAAAAATATTTCATTTACTTGTTTGTTTTTCAGGGTTCAGTGACATTCAGGGATGTGGCCATAGACTTCTCACCGGAAGAATGGGAATTCCTGGACTCAGCTCAGAGGGACTTATATAGGGATGTGATGTGGGAAAATTATAGAAACTTCATTTCACTGGGTAATGGCTACTTATTCCAAATTATATTGGTTTTCTCTACTGTTAATTTCATGACTCTGTTTTGAGAAACTAGATAAATTTTATCTCTCTATTCCAAAGGAATTGGTCAAGTGTTGTTAGTTTGGAAGTAGGCCCCTCCATTTCACACTTTGTCACTCCCATCCTGTTAGGTCCTTCATACTTTCTTCAGGCTCTGTACTTACCTTAATATCCAAGGGGCAGTATTTGAATTCTGGGTTGCTTACAACAGAAGCATTGTCCAAGAAACCAGATTTCACATTGTATTTGAGCTCATAATTAATGTAGATGCTTAACATTCATTTCTAATCCACCTGCAAGGAGAATACCTAGATACAGGGGTTCTGAGTCTCTCTAAAAATCAGAGCCTATAGAACTTGTATAAAAAGGGATGGATCCACAAAGTTTATTTAAAACTCAGTTAAATGGCCCTAGCCAGTTTGACTCAGCGGATAGAGAATTGGCCTCAGATGGAAGGGTCCAGGTTTGATCCTGGCAAGGGCATGTACCTCAGTTGCTGGCTCAATCCCCAGTCCTTGTCCAGGCAAGTGCGGAAGGCAACCAATTGATGTGCCCCTCTCACATCAATGTTTCTCTCTCTCTGTGTCTCTCCCCCTTCCTTCTACTTTCCCAAAAAAATGGATGGAAAAATATCCTCAGGTGAGAAATAACAACAACAACAAAAACCAAGTTAAAACTCAGTTAAATGTTTAAATGTATTCTGTTTCCTATAACAGACATTTAATTCTACCTACTTTGTAGTTGAAATTTAAAATTCTAAGGACTTTTTCTTGTAAAATTGAATGAATATTCTAGAAAGGATATGAGAATGTCACAGGAAGCAAAATTATAATAATAAAAGTTAATACTAGTATACACATATTATGTGTATATGTACATATATAACTATCCTTTTTTATTGATTTCCTAGAGGAAGGGAGAGGAAGAGAGAGATTTAAACATCAATGATGAGAGAGAATCATTGATTGGCTGCCTCCTGCATACCCCCAACTGGGATGAAGCCCGCAATCCAGACATGAGCCCTACTGGGAATCAAACCGTGACCTCCTGATCAATGCTCAACCACTGAGCCACACTGTTCAGGCCATATATATCTAGTCTAAATATTACACATTATTAGTTAATCCTCACAAAAACTCTATGAGAAATATATTATTTTTATCCTCATTTCAGATGAGAAAACTTTGGCACAAGGGGTAACACAGCAACAAAGGCAGCATTTGAACGCAGGCAGTCTGGGTCCAGATTTTATTTTCCTCTCAACAGAGCTTGTGTGTAAATTATGCTAAGGTCAATTCTTAACTATCTGGTGTCTATTCCTTGTGATCCTGAGGTTACCATAATATGGGTGTTCTTCAACCCTGCATTTCTTTGCTCTTAGACTTTATAAAATAACATTTTGGTCTAGAGTTCATTATAAATTTAACCAAATCTAAATCTAAGGACTTTTTGGCTTATTAGTTCATGTCACATTTTTCTATTAAGCAGGACATTCCATTTCTACACCAGATGTGATTACATTATTGGATGACGGGAAGGAGCCCTGGATGCTTATGAGGGAAAGGATAAGAAGACACTACCTTGGTGAGTGGGCTTAGCAGGCATGGGAAAGTCATTACTGCAGGTAATAGCCAAGCTGGGTAGGGTAAAGGCACAAACTTTAGGTTTTGTTGAGGATATCTCTTCAAAAGCCCAAGGCTTGTGGAGTGTGGAGGAAAGGCCAGAGACCCAGGAAGCAAATTAAAATCTGTTAAGCTTAGACTAACCAAGGAACTTTCTATTGACCTTGTTACACCTCTCATATTTCTCTACCATTTCAAAGAGAGGAGCTGTTCTCAGTAGAAGAAAACAAAAGGATAAATATAAAAGCTGAAATTAACAAAGTAAGAAAAATCTAGAGAAAATTAATAGAGCCAAAAGTTAATTGCTTGGAAAGATCAACAAAGTTGGTAAACAGTAAACTTGACTAATGAGGAAAAGACAACATAAATTACTGTCAGGAATGGAAGGGGGTTTTCAGTTCACATTTTATGGCCATTAAAAGAATAATAAGAGAATGTCATGAATAACTTTATGCTAGACAATTTGACAATTTAAATGTATTTGAAAAATTCCTTGAAAAATATAACTTACCAGAATTGACAGAAGATAAGAGAAAATCTTATATCTATTAAAGTAATTGAATTATCAGAAATATTTCCAAAAAGAAAATGTCAGGCCCAGATGATTTCACTGGTTAATTCTATGAAATATTTAAGAAATTAAAGCAGAATTACACACATCTCTGTAGAAAAGGAAAGAACAACTTCCAACTCATTTTATGAGACCATATAACTCTTTTTTAAAAAAATATATATATTTTATTGATTTTTTACAGAGAGGAAGGGAGAGGGATAGAGAGTTAGAAACATCGATGAGAGAAATATCGATCAGCTGTCTCTTGCACACCCCCTACTGGGGATGTGCCCGCAACCAAGGTACATGCCCTTGACGGGAATCTAACCCTGGACCCTTCAGTCCACAGGCCGACGCTCTATCCACTGAGCCAAACCAGCCAGGGCGAGACCATTAAACTCTTATACTATGACCTGACAAAGATATTATACACAAAAAAAGCAAATCAAATTCAGCAGATACAAAAATGATGACCAAGTAGGGTTTTTTTCTAGGAACACAAGCTTGGTTTAACATTAAAAAATTAATCTCTTCCTCTTATAAAGCCACCAATCCTATCTGGTTAGGACTTTATTTTTATGACTTTTTTTTAACCTTAACTGCATTATAAAAGCACTATCTTGAACTATAGTCACAATTGGGGTTAGGGTTTCAATGTATGAATTTGGGTAGAGAACACAATTCAGTCCATGCCAATATCTATCTATATGAAATCAAATTTCTTTACAGCTTCTACTTGATTATTTGATTTATGTCTTTCAATGCCTAAAAATAGTCATTGATTTATTCAGCAAATACTTGAGTGCCCTGTCTGAACCAGGCATTGTACTATAGGCACCAGTGGAACAATTGTGAACAAAAGTGATAGGTCCCAGGAGTCATGTTCCTTACATTTTTAAGAAATCTTTATTATTGAAAGTATTACATAGGTTCTCCTTTATCCCCCATTAAACTCTATCAGGGCACTCCTGTCCGCCCCCACCCCAGGCCTCACTACCCCATTGTCTGTGTCCATGCATTATGCATATATGAATACAAGTTCATTGTTTGATCTCTTTTCACCTTCCTTCCCCTGCCTTCCCTCTGAGGTTCAACAATCTTCATGCTTCTATGTCTCTGGATCTATTTTTGATCATCAGTTTACTTAGTTAATTAGATTCCACATATGAGTGAAATCATGTGATACTTACTTTTCTCTGACTAGCTTATTTTACTCAGCATAAAATTCTCCAGGTTCATACATACTGTGGCAAATGGTAAGAGCTCTTTCTTTTTTATTGCTGTGCATTCCATTGTATAAATGTAACATAGTTTTTTTTATCTACTCATCTGCTGATGGGCACATAGGCTGTTTCTAAGTCTTAGCTATTGTAAATTGCACTGCTATGAGCATAGCGGTGCATATATTCTTTTATTTATTTATTTATTTATTTATTTTTTTAATTTTATTTTATTGCTTACAGTCTTACAAAGGGTATTATATATGTGTCCCTTTTTCTCCCCCGCCCTTGACAATCCCCTGGCCTCCCCTACCACCCAGTGTCTTATGTCCATTGGTTATGCTTATATGCATGCATACAAGTCCTTTGGTTGATCTCTTACAGCCCTCCATCCTGCCCCCCACCACTCCCCGACCTTCCCGCTACAGTTTGACAATCTGTTTGAGGCTGCTCTGCCTCTGTATCTATTATTGTTCAAAAGTTTATAATGGTCTCTATTATCCATGAATGAGTGAGACCATGTGGTATTTTTCCTTCATTGACTGGCTTATTTCACTTAGCATAATGCTCTCCAGTTCCATCCATGCTGTTGCAAATGGTAAGAGTTCCTTCTTTTTTACAGCAGCATAGTATTCCATCCTGTAGATGTACCACAGTTTTCTAATCCATTCATCTACTGATGGGCACTTAGGCTGTTTCCAGATCTTCGCTATGGTGAATTGTGCTGCAATGAACATATGGGTGCATATATCCTTTCTGATTGTTGTTTCTGGTTTCTTGGGATATATTCCTAGAAGTGGGATCATAGGGTCAAATGGGAGTTCCATTTTTAGTTTTTTGAGGAAACTCCATACTGTCTTCCATAGTGGCTGCACCAGTCTGCATTCCCACCAGCAGTGCACGAGTGTTCCTTCTTCTCCACATCCTCTCCAGCACTTGTCGTTTGTTGATTTGTTGATGATAGCCAATCTGACAGGTGTGAGATGGTACCTCATTGTTGTTTTGATTTGTATCTCTCGGATGATTAGTGACTTTGAGCATGTTTTCATATGTCTCTTGGCTTTCTGAATGTCCTCTTTTGAAAGGTGTCTATTTAGGTCCTTTGCCCATTTTTTGATTGGATTGTTTATCTTCCTTTTGTTAAGTTGTATGAGTTCACTATAAATTTGGAGATTAGGCCCTTATCAGATATGACATTGGCAAATATGTTTTCCCACACAGTGGGTTTTCTTGTTGTTTTGTTGATGGTTTCTTTTGCTGTGCAGAAGCTTTTTATTTTGATGTAGTCCCATTTGTTCATTTTCTCTTTAGTTTCAAGTGCCCTAGGAGCTGTATCAGTGAAGAAATTGCTTCAGCATATGTCTGAGATTTTGTTACCTTTGGCTTCTTCTAGAATTTTTATGGTTTCCTGTCGTACATTTAAGTCCTTTATCCATTTTGAGTTTATTTTTGTGTATGGTGTAAGTTGGTGATCCAGTTTCATTTTCTTGCATATATCTGTCCAATTTTCCCAACACCATTTATTGAAGAAGCTATCTTGGCTCCATTGTATGTTCTTGACAACTTTGTCAAATATTAATTGAGCATATTGGTTCGGGCCGATTTCTGGGCTCTCTATTCTATTCCATTGATCTATATGCCTATTCTTGTGCCAGTACCAGGCAGTTTTGAGAACAGTGGCTTTGTAGTACATCTTGATATCTGGTATTGAGATCCCACCTACTTTGTTCTTTTTCAGGATTGCTGCAGCTATTTGGGGTCTTTTTTTATTCCAGATGAATTTTTGGAGAGTTCGTTCTAGATGTGTGAAGTATGCCGTTGGTATTTTAATGGGAAGTGCATTGAATTTATAGATTGCTCTGGGTAGTACAGACATTTTAATGATGTTGATTCTACCAATCCATGAACACGGTATGTTCTTCCATCTGTTTATGTCTTCCTCTATCTCTTTTGTCAACGTCCTGTAGTTTTCTGAGTAGAGGTCTTTTACCTCTTTAGTTAAGCTTATTCCTAGGTAGCTTAATTTTTTTGGTGCGATGGTGAATGGAATTGTTTTTATAATCTCTCTTTCTGAAAGTTCACTATTGGTGTATAGAAATGCCTCAGATTTCTTGGGGTTAATTTTGTATCCTGCTACATTGCCAAATTCATGTATTAAGTCTAGTAGCTTTTGGATGGAGTCTCTAGGGTTTTGTATGTATAATATCATGTCATCTGCAAATAAGGACAGTTTTACTTCCTCTTTTCCAATTTGGATGCCTTTAATTTCTTCTTCTTGCCTAATTGCGATGGCTAATACTTCCAGTACTATGTTGAACAGGAGTGGTGAGAGTGGGCATCCCTGTCATGTTCCTGTTCTTAGGGGAAATGGTGTTAGTTTTTGTCCATTGAGTATGATGTTGGCTGTGGGCCTGTCATACATGGCTTTTATTATGTTGAGGTATGATCCTTCTACTCCCGCCTTGCTGAGAGTTTTTATCAAAATTGGTGTTGGATTTTGTCAATTGCTTTTTCTGCATCAATTGATATGACCATGTGGTTTTTTTCTTTCAATTTGTTTATGTGATGAAACACGTTTATTGATTTGCGGATATTGTACCATCCTTGCATCCCTGGGATAAATCCTACTTGGTCATGGTGTATAATCTTTCTGATGTACTGCTGGATCCGATTTGCTAAGATTTTGTTGAGGATTTTGGCATCTATGTTCATGAGGGATATTGGCCCGTAATTCTCTTTCATTGTGCGTCTTTACCTGGTTTTGGTATAAGGGTGATGCTGGCTTCATAGAATGAGCTTGGAAGTGTTCCTTCCTCTTGAATTTTTTGTATTTGCTGGAGGAGGATAGGTTTTAGGTCTTCCTTGAATGTTTGGCAAAACTCCCCTGTGAAGCTGTCTGGTCCTGGGCTTTTGTTTGCTGGAAGCTTTTTGATGACTGCTTCAATTTCTTCCATAGTTATTGGCCTGTTGAGATTTTTAGATTCTTCCTGATTGAGTTTTGGAAGGTTGTATTTTTCTAGGAATTTGTCCATTTCCTCCAGGTTGTCTAGTTTGTTGGAGTAGAGCTGTCCATAGTATTTTTTAACAATCATTTGTATTTCTGTGGGGTCTGTTGTTATTTCGCCTCTATCGTTTCTGATTTTGTTTATTTGAGTCCTCTCTCTTTGCTTCTTGATAAGCCTGGGTAGAGGCTCATCAATCTTGTTTATCCTTTCAAAGAACCAGCTCTTGGTTTCATTGATTTTCTGTATTGTTTTTTTGGTCTCTATGTCATTTATTTCTGCTCTAATCTTTATTATCTCCTTCCTTCTGCTCACTCTGGGGTTTTCTTGTTGCTCTCTTTCTAATTCTTTGAGTTGTAGAGTTAGATGATTTACTACCATTTTTTCTTGTTTTTTGAGATAGGCCTGTAGAGCTATAAACTTCCCTCTGAGTACTGCTTTCATTGTGTCCCATAGGTATTGGATTGTAGTGTTTTCATTGTCATTAGTTTCCAGGATGTTTTTGATTTCTTCTTTGATCTCATTGGTAACCCAATTAATATTTAATAACATGCTATTCAGCTTCTAAGTGTTTGAGTATTTGGGGTTGTTTTTATTGTAGTTTATTTCTAATATTATGCCATCGTGGTCTGAGAAGATGCTTTTTATGATTTCAATCTTCTTGAATTAGGGGAGACTTTGTTTGTGACCCAATATGTGGTCTATTTTTGAAGATGTCCCATGAGCACCTGAGATGAACGTATATTTTGTGGCTTTGGGGTGAAGTGTTCTGAAGATGTCAATTAAGTCCATATGATCTAGTGAGTCATTTAGGATTGCTGTTTCTTTGCTGAGTTTTTGTCTAGCGGATTTATCCAGTGATGTCAGTGGTGTATTAAAGTCCCCTACTATGATTGTATTGTTGTCGATCTCTCCTTTGATATCTTCCAGGAGTTTTTTTATGAATTTGGGTGCTCCTGCATTGGGTGCATATATGTTTATCAGGGTTATATCCTCTTGTTGTATTGATCCCTTTAGTATTATGAAGTGGCCTTCCTTATCTCTTGTTATGGCCTTCACTTTGAGGTCTATTTTGTCCGATATAAGTATTGCTATCCCAGCTTCTTTTTCATTTCCATTTGCCTAAAAGATATTTTTCCATCCCTTCACTTTCAGTCTGTGTGAGTCCCTTCTAATGAGGGGGGTCTCTTATAGACAGCAAATATATGGGTCATGTTTTTTTATCCATTCAGCCACTCGATGTCTTTTGATTGGACCATTTAGTCCATTTATGTTTAAAGTTATTATTGAAAGGTACTTGTTTGTAGTCATTTCTATTTTTTTTTTGTGGCTGTTTTCTTTCTGGGCTTTTTAGTTCTTCGTTTTACATCAGTCCCTTTAGCATTTCTTGCATTGCTGGCTTGGTGGTGATAAACTCCCTTAGCCTTTTTTTGTCTGTGAAGCTTCTTATTTCCCCTTCAAGTTTGAATGATAGCCTTGCTGGATAGAGTATTCTTGGATTCAGTCCTTTGCTTTGCATCACTTTGTAAATTTCTGTCCATTCTTTTCTGGCCTGATGTGTTTCTGTTGAGAAATCATTTGATAATATAATGGGAGATCCCTTGTATGTAACTTTCCGTCTCTCTCTTGCAGCCTGTAAGATTCTCTCTTTGTCCTGAACATTTGCCATGGTAATTATGATGTGTCTTGGTGTGGGTCTTTTCGGGTTCACCTTGTTTGGGACTCTCTGGGCTTGTGTGACTTTTTTCTTCCCCACCTCAGGGAAGTTTTCTGATATTATTTCTTCGAGTAGGTTTTCTAATCCGTGTTCATCTTTCTGTTGTTTTGGCACCCCTATTATTCATATGTTGTTTCGTTTCATGTTGTCCCAAAGCTCCCTTAGGATCTCTTCCTGTCTTTTAATTTTTTTCTCCAATTGCAGTACAGTTTGGGTGTGTTTTGCTTCCTTGTCTTCTAATTCACTAATTCGGTCCTCCGCTTCTCCTAGTCTACTGTTGATACTTTCAATGGTGTTTTTTATTGCAGCTATATCACTCTTCATTTCTTCTTCGGTATTACTTAATTTGTTGATTTTTTCATCTGTTTCTTCTAGCTTCTTCTATATGTTATTGATTTTTTCATCTGTTTCTTCTTGCTTCTTGCAGAGGTTTCGTTTTTTTCCTCCATCCAGTTTATGCACTCTAGGACCCTTATTCTGAATTCTTTTTCGGTCATGTTGCATGCCTCTGTATTGCTTAGCTGCTTTTCTGGAGAGTCCTCCTTCTCTTTCCTTTAGGGGTTTTTTTGTCGACCCATGTTTGATCTCACTGACATATCTAGACGTTGAGTCATTCAGTGGCTGCTCCCTGGGTGGCAGTGACTCCTTGGGCTGTGGTTGCTCTTCGGGCGGTTGCGGTAGCAGCTGCTCCTCAGTTGGCAGCAGCTCCTCTGGTGGGTGCTGTTCACAGCTGTGGTGTCTCTTCTGGCTGGTGGGAGGACGTTTCACGTACAGCTGCTGTTCCTCAGACAGAGGGTGTGGTGCTCAGGAGGCTGCTGTTTCTTGGATCTGCTGCGTTGATTTAAAGGCACAAAATACAACACAACAAGGCTCCATGTACCAGGCACTAAACACAAATATATTCACGATATTAATTACCCCAAATAAAGGTGACCACCTGAATTTAGAGAATTAGGGGATAAGGAAGAAAAAAGAGAAAAAGAGAAAAGAGAAAAAAGAAAGGAAAAGTAGGGACCAAAAAAAAGGAGTGCAAAAATGAAATTGGGAAAAAGAAGGGGGGAAAATAAAAGAGAGAAAAGAAAAGAAATAAAAGAGAGAATGAAGTGGAAGAGGGGAAGAGACTATTAATATGAGGAGAAAACTCCTATAGAACCGCCACTAATCCCAACAAATTCCAGCAACAGCTCCCTGGAGATGAATGCAAACTAGAAACAACCAATAATATCAAGAGAGGCAAGGGAAAACAGAAGCACAAAAATAACCGGGGGGATGGGTGGAGGGAGGGGAAAAACCAGCAGAAAAAAATAAAAAGAAAAAGCAAAACAGCCTCACAACAAGTCCTAAAACACACACACACACACACACACACAGACACACAGACACACACACACACACACAAACAAGCAACAACAACAAAAATACAATATACTCAACAATCAAGCAAACAGCAACAAAACAATAGAAAGATAAAAGAAGAAAAAAAGAAAAAAAATTTTGGATAGTGAAGAAAGATAAGGGGTATGTGTATAAAGATTTAGAGCAGTGGATTGGAAATAGGATATATAAGTAGGGTGAAATTTTGACAGGAGGTAAACAGAAGGAATAGGGAAAATCTAGAGCAGGAATAGGATAAGAGAAACAGGACAACAAAAGGGGAAAAGTGAGGGAGAGGGTTTTAGCATAGAGGTAAAATTGAGGTAGGGAAAATTGTTGCTAAAGGAACGATGAAAATAGAATGGAGAACACTAATCCCAAAATAAAATAAAGAGAAAATAAAATGGCACTTTAAAAATGGTAAAATGGTAGCAGTAATAATACTGGTTAAAAATAAGAATGTAGTAATTAAAAGGGTAAAATCAGGTAGTGGAAAAAGAAGAAAAAAAAATTGGTTTCTTAGTTAAAAGGTGAAAAAAGAAAAAAAAAATTGCAGTAGTGAAGGTCCTTCGGTTCTTCTACTCGTCAGTCTGGCTCGCCTTAGTCCTGCCAGGTATTCAGGAGAGTGTTGAATTTCCCTGCGATACCCTGTTCCTCTGTGTTGTAAACCACAGTTCTTATTTTAAAGCAGGCTGTATTTGTTTCTCAGACTGCCTTATTTTGTGTTTAGCAAAGAATCAGTTTGTGGCTCAGCCTCTGGGTGGCAGTGTTCTGGGGTTGGCCTCTGAGGCTGTATGGCTTCTATATCGCTGGGATTGAAAATCCCTCTATAGGCCAGATACTCTTAACTCCCAGGGACTGATCAGATTATTTTAATCCTTGATCTCGTTCACAGTGGAATCTGGGTGTGGCTGTGCTCCTTGCCTGGGGGCTAGGTAGGGGAGTCCCACCCTCCGGAGAGAATGGCTGCCCTGATCCTGGGCCCAGGGGTGTCTCAGCACTCAATTCGCTGCCACCTCTCCTGGCCCTCCCTCTCTCCTCAGTCGCTCCCCAGATTCCACTCATCTGCACCTTCTCCCTCTCTTCAGCACAGGTGAGTGTCTGTATCTGAGATGTCTTATGAACAGGATTCAGTGAAAATAAATAAGCAAATGCCGGCCGCGGAAACGGGGAAGGCTGACTTTCTTACAAGCTCTTCTACTACCGGCACTGCATGCTATGGTCAGCTCTTCAGGCTGCCCCCTTTAGGCTCAGTCCTCTGTGATCACAGAACCCAGCTCTCAAATCCCCCAGCGGTGCCAGGAATCCCACGGATCTCCTTTCCCCAGTCAGGGGCTGTGCCTGTCCCAAGGGACGCGGCTGTCTGCAGCGTTGTCTGCCTCTATCCCTCTGGGCTCAGAAGTCTGGCAAACTTTCCTGCCCAGATCCCTGGTTTTTTACCTTTCCAGGGGAGCTCTGCCCTTCCCGGCTGCAGACCGTCTCACCAGCTGAGTAGTTTTGCCAATTTGGGGTGGGTGTTATTAGTTTCAGCTGCTTACTCCATTTGCTCTGGGAGACGACCTCTGACGCGTCTGCCTATATCGCCGCCATCTTCCTTCTCCCATATATTCTTTTTGATAGACATTTCTGATTTCTTAGGATACATTCCTAGAAGTGGGATGACTGAATCAAATGGGATTCCATTTTTAACTATTTGAGGAATCTCCATATTGTTTTCCACATTGGCTGCACCAGCCTGCGTTCCCACCAGCAGTGTATTAAGGTTCCCTTTTCTCCACAACCTATCCAACACGTGTCGTTGGTTGATTTATTGATGATAGCCATTCTGACAGGTGTGAGGTGATATCTCATTGTCGTTTTGATTTGCATCTCTCTGATGATTAGTGACTTTTTATTTTTTTAATCTTTATTGTTCAGATTATTACAGATGTCCCTTTTTTTTTTTTTACCCCCATAGCTCCCCTCCACCCAGTTCCCACCCCACCCCAAGCCCTCGCCACCCCGCTGTCTGCGTACATAGGAACTGCATACATGCATATAAGATCTTTGTCCCATATCTTCCCGGACTCCCCATATCTTCCCCCCCCCAGAATTGTCAGTCCACTCCATTTCCATGCCCCTGATTCTATTACATTCACCAGTTTACTCTGTTCATCAGATTTTTTATTCATTTGATTTTTAGATTCACTTGTTGATAGATATGTATGTGTTGTCACTTTGTTGTTCATAATTTTTTATCTTTACCTTTTTCTTCTTCTTCCTCTTCTTAAAGAATACCTTTCAGCATTTCATATAATACTGGTTTGGTGGTGATGAACTCCTTTAACTTTTTCTTATCTGTGAAGCTCTTTATCTGACCTTCAATTCTGAATGATAGCTTTGCTGGGTAGAGTAATCTTGGTTGTAGGTTCTTGGTATTCATCACTTTGAATATTTCTTGCCACTCCCTTCTGGCCTGCATAATTTCTGTTGAGAAATCAGCTGACAAGCTTATGGGTACTTACTTGTAGGTGACTAACTGTTTTTCTCTTGCTGCTTTTAAGATTCTCTCTTTGTCTTTTGCCTTGGAATTTTAATTACGATGTGTCTTGGTGTGGTCCTCTTTGGATTCCTTTTGTTTCGGGTTCTCTGTGCTTCCTGGGCTGGTAAGTCTATTTCTTTCACCAGGTAGGGGAAGTTTTCTGTCATTATTTCTTCAAATAGGTTTTCAATATCTTGCTCTCTCTCTTCGCTGGCACCCCCATAATTCGGATGTTGGTATGCTTGAAGTTGTCGCAGAGGCTCCTTACACTATCTTCATATTTTTGGATTCTTTTTTCTTTTTGCTCTTCCAGTTAGGTGTTTTCTGCTTCCTTGTATTTCAAATCTTTGACTTGATTCTTGGGATCATCTACTCTACTGTTGAATCTCTGTGTATTATTCTTTATTTCAGTCAGTGTATGCTTAATTTCTGACTGGTCCTTTTCCATTTTTTTGACATTCTCACTAAGATCCTTGAAGGTCTCACTAGGTCCCTCAAAGTTCTCACTAAGTTTCTCGGAGGTTTCTAGAAGATTCTTGAGTAACCTTATAACTGGTTTTGAACTCTATATCCAGTAGTTTGCTTTCTTCCATTGCTTTCATTTGTGACATTTCTTTGTCTCCGCATTTTGGCTGCTTCCCTGTGTTTGTTTACCTCCAGATCAATTGGCTGTGAGGACCAGCTGTGTCTACAGTGGAAGAGCTGCTGTGCAGGAGACACCCTTATGGGGCAGGACTTGCTTCAGTGGGGCTTTGGTGCTCACTGAGTCTGCCCCTTTAGTGTTTCACTTATAGATGTGAAGAGTTGTAATCTGGTATCGTCTCACACTGACCACTGGGTACACTGGCTCCTGGATCTCCAAGGAGGTGCAAAGTCAGCCACTGCCTGGGGCCACCCAGCAGGAGCTACAGAGAGATCTACAGATTCCTCCTCTTTGTATGGGGTTTGGAAGTACCCAGTTGAGGCCCAACTGTGAAGCAAGGCAGGCTGCTGCAGTGCTGGCCTTTGCCTTCTTTAGATAGCGTTGGGCTCCCTGAACCAGCTGCAGTTTGACAGGTTTTAGGCTGAGAAAGGACAGGTCATTCATATGCAAAAGCTGCTGCATACAGCTTGGGTAAGGTTGTAAATTGGGTGGGCTGGTGTCTCAGGGAGTCTCCAGGGCAGAGCAAACAACAATGGCTGCCAGCCAGTCCTGCACTGGAGAGGTCTGACCACTGCTGCATGTACCTCTGTCTGGAAGAAAGCTGCCCCTGCATTCCTGCCCTGATGCCAGACAGTCCAGTTTCTCCCCGTATGTGTCTGGGTCCCCCAAAGTCTTGCCCAGCACTGGAGCTCAGAGCATGTGGGAGCTTGTATCTCCCTCCTAATTAAAAAGCAGCACACCCAGGTGCCAACCCCTTCCGCACCTCCGCACCTCCACGCCTCCGTACCTCCTACCAGTCTCAATGCTCTTTCTTCTTTATTTTTCTAGTTGTAGTTCTTCCACTCAGCCAGGTTCCCCGCGGTTGTGGATGATAGTTGTTATGTATTTTAGTTGTAATTTTGATATGGTTCTGGGAGGCAGCAAGTACAGGTATTTACCAATGCTGCCATCTTGGTTCTCCTCCAATGATTAGTGACTTTGAGCATTTTTTCATTTGTCTCTTGGCTTTTTGTATGTCCATTGTGGAGAAGTATCTATTTAGGTCCTTTGCCCAATTTTTAATTGAATTGTTTGCCTTTCTTTTGTTAAGTTGTATGAGTTCCCTATATATTTTGTAGATTAACCCTTTATCAGATGTATCATTGGCATATATGTCCTCCCATGTAGTGGGCTCTCTTATTATTTTGCTGATGGTTTCTTTTGCTGTGCAGAAGGGTTTTATTTTGATGTAGTCCCATTTGTTTATTTTCTCCTTGGTTTGCATTGTCCGAGGAGATGTATCAGTAAACATATTACTATGAGAGATGTCTGAGATTTTGGTGGTTATGGTTTCTTCTAGGATTTTTATGGTTTCACATCTTACATTTAAGACTTTTATCCACTTTGAGTTTATTTTTGTGTATGGTGTAAGTTGGTGGTCTATTTTCAATTTTTTGCATGTACCTGTGAATTTTCCCAACACTACTTATTGAAGAGACTGTCTCTGTTCAAATGTGTGCTCTTGCCTCCTTTGCCAAATATTAATTGAACTTAGTGGCTTGGGTCAGTTTCTGGGGTCTTGGCTTGGGTCAGTTTCTGGGGTCTCTGTTCTGTTCCATTGATCTACATGTCTGTTCTTGTGCCAGTACCAAGCTGGTTTGAGTACAGTGGCTTTGTAGTATAACTTGGATAGCTTCTATTGTGAATCCTCCAATTTTATTCTCCTTTCTCAAAATTGCTGCAGCTATTTGGGGGTTTTTTTGGTTCCATATAAAGTTTTGGATTTAGATGTGTGAAATATACCATTGCTATTTTAATAGGAAATGCATTGAATCTATAGATTGCTTTGGGTAGTATGGACATTTTACTGATGTTGATTCTACCAACCCATGAACATGGTATGCTCTTTCACTTCTTTATATCTTCCTCCATCTCTTTTTTCAATGTCCTGTAGTTTTCCAAGTACAGGTCTTTCACCTTCTTGGTTAAGTTTATTACTAAGTATCTTAAATTTTTGTTGCAATGGTAAATGGGATTTTTTTTTTAAGTTTCTCTTTCTAAGAGTTCACTATTGGTGTATAAAAATGCCATGGAGTTTTGGGTGTTAATTTTGTATTCTGCTATGTTTTCAAATTCATTTATTAAATCTAGTAGTTTTTTGGTAGAGTCTTCAGGGTTTCTATATATAATATCATGTCATCTGCAAATAGTGAGAGTTTTATTTCCTCCTTTCAAGTTTGGATGCCTTTTGTTTATTCTTCTTTTCTGATCATTATGGACAGGACTTGCAGAATTAAGTTGTACAAGAGTGGTCTTGTTCCTGTTCTGAGGGGAAATGGTTTTAATTTTTGCCCATTGAGTATGATGTTGGCTGTAGGTTTGTCATATATGGTCTTTATTATATTGACGCATGTTCCCTCTATTCCCACTTTGCTGAGAGTTTTTATCAAAAAAGGGTTTTGGAGTTTGTCGAATGCTTTTTTCTGCATCAATTGATATGATCATGTGATTTTTGTCTTGCAGTCTGCTCATGTGCTATATCACATTTATTGATTTGAGAATATTGTACCAGCCTTGCATTCCTGGAATAAATCCCACTTGGTCATGATGTATGATCTTTTTAATGTATTGCTAGATCCGATTTGGCAGAATTTTTTAAAGGATTTTAGCATCTATGTTCATCAGGGATATTGGCCTGTAGTTCTTTTTTTGTCGTGTCTTTATCTTGTTTTAGAATTAAGGTAATGCTGGTGTCATAGAAAGAGTCTGGAAGTGTTCTTCCTTCCTCTTGAATATTTGTGAATAGTCTGAGAAGTAGAGGTGTTAGTTCTTTGAATATTTGGTAAAACTATCCTTTCAAGCCATCTGGACCAGGGTTTTTGTTTGCTAGGAGTTTTTTTTTGTTTTGTTTTTGTTTTTATTGCTTCAATTTTATCAATAGTTATCAGCCTATTTGGGTATTCTGATTCTTCGTGATTGAGTTTGGTAAGTTTTCATTTTTTTAGGAATATGTGCATTTTTTCCAGGTTGTTCCATTTGTTGGAATAAAGTCATTTGTAGTATATATTTTTTTACAATCCTTTGTATTTCTGTGAGGTCAGTTTTTACTTCACCTCTTTTGTTTCTGATTTTGTTTATTTGGGTCCTCTCTCTTTGTTTCCTAGTGAGTCTGGCTAGAGGTTCATCAATCATGTTTATCCTCTTGAAGAACTTGGTTTTATTTATCTTTTGTATTGTTTTTTTTTAAATTTTTTAATTTTTTTCTCTATGTCATTTATTTCTGCTCTGGTCTTCATTATTTCCTTTCTTCTACTTGTTCTGGGCTTTTCTTGTTGTTGTATTTCTATTCTTTAAGTTGTAATGTTAGGTGACTTATTACCAATTTTTCTTGTCTTTTAGGTAGGCTGTAGTGCTATGAACTTCCCTCTCAGGAGTTTTCACTGAGAGCAGTCCTGGGTTTTTGATTATTGTATTTTCATTGTCATTTGTTTCCAGGATGTTTTTTATTTCTTCTTTAATCTCTTTGGTAATCCAATCATTGTTTAATAGCATGCTATTTAGCCTCCATGTATTTGATTGTTTTTTATTGTAGTTGATTTCTAATTTTGTGAATTAGAAATTGTGTTCTGAGAAGATGATTGATGTGATTTCAATCATCTTGAAATTGTAGAGACTTAGCCTGTGTCCTAATATGTGGTCTATCTTTGAAAATATCCAATGTGCACTTGAGAAAAGAAAATATTCCATAGTTTTAAGGCGAAATGTTCTGAAGATGTCAATTAAACCCATCTGATCTAATGAGTCGTTTAGAATTACTGTTTTTTTGCAGATTCTTTGTCTAGAGGATTTATCCAGTCGTGTCAATTGGGTATTAAAGTCCCCTAGTATGATTGCATTGCTGTTGATCTCTCCCTTGATATCTTCCAGAAGTTTCTTAGGTATTTGGGTGCTTTTGTATTGGGTGCATATATGTTTACCAGAGTAAAATCTTCTTGTTAAATTGATCCCTTTAGTATTATGAAGTGGTTTTCCTTATCTCTTGTTATGGCCTTCACTTTGAGATCTATTTTGCCAGATATAAGTATCGTTACCCCAGCTTTTTTTTCATTTCCATTTATCTGAAATTTTTTTTCCATCCTTTCACTTTCAGTCTGTATTTTGAGGTGGGACTAGGTAGGCTGCAAATACATGGGTCATATTTTCTTATCCATTCACCTATCCTATGTCTTTTGGTTGGAGCATTTAATGCATTTACTTTTAAGATTATTATTGATACGTACTTGTTTGTTGCCATTTTCATTCTTTATGCATGTGTTCTTTTTTCCCTTTCTATTGCTTCTTTTTACAGCAGTCCCTTTAGCATTTCTTGCATTGCTGCCTTGGTGGTAATAAAGTCTCTTAGCCTTTTTTTTTGTCTGCAAAGCTCCTGATTTCCACTTCAATTTTGAATGATAGCCTTACTGGATAGAGTATTCTTGTATTCAGTCCCTTGCTTTGCTTCACTTTGTATACTTCATTTCATGCTTTTCTGGCCTGATGTATTTCTGTTGAGGAATCAGTTGATTGTCTAATGGGAGATTCCTTGCAGGTAACTTTTTGTCACTCTCAGGCAGCCTTTGAGATTCTTACTATGTTGTTGACGTTTGCCAATTTAATTATGATGTGTCTTGGTGTTGGTCTTTTTGGATTCATCTTGTTTGGGAATCTGTGTGCTTCTTGGACTTGTGTGACTTTTCTTCCTAATGTCGGGGAAGCTTTCCATCATTATTTCTTTAAATAGGTTTTCTATTCCTTGCTCAGCTTCCTCTCTTTCTGGCCCCCCTATTATGTGGATGTTGTTTCATGCCATGTTGTCCCAAAGCTTTCTTATACTCTCCTGCTGCTTTTAAAATTCTTTTTCCAGTTTCTGTTTTGCTTGCGTGTTTTTCTTCTTTGCCTTCTAACTTGCTGATTCAGTCCTCAGCATCTTCTGGTCTACTGTTGAAACATTCCTTGGTATTTCTTATTGAAGTTATGTCATTCTTCATTTCATCTTGATTCTTACACATTTGGTAAATTTCTCATCCAGCTGTTTGAGAATCCTTGTAGCCATTACTCTGACAAATTCCCTGCCTCTATTTCATTTATTTCCTTTTTGGGTGATTCCTCCTTTTCTTTCATATGGGGGTTGTCTTTTTGTCTCCTCATTTTTGCGGTTCCTCTGTGATTGTTTCTATGTATTAGACCAGCTGTTATGCCACCCAGATTTTTTTAATTTGTCCTATGTAGTAGATGCTTTGTGGTACCCAGTGGTGCAGTCTCACAGGTCTTCTGGGCTGGGTATCCCATGGATGCCCCCAATTTGAGATATTTGGGTTCTCTTGATGTAGTTGGGTCTTGAATGTTATTGTTCTGTTTGTGGATGGAGTCTCCTCTCAGGGTATCTGGTTATGTGGCTCACTCTCTACCACGTCATGCCAACCATTGTGGAGGTACTGACCCAATAGCACAAAATACAAGACAACTAGACTGGACACAAAAGGAACAGAACACTAATGTACACCCCAGTAGGGGGTGTGTAAGAGGCAGCTGATGGATGTTTCTCTCTCATCAATGTTTCTAACTCTCTATCCCTCTCCCTTCCTCTCTGTAAAAAATCAATAGTATATATATATTTTTAAAAAGGTAAAAAGAAAGGAAAGAAAAAAACTAAAGTGGGGAAAGGAGAAGAAAAACAGGTTGAAAAAGGGATAAGTGAGGAAGAAAAAGATGGAAAATATTAAAATAAAATAACAATAAAACATGAAATAATACTAAAAAAATAAAATAAAAATAAAAACATAAAAAAGTGAATTATCGTTTGCTTCAGCCATGTTTTAATGCCCCATGGGGGCTGATTTAGGACTCCACTCTTCTGTTCTGTCTGCCAATTCTGGGCTTTCTGTAAGGTAATTAGGTTCTGACTACTGACAGGTTCTGTCTTTGGCTTTTAGCACTGTGATGAAACTCCAGGCCATCCACCAGTCCTCTCCTTATGTCTGTCTCCACAGGCCTTGGCTGCAGGCAGGCAGGACTAATCTTCTGGCTGTCAATCTTAATTACTCAAGCATCTGTTTCTGACAGGGCTTTAGGTGGGAGTGGTGCTTTTGCCTTCCAGCAATCAGATGGATTTTTTTTTCCCTGACCCAGAGCTACTCCTTCGCAAGTGGCCCAAAATATTACACTGGCCTTGGTTGGTCAGATATCCTTGAATGGAGATCAATGGGGTTGGCTGGAAACCTGGAGATTTTGTCAGTTTGGTTCCTAGAATAGTGGGGCAGACTGGCCCCTCTTCCCACCCAGTCACTGAGTGCTCTATGGGGCTATTCAGCACCCTTGTTTCCCTTGTATAGCTCAAAATGCTGTCAGAGTGTGGCAAGCTGTATTACCTGTCTTGAGGCTACTGGGAGGGGCTAGCTCTTCAGGAGAGAAATGGCTGCATACGTTTGGAAAGTTACAAATATCCCAATGCCAGAGTCCTGGGCACATCTCCCTGCCCTGCTTCCCTCCCCAGCCTTTCCTCAGGCACCTCAAGTCTGTGCCTCTCCCTGCATCTCAGTCTTGGGTGAGTGCTTGCAATTGAAAAGTCCTGTGTTCTTGGTTTAGCAAATAAAAGTAAAGACAACACAAAAGCAACCAACCACAAAACTGCAGGTCCCCCCCCCCCCCCACACACACACACAGTGCAGCTCAGTCCTCCTTTTGGAGCGTAGCCTTTCATGGCTATGGTCTTAGGTCTAGATTTCCCAGCCACAAACAGCCTTGTGGCTTTTACTTTTCACAAAGACTGTCTCCAAGGGATGCAGCCTTGGCACAATGCTGCTTCCTCCTCACCCTCTCGGCTAGGTCTCTGGTGTCCCTCTCCCGCCTAGATCCCAGTTCCTACCGTTCTCCAGGTGTCCTCTGCCCTTCCTTATTGTAAATTGTCTCCTCAGCTGTGTCTGATTTGTTATTCTGGGTAGATGTTTTCCGATTTAGTTGCTTTTCCAGTCTGGCCCTGGGACAAGGTGCAAGACACGTCTGTCTATTTGTCCACCATTTTCTTCTCTCTAGAATTTTCTTTTTTTATTTTTTTTTATTTTCACAGATTTACTCTGCTGTGCCCAGTTTTATATTATAGTGTATTCTGCTTGAAATTTTTAGGAATTAAAAATATATTTTAGGCTTGCCCTGGAGGTTGTGGCTCAGTTAGTTGGAGTATTGTCCTGTACACTGAAAGGTGGTGGGTTCAATTCCTATTTAGGGCACATACCCAAGTTGCAGGTTTGATCCCTGGTCAGGGAGTATATGGGAGGCAACCGATTGATGTTTTTCTCTCACACATCGATGTTTCTCTCTTTCTTTCTAAAAACCATTGGAAGACATCCATTATAGATGAATTCTGGACATTATGTTTGAAAAATTTTAGAAGCTCTAACCCAGTGGTTCTCAACCTTCTGGCCCTTTAAATACAGTTCCTCATGTTGTGACCCAACCATAAAATTATTTTCATTGCTACTTCATAACTGTAATGTTGCTACTGTTATGAATTGTAATGTAAATATCTGATAGGCAGGATGGTCTTAGGCGACCCCTGTGAAAGGGTCGTTCGACCGCCAAAGGGGTTGCGACCCAGAGGTTGAGAACTGCTGCTCTAAATGATCCTGTTTCTGAATAATTTGTTACCTTTAGAGATTATTTAATTTGCTTCTGGCAGACCTATAGAGTATGGGCTGATCACCTTAATCTATGCCAGAAAAACCTGTTTACTGTTTGTTCGTAATCCTGAGTATAGCCCTTCTGGGGGAAATCTTGGCAGATTATCAAGACTCTGCCTCTGTAGAGACACTTGAACTCCAATTTCTATTTCTGCAGCACTTTGAGACTGCCAGAATCAATACTTAGGTTCTTAGCCTTTTAGAAGTTATTTTGTGCTTACTTTCTTGACCATGGTAGATATTCAGCTTGAGTCAGTAAATGCCTTGGGGAAAATTCTATGTAGAATATTGGCTTAAATCAACATGTTGCTTTCAATCTAGGACCTTGGCTCTCTAGTTTTTGCTGCTTTGGTTGTTCATTAGTATCATCAGACAGTTTTTATTTTCATTAACATTTTTAGTTGTTTTCAGTGGATTAGTCATAATACCAGCTTCTCCATTATAGCCAGAAATAGAAACCTCTTTTCGCATCTTTTGTTATAGTATTTCTATATTTTAGAGCAAATAACATGTAAATTATGTTTCATAACTCTAATTCTCACATTAACAACACAGCATGTTAATATTAGTAATAGAGTTCAAAGATTCAGTGCTCATACCAATCCTTATAACTTAGTTTTCTTTTTCTTTCTTTCCACATCTCTCTTGCTCTTCTTTAGTTTATTCCTTATTGCATTCCTCAAGAAAGACTTATAGGTCCTAGTGAAATGTACATATAACTACTTTATTCAAATACACATCCTCACACACATTTAAACTTCAGAATAACAATACCAATATAGTTATCTACGGTATGTTTTAAAAAAAACAACAGTATGTTTACTGAAATTTTTAAATATTTTTATTGTATTTTTTACATTAACATAATACTATTTTACTTGTTGAAGTTCTTATTCTTGGTTGTTTATTTTTCCATATGGATTTTTCAAACAACAAGTTTAATTCTAGGGAAAATAAATCCATTTGTATTTTTTATTTGGATTACATTATTTTTATTTCGCCTCTCTTTTTGTATAATATGCATCTGTTGGAATTTACAGCAAGATGGCATTTCTGAGGGGCATTAAAGAAGCTAATCATTAGACTGACATATCCTATCTAATAATAGAGAAACATGGTAATTAACCATAACTTCGCTACCCTTCCTGTTGGCTAATCAGCGAGATATGCAAATTAACTGCCAGGCAAGATGGTGGCTGGCAGCCAGGCAACTGAAGCAAACAGGAGGCTTGCTTGCTCCAGTGACGGAGGAAGCCAAGGTTCTCCGCCTGCTGCTGCCCAGCTCTGAGCTGCTCTCTATAAGCAACTATGTTGCAAATATAGAAGCTAAACAAAACCAAGAAACCTGCTTTCAGTCATCCGGGATCTCAGAGCTGGAGTCGCAACAAAGTTTCAAATACATAAGGTAAACAAAGCCCAGAAACCTGCTTTCAGCAGCCCAGGTCTCAGAGCTGGAGCCTAGCCTCAGAGCTAAAGCTGGCTCTCAGCTCCAGTGACAGCCATAGAAGGTAAATAAATCCCAGAATAAAAAAAAAAGAAAAAAAGGAGAGGTTGGGAGCTTCAGTCACCTGCCAGCCTGAAAACAGCCCTCAGCCCCTCACCCAGACTGGCCAGGCACCCCAGTAGGGACCCCCACCCTGAAGGGGGTGTGACCAGCTGCAAACAGCCATCATCCCCTCACCCAGGCTGGCCAGGCACCCAAGCGGGACCCCCACCCTGAAGGGGGTATGACCAGCTGCAAACAGCCATCATCCCTTCATCCAGGCTGGCCAGGCACCCAAGCGGGACCCCCACCCTGATCCAGGACACCCTTCAGGGCAAACCAGCCGGCCCCCACCCGTGCACCAGGCCTCTATCCTATATAGTAAAAGGGTAATATGCCTCCCAGCACCGGGATCAGCGGAGCCGCGAGGCCTCCTGGCACTGGGGTCAGTGGAGCCGCAATGGCTCCCGGCCTGGGATCAGCGGAGTCTCCCAGCACCGGGATCAGCAGAGCAGCGAGGCCTCCCAGCACCGGGATCAGCGGAGCAGCGAGGCCTCCCAACACCGGGATCAGAGGAGCTGCGAGGCCTCGTGGCACTGGGATCAGCTGAGCAGCAAAACCTCACTGCCCCGGTGTGAAGCGGAGCTGCGAGGCCTCCCAGCACTGGGATCAGCGGAGCCGTGAGGCCTCCTGGCCCCTGGTGCAGCATGACAGGGGACAGTGCCCAAACCCCCTGATCACCCTGCAGCTCTGTGTGTGACAGGGGGCGGGGCCACAACCTCCCTATCTACCCTGCTCTGTTCATGACAGGGGAAGGCACAACAACCCCCTGATCGGCCCTGCTCTGTGCCTGATAGGGGGGAGCTCCCCAACACCCTGATCGGCCTTGCTCTGTGTGTGACAGGGTGCTGTGCCCCAACCCCCCCATGGGCCCTGCTCTGTGTGTGATGGGGTGGAGCTGCAACCTCCCCATCGGCCCTGCCCTGAGTGTGACAGGGGGGAGTGCCCCAACCCGCTGATCGGCCCTGCTCTGTGGGTGACAGGGTATGGAGCCCCAACCCCCCTGATGGGCCCTGCTCTGTGTGTGACAGGGGGCAGCGCCCAACCCCCTGATCCACCCTGCTCTGTGCATGACAGGGGCTGGCGCCGCAACCTCCCCATCAACCCTGCCTTGAGTGTGACAGGGGGTGGTGCCCCAACCCCTAATTGACCCTACCTTGAGCATGACTGAGGGTGGCATCACAACCTTCTGATCTGCCCTGCTCTGTGCATTACAGGGGGCAGTGCCCCAACTCCCCAATCGGCCCTGCTCTGAGCCCGACCAAGGGCTGCGGGGCAGGCACCTAGGGATTGCGCCTGCCCTCTGCCACCCGGGAGCGGGCCTAAGCCAGCAGGTTGTTATCTCCCGAGGGGTCCCAGACTGTGAGAGAGCACAAGTGGGGCTGAGGGATACCGCGCCCCCCCCCCACCAGTGCACAAATTTTTGTGCACCGGGCCTCTAGTTATTCTAATAAAAGACTCATTCTAATTCTAGAGGAAAATAAGTGTTACTCTTCTTCTTCTTGAGTAGACTTTTCCACTGAGATACAGAATCCTAGAGTATTGATTTAATAAGCCAGCTTATTATGGCCACCCTCATGCATTTGGGATTTCTCAGAGAGGAACCACTTAATGTTTCCTATGAAAGTTGCTTAACCCAAAGCAGGGACAGCACTTCCTGGAGGGAGTTTGGGGAGGTGCCCCAAAATGCTGCAGCATAGGTGGAGTTGTATCTTAATCTCTTTGGTTGTCCTGCTGAGATGTCCTCCAGACCTTCTGTAGTATGGAGGCAACTGGTGTTACCCTAATAAATAGGGATTTGGCAGTCATGAAAGCTGACCTAGATTTAGGGGTATCAGCTACTAAAGCTTATCAATGGTAGCTGTATATATTTGTGACTGGAAAACCCCAAAGAAAAATATCTCCCTAAACTTTTAAAACACATACTTAAAAAGCCAACTATTCAAATGTACTTATAATATGGTGTTTAACCCTGCCAATGTTGCTCAGTGGTTAAGCATCAACCTATGAACCAGGAGGTCACGGTTCAATTCCCAGTAGGGGCACATGCCCAGGTTGCAGGCTTGATCCATAACAGGGGGCATACAGAAGGCAGCCCTCACCACCCCATTGTGTATGTCCACGAGTTTGCATACAAGTTCATTGATTGATCTCTTCCCACCCATCCTCCCCTGCCTTCCCTCTGAGCTTCCAATAGTCTGTTGTTCATGCTTCTATGTCTCTGGGTCTATTTTTTTAATATATTTTTGTTGATTCCAGAGAGGAAGAGAGAAGGAGAGAGAGAGAGAAACATCAATGATGAGAGAGAATCATTGATCAGCTGCTTCCTGCATGCTCCACACTGGGGATTGAGCACACACCCAGGCATGTTGCCTTGATCGGAATCAAACCCGGGACCCTGTTGCCAACGCTCTATCCATTGAGCCAAATCAGATAGGGCTGGGTCCATTTTTGTTCATCAATTTATTTGGTTCATTAGATTCCACATATGAGTTAGATCATGTGATACTTATCTTTCTCTGACTGACTTATTTCACTTAGCATAATACTATTCAAGTCCATCCATGCTGTTGCAAATGGTTCTTTCTTTTTTACTGCTGCATAGTATTCCATTGTGTAAATGTACTACTGTTTTTTTATCCACTCATCTGCTGATGGGCACTTGGGCAGTTTCCAGATCTTAGCTATTGTAAATTGTGCTGCTATGAGCACAGGGGTGCATATATTCTTTCTAACTGGTGTTTCTTTTTTTTTTTTAATTAAATCTTTATTGTTCAGATTATTACATTTGTTCCTTTTTTTTCCCCCCATAACTCCCCTCCTCCCAGTTCCCGCCCCACCCTCCGCCCTCACTCCCCACCCACTGTCCTCATCCATAGGTGCATGATTTTTGTCCAGTCTCTTCCCACATCTCCCACACCCTTTCCCCCCCCCCACGAATAATCGGTCCATTCCCTTTCTATGTCCCTGATTCTATTATAATCAACAGTTCATTCTGTTCATCAGATTATTTATTCACTTGATTCTTAGATTCACTTGTTGATAGATGCATATTTGTTATTCATAATTTGTATCTTTACCTTTTTCTTCCTCTTCCTCTTCTTAAAGGATACCTTTCAGCATTTCATATACTCCTGGTTTGGTGGTGATGAACTCCTTTAGCTTTTCCTTATCTGTGAAGCTCTTTATCTGACCTTCAATTCTGAATGATAGCTTTGCTGGATAAAGTAATCTTGGTTGTAGGTTCTTGGTATTCATCACTTTGAATATTTCTTGCCACTCCCTTCTGGCCTGCAAAGTTTCTGTTGAGAAATCAGCTGACAGTCGTATGGGTATTCCCTTGTAGGTAACTGAGTTTCTTTCTCTTGCTGTTTTTAAGATTCTCTCTTTATCTTTTGCTCTTGGCATTTTAATTATGATGTGTCTTGGTGTGGTCCTCTTTGGATTCCTTTTGTTTGGAGTTCTCCGCGCTTCTTGGACCTGTAAGTCCATTTCTTTCACCAGGTGGGGGAAGTTTTCTGTCATTATTTCTTCAAATAGGTTTTCAATATCTTGCTCTCTCTCATCTTCTGGCACCCCTATAATTCTGATGTTGGTACGCTTGAAGCTGTCCCAGAGGCTCCTTACACTATCCTCGCATTTTTGGATTCTTTTTTCATTTTGCTTTTCCGGTTGGATGTTTTTTGCTTCCTCGCATTTCAAATCATTGACTTGATTCTTGCGCTCCTCTGGTCTGCTGTCGGGCGTCTGTATAATATTCGTTATTTCAGTCTGTGTATGCTTAATTTCTAGTTGGTTCCCCAATATAAGATCGAGGGTCTTATTAGTTTTCGTGTAGATCTCATTAAGTTTATCGGCAGCTTCTAAACAGTTCTTGAGAGACCTTAAAAGTGTGGTTCTGAACTCTATATCTTCCATTGACAATTTTGTCCTGTTTCTTTGTCTCTGCATTTTGTTATGCTTCCTTGGTGCACCCCCTAGTGGTCTTTGTTCGCAGTCTTATAGTTAAATCTTGATTGTTGTAGCTAATTCCAGGGAGGGTTTGACCTCCAGGCCAAGTGGCTATGAGAATCAGCTGTGTCAGCAGTGAGAGAACTTCTGTCCTCTAGGGAGGTGCTAATCTAGCCTTTGCCTGAGGCTATCCGGCAAATGCCTCTGTGCAGGGCTTGGGCGGGGCGGGTCGCACAGGATCAACAGGGTGGGCTGGAGAGAGCAGTTATGGCAGCTCTCAGTCCTGTCCCCAGGGGCTCTGCCTCTCTGAGTCCCAGCACCCGCTGCAAAGCTCGGAGAGAAAGCTGCACTCGCTCTGACCGAAGCCAGACAGTCCCGCTTCTCCCGTTTGAGTCTGGGTCCCTAAAGACTCACCCGGATCTGGTGCTCAGAGTCTGCGACTCCCTCCTGATTGAAAACAACAACCGCGCCCTCCACCGCCAGCCCGCTCCGCGCACTCCGCACCTCAGAATTTGACTTCACCACTGCCCCTCCTCTGAGTGTCCGTGTGCGTTTCTCTTTCCTCCTAGTTGTAGGACTTCCACTCAGCCAGCGTTCCTGTGGTTCTGGGTGATGTCCCTTCCGTTTTTTGGTTTCACTTTTGAAGTAGTTGTTCAAAGCAACAAACTCTGGCGTTAACCTATGCCGCCATCTTGGTTCTCCCTGGTGTTTCAAGTTTCTTAAGATATATTACTAGAAGTGGGGCTTTCAGGTATCTAGAGATTTTTTTGGTTAACATTCAATGCAAAAGTAGTATATGGTTGAATTTTAAGGGATTCCCCATATGTATACTATCATTTTATCTGAAGTAATAAGTAAACTATTATCTTTAAAGTGCCTGAATCACAAAATAAATAAATGAATGAATGAATAAATAAATACTTTTAACAAATCAGGTGATTCTTATCCACACTTAAACCAGGTCTTCGCTGATTTAACTTCTTTCTCCAATCATTAGGTTCACTTCCTTTCCTGGGCTTCCCTTATTCTTTTTTCTTTGCCCCCTTTTTAATGTTTGAGAATACAGCCTGTTTCATAATATAATTAATACTCCATAATACAAATTAGCTTAATAGTGCTATGAAATAGGGAATGATATCAATATAGTGTTGAAATTAGTTGGTTTACAGGCAATATTCTTAGTTGAATGGAGCCAGAATATTAGTATATTTATAACATTTAGAAGGAAAGGCAAAAGACTTCATTTTGATGTGTTGTTTGAGCCCTTCCACCCCTATATTAAGAAAATTAATAATAAATGCTTACATTCAGGGCTCCCTCCTCAGAGACATATACAATCAACTTGCATAGCTTCTAGCTAGGCACCTTGCACTTCACCCGATTCCCACCTTAATGTTAGCCTCACTGGCCTGGGACTTCATTTCATGTGCAGCATTTCAGCACCTGAAATCCAGCATTTCCGCTTTATTTTTATGCATTTAAAATTTTTTATTGATTTCAGAGGGAGATAGAAACATCAATGGTGAGAGAGAATCATTAATCAGCTGCTTCCTGCACGCCCCCTACTGGGAATTGAGCCCGCAGCCCAGGCATGTGTCCTGACTGGGAATCGAACTATGACCTCCTGGTTCATAAGTCAATGCTCAACCACTGAGCCATGCCAGTGGGGCTATTTTTATGCATTTTAATACCCACGAAATGGCCTTCAGCCATACTGAGTAGCTTTTGGGGACCTTGAGGTCCCTATTATATTACTAGTAGTTAGTGCTCTGCTAATACAGTTGCATAGACTTGAGTGTTCTTCTCCAGCCCTACTTTCTTCATAAACCCTAGCTTTGGTGTGTAATTTTGCAGGAGTTAGTTTTTTTAGGTACACGTGTAGTATTGTAGCACAAATGCCTATGTTCTAGAGATGTCTAATTCATTCACTTGTAATAGGCATTATTTTAGGTCCCCTTTATTTCTCTGTAAACGTTTTCTTCCTGCTGGAACAGAAAAACAGCATGTGTTTGCTTTCTTCTTTTCTTTCAGATTTGAAATCCAGATACAGGACTAATACTTTATCTTCAGAAAAGGATATTTGTGAAATATATTCATTCCAATTGGAAGTAATGGAAAAAATTAAAAGCTATTGCCTTCAGGACTCCATTTTTAGAAATGATTGGGAATGCAAAAGTAAAATTGAGGGGCAAATGGAACCACAAGAAGGATGTTTGGGGCAAGTGGAAATTACTTCTGAAAAAATGACCACATACAAAAAGCATAATTTTCTCGCTGAATATCAGAGAGTTCATAATAGGGAAAAGTTATATGAATGCAAGGAATGTAGGAAGACCTTTATTCGTCGCTCAACACTTAGTCAACACCTGAGAATTCATACTGGTGAGAAACCTTATAAATGTAAGGAATGTGGGCAGGCTTTTAGACAACGTGCACACCTTATTCGACATCACAAACTTCATACTGGTGAGAAACCCTATCAGTGTAAGGAATGTGGGAAGGCCTTTACAGTGCTCCAAGAACTTACTCAACATCAGAGACTCCATACTGGTGAAAAGCCCTATGAATGTAAAGAATGTGGAAAGGCCTTTAGAGTACATCAGCAACTTGCTCGACATCAGAGAATTCACACTGGTGAGAAACCCTATGAATGTAAGGCGTGTGGGAAGACCTTTAGGCAGTGTACACACCTTACTCGACATCAGAGACTTCATATTGCTGAGAAGCTCTATGAATGTAAGCAATGTGGGAAAGCCTTCGTGTGTAGTCCAGACCTTCGAGTACATCAGAAAATTCATTTTGGTGAGAAGCCTTATGAATGTAAGGAATGTGGAAAGACTTTTAGAATATGCCAACAACTTACTGTCCATCAGAGTATTCATACTGGTGAGAAACCCTATGAATGTAAGGAATGTGGGAAGACTTTTAGATTAAGACAACAACTTGTTCGCCACCAGAGAATTCATACTCATGAGAAACCCTATGAATGTATGGAATGTTGGAAGACCTTTAGTAGTTACTCACAACTTATTTCACACCAGAGCATTCATATTGGTGAGAGACCTTATGAATGTGAAGAATGTGGGAAGGCCTTTAGACTGCTTTCTCAACTTACTCAACATCAGAGTATTCATACTGGTGAGAAACCCTATGAATGTAAGGAATGTAGAAAACCCTTTAGACTGCTCTCACAACTTACTCAACATCAGAGTATTCATACTGGTGAGAAACCTTATGAATGTAAGGAGTGTGGTAAGGCTTTTAGACTTTATTCATTTCTTACTCAACATCAGAGAATTCATACAGGTGAGAAACCCTACAAATGTAAGGAATGTAAGAAGGCCTTTAGACAGCATTCACACCTTACTCAACATCAGAAAATTCATAATGAAATTTAGCCTTGATGTGTACATTATGTTACAGAATATCACAAAATTCATTTTGAGAATTTTTTTCATGCTCACATCAAAGCATAAGAAATTTTATATGATGGGAAAAATTTTGCTTTAAAAGCCTTCCTTCACCATTCAAACATTTCCTCTGGCAAATGTATGTCAGAGAATAATACAATTAATATAAGAAAAGCTTTAGCTTTCTTTATCATTGTCTCTATCTCACCACTTTATTACCACTTTGTTACTGGACAAGGTACTTAAACTTCTGTGACTCATCTTGTTCACTTGTAAAATGGTGATAATATGTATATTATTTATTGCTGTATAATAAATTACCACAACTTAATTAATAGCTTAAAATAATACATATATATTATTTCACAATTTCTATGGATTGGGAGTCTGGGTGTAACTTAGTTGGGTCCTCTGCTTCAGAATTTCTCATGAGGCTAAAATCAAGATTTTAGCTAAGGCTGGGTCTGATCTGAAGGCTCAACTGGGAAAGGGATCCGCTTCCAAACTCATATGGTTGTTGGCTGAATTTATTTTCTTGAGGGCTACTGCACTGAGGTCCTAAGTTTCTGACTGTTGGCAAAAGGCTGACCTCAGTTCTTTGCCACATAGGCCTCTTTAACATGGCTGCTTCATCAACAAATAGTCTGCTAGAATCATAACATTTATAATCTTGTGTAGTCTAATCACTGAAGGAATATTTCATCACTTTATGTCTTCTACTGGCTAGAAGCAAATTTCTAAGTTGCCTACACTCAAGGGAAGAGGATTCCATAAGAGTGTGAAGACCAGGAGGTAGGGACCATTGGGGCCAGTTTAGAGTCAGCCTGTGTACACTGTAATAGAATTGTAAGGATTAAGTAGTTAATATTTGGAAAAATAGCAGCCACATAGCATGTTTTCTGTACATATCTGTAATTGTTATCATTAGTATTAGTGAATTCATATGAAAGGAATTTCCTATAGAAGTAAAAAATTGAGAAATGCTTCCTATTACTGTTCAGCACTTATTTAATTTATTCTGGATAAAACCTAGGATGTTATATTGGATGTGAAAAGTTCATCATTTAAGCTGCATCAGAAATTTCATGCTGAAAAGAAAGCCCTAAAATTTTCATGAATATGACATTGTTAAGAGTACAACTATTGCCCTGACCGGTTTGGCCTGCGGACTGAAGGGTCCCAGGTTCGATTCCAGTCAAGGGCATGTACCTTGGTTGCGGGCACATCCCCAGTAGGGGGCATGCAGAAGGAAGCTGATTGATGTTTCTCTCTCATCAATGTTTCTGACTATCCCTCTCCCTTCCCCTCTGTAAAGCATCAATAAAATATATTTTTTAAAAAGAGTACAACTATTGAAGATTCAAAGAGAAACATGAAATTATTTCCCCATAATAAATTCCTGAAAGTAAAGATTTATTATCTCTATTGTCTAAGCACTATTCAAAATTAATTAGAAACTATCAAAAAGATGTCAAAAAGGAAATAAATCATTTGTAAATTTAATATTGTATGTGCATATTCATGCATGTGTGTTTGTGTGTATAAAAACTTGTATAAAAGAAAACATTTTTTTTTACAGTCAATAACTTTTGGTGCTCAAATTGTCCCATCTTCAACCAGTGGAAGTTGGGTCTTTTGAAATGACCCCCCTAGTAGTTAGTTTACTTGGTTATAGCTATACAATTCGTCAGCTATGGATGGTGCCTAGGCACTGACTCATCCTAAAAATTGGCAAGGGTTAAATAATTTATTTTGTTTTTCCCTTTTGAACCAAGTTTCACAGCCATCAAAAACTCATCAAATTGATTTTTAAATCTAGTAAATACAGAGAGATTCATAAGATTAGAAAAATCACCACTCTCTAGTTTCCTAATGGATAGTGGATCCAGAAGATAATTGGTAAATATTACAACTATTAAGTGAAAGATTTTATAAGTGAGAATGCTAGAATGGATTTGTCAAGCTGACCACCTCTGAATCTGTTCATCAATTTTAGCCTCTATAAAAGTGGGACTATCAGACTATTCACCTCCTGAAGGAATGCAATAGGAAGTATGCACCACTACTTATAAAACCTTATTTCCAACATCATGAACTGAAGGAATTAAACCTTTACGTCAAATTATTTTAAACCAAGAATTTGTGGAATAGATGAATAAAATAAATGGCAACATAACCAAGCAGCCAAACAGATTCAGAATGTGTAAAATTCTACAAACAACCTGCTTTCTTCAACTAATGAGTGACATGAAAAAGAAAGGAAGGACAACTGCTAGATTAAAAGACACAAGAGATGTATCAACTAAATTTAGTGTGTGGGCATTACTTGGACCTACTTTGAACAAAATGTAAAAAGATTTTGGAGACTGGGGGAAATGTGGACATGCACCGAGTTAATTAGATGATATTTAGAAATAATTTTGTTAAGGATGATCATGTCAATGTGGTTTTTAAGAAATATTAGTGCTCCTGTGTGTAGAGATACCTGTTTATATGTTTATGAAATTACTAGAGGCCCGGTGCATAAAAATTCATGTACACGGGGGGGCGGGGGTCCCTCAGCCCAGCCTGCACCCTCTCACAGTCTGGGACCCTTGGGGGATGCCCACCTGCTTGCTTAGGTCTGCTCCCCAAGAACAGATGATCTAAAAGAAATAATCATAACCTTGGGTAAGGATTTTTTAAAAAGGTAATGTTTGCATGAAAATTCACTGCTGGCGGGGTGAGGGGACTGGGGGACTCCGGCAGCAGGTGTGCGGAGTGGCCGGACCCGCCTGGAGGTGGGCCCGGCCACACTGTGCACCTGAAGGTCCCCCCTGCTACCCCACCACCACCCCCCTGCTACCCCCCCAGCGGACTGAGGAGACTGGGCACCACCATATTGTGGTTGTGGGTGCCACCATCTTTGTGAGGGCATGATGGTCAATTAGCATATTACCTCTTTATTACATAGGATAAGATATCCAGATTTACATTAAAATACTCCAACAATAGAAAAAGAATGAAAGAGAACTGGAAAGTAGGTTGACAAAATGTTGATAATTAATTAAGTGGAGTGGTTTGTATATGGGGGTTCATAATAATATTTCTACTGTTCGTTTTTAAAGGTTTTAATAAAAATAATATCAAAACTGAAATTATAGACTACTTAGAAATTATTGTTAATGAGATGCCTGTATATGTAAACATGTCAGATATCACCAAAGTTCTATTCAGGAAGAAATGAAAATCCTTTAATAAGTTAAGGAAACTGGACACAGTTTTGATCTTTTTCACTTATCCACAGCAGTCAAATCTGGATCTGTCACATCCATAAATGTGATTAAGGAATGAAAAAGCATTTATGTCAAGACATCAGAAACAGAAGAAAACAAAACCAACACCAGAGAAGTAAAGTACCTTTAAAAAATAGAAATTAAGAAACTAGACAATATAGTAGACTTAATTGAATGTTTTTTAAAGTCTTTTTCAATTACAGTTGACATTCAATATTATATTAGTTTCAGGTGTACAACATAGTGGTTAGACATTTATATAAATTAAGAAGTGATCCCTCAATAAGGCGTAGTTCCCACCTGACATCACACATAATTATTACAATATTAGAAGCCTGGTGCACAAAATTCATGCACTGGAGGAGGATTGTCCCTCAGCCCAGCCTGCACCCTCTCTAATCTGGGACCCCTCGGGGGACATCCCTCTCACAATCCGGGACTGCTGGTTCCTAACCACTAGCCTGCCTGCCTGCCTGATTGCCCCTAACCACATCTGCCTGCCAGTCTGATGACCCCCTAACAGCTCCCCTGCTAGCTTGATTGACACTTCAATGTTCCCCTGCTGGCCCAATCACCCCCAACTGCCCTCCCCTGCTGGCCCGATTGCCCCCAACTGCCCTCCCCTGCTGGCCATCTTGTGACAATGTGAGGGCGGGCATAGTGTGACGACATGGGGGCAGCCATCTTGTGATGCGAGGGCATGAGGGTCAATTGGCATATAACCGCTATTATATAGGATTACTGACTATTTTCTTTTTCTTTATTTTCTTGTTTAAAGTATTACAATTAGTAGTACATGTGTCTCCTTTTTTTCTCCATTTACCTTCCCTTGGCCTCCCCTACCCCCTAGCACATGCCCTTCCTTACCCCCCCCCCCAGTGTCTTGTGTCCATTGGTTATGCTTATATGCATGCATATAAGTCCTTTGATTGATCTCTTACCACCCCCCACACACACTTCCCAGCCTTCCCGCTGTAATTTGACAGTCTGTTCGATGCTTCTCTGCCTCTATATCTTTTTGGTCATCCTATCTAATAAAAGAGAAACATGGTAATTAGCCATACATCTGTTACCCTTTCCATTGGCTAATCAGGGTGATATGCAAATTAACTGCCAGCCAAGATGGTGGCCGGCAGCCAGGCAGCTTGAAGCTAACATGAGGCTTGCTTGCTTCAGTGACGGAGGAAACCAATGTTCTCGCCTGCTGCTGCCGGCCTCTGAGCTTGCAGTTTGAAACATGGTTACAAATATAGAAGCTAAACAAAACCCCAGAAACCTGCTTTCAGCCGGCAGGGATCTCAGAGTTGGAGTTGATACAGTGTTTCGATTATAGAACCCAAAAAAAACCAGATACCTGCTTTCAGCAGCAGAGTCCTCAGAGCTGGAGCCAGAGCTAAAGCTGGCCCAGAATTAAAAAAAAAGAAAAAAGGAGCAGTTGGGAGCTTCAGTCACTCACCAGCCTGAAAACAGCCCTCAGCCCCTCACCCAGACTGGCCAGGCACCCCAGTGGGGACCTCCACCCTGAAGGGGGTGTGACCAGCTGCAAACAGCCATCATCCCCTCACCCAGGCTGGCCAGGCACCCCAGTGGGGACCCCCCACCCTGATCCAGGAGACCAGCCAGCACCCACCTGTGCACCAGGCCTCTATCCTATATAGTAAAAAAGGGTAATATGCCTCCCAGCACTGGGATCAGCGGAGCCGCAAGGCCTCCTGGCACCGGGATCAGTGTGACAGGGGGCAGCGCCCAAACCCCCTGATCGCCCTGCAGCTCTGTGTGTGACAGCGGGCGGGGCCACAACCTCCCTATACGCCCTGCTCTGTTGGTGACAGGGGAAGACGCCCCAACCCCCTGATCATCCCTGCTCTGTGCCTGATACGGGGGAGCTCCCCAACCCCCTGATTGCCCTGCGGCTCTGTGTGTGACAGGGTGCGGCCCCCCAACCCTCTGATCGGCCCTGCTCTGTGTGTGACAGGGTGCGGCGCCCCAACCGCCCCCCCCGCCACGGGCCCTACACTGTGTGTGATGGGGTAGAGCCATAACCTCCCCATCGGCCCTGCCCTGAGTGTGATAGGGTGCAGCGCCCCAACCCCCTGATCGGCCCTGCTCTGTGGGTGACAGGGGGCGGTGCCCCAACTCCCCTATCAGCCCTACTCTGTGACGGGGGAGTTCCTCAACCGCCTGATCGGCTCTTCTCTCTGCATGACGGGGGAGCTCCCCAACCCTGAGAGGCCCTGCTCTGTGCATGGCAGGGGGCAGCGCCCCAACCCCCGATTGGCCCTGTTCTGTGCGCGACAGGGGGTGATGCCGCAACCTCCTCATCAACCCTGCCTTGAGTGTGACAGGGGGCTGTGCCCCAACCCCCCAATTAGCCCTACCCTGAGTGTGACTGAGGGTGGCATCGCAACCTCCCAATCCGTCCTGCTCTGTGCATGACAGGGGGCGGCACCCCAATTCCCCAATTGGCCCTGCTCTGAGCCCTACCAGGGGCTGCACCTAGGGATTGGGCCTGCCCTCTGCCACCTGGGAGCAGGCCTAAGCCAGCAGGTTGTTATCTCCCGAGGGGTCCCAGACTACAAGAGGGCACAGGCCGGGCTGAGGACCCCTCCCCACCCCCCCCAAGTGCACAAATTTTTGTGCACCGGGCCTCTAGTTAGGTTATAATGTTCTTTATTACCCATAAATGAGTGAGGTCATGCGGTATTTTTCTTTCACTGACTAGCTTATTTCACTTAGCATAATGCTCTCCAGTTCCATCCATGCTGCTTCAAATGGTAAGAATTCCTTCTTTTTTTTTATAGCAGCGTAGTATTCCATTGCGTAGATGTACCATAGTTTTCTAATCCATTCATCTGCTGATGGGCATTTAGGCTGTTTCCAAATCTTAGATATTGTAAATTGTGCTGCTATGAACATAGGGATGCAAATATCCTTTCTGATTGGTGTTTCTAGTTTCTTGTGATATACTCCTAGAAGTGGTATCCCTGGGTCAAATGGCATTTCCATTTTTAGATTTTTGAGGAAATGCCATACTGTTTTCCAAAGTGGCTGTACTGGTTTGCATTCCCAACAGCAGTGAAGGAGGGTTTCTTTTTCTCTGCATCCTCTCCAGCAATTCTCATTTGTTGTTTTGTTGATGATAGCCATTCTGACAGATGTGAGGTGGTACCTCATTGTCATTTTGATTTGAATTTCTTGGATGATTAGTGACTTTGAGCATGTTTTCATTTGTCTCTTGGCTTTATGAATGTCCTCTTTCAAAAACTGTCTAGGTCCTTTGCCCATTTTTTGATTGGGTGGTATATATTCCTTTTGTTAAGATCCATGAGTTCCCTGTAAATGTTGGAGATTAAACCCTTATCAGAGATAACATTGACATATATGTTCTCCCATGCAGTGGGATTTCTTGTTGTTTTGTTGATGGTTTCTTTTGCTGTGCAGAAGCTTTTTATTTTGATGTAGTCCCATTTATTTATTTTCTCCTTAGTCTCTCTTGCCCTAGGACAGGGGTGGGCAACCTTCTTGTGAGTGCGTGCCAAAACCAGCAAAATCTCTGACTCAAAATTCTTCTGCGTGCCAACCCTAATTTTTTGAGAACATGTTATGCCTACTTGATATTTCTTAAGGTGTACATATGTGAAGAACCTTGAAGAAATAGTAAAATTCATTTGAGCGAGAAAACCACAGTATATGATGATGAAAAATACATTTATATTTTAATGTATACATGTACACTGCTAGTCCAACAGAAAACTTTATGACTCCGTTTGATATTATCAGTGGGACTTTTGCTGCTGCATCACTGATGACAGAGATTTTACATCAGGTTTATATTTCATGACCTTCAGAGATATGCACAAGCTACTACTTTCATCTGTCAGGCTACTCCTATTACAAGACTTAACAAAATTCATCACTGAGAACAAAGATTCACAATTGTAAATGGAAGATTATAAGAGGGTTTCGCTTGCCAGCAACAGTTACTGGCGTGCCATGTTTGGCACGCGTGCCAAGGGTTGCCCACCCCTGCCCTAGGATCGGTGTCTGTAAAGATATTGCTATGACTGACATATGTATGCAATTTTGCTGCCTATGGAGTCTTATAGGATTTTATGGTTTCCCAACTTACATTCAAGTCCTTTAGCCATTTTGAGTTTGTTTTGTGTATGGTGTAAGTTGGTGATCTAGGTTCATTTTTTTGCATGTATGTGACCAAATTTCCCAGCACCATTTATTAAAGAGACTGTTTTGACTCCATTGTATGCTCTTGCTTCCTTCGTCAAATATTAATTGAGCATAATGGGTTGGGTCAATTTCTGGGTTCTCTATTCTGTTCCATTGGTCTATATTTCTGTTCTTGTGCTAGTACCAGGCAGTTTTGAGAACTGTGGCTTGGTAATATAGTTTGGTGTCTAGTATTGTGATCCCTCCAACTTTGTTCTTTCTCAGGACAGCTGTGGCTATTTGAAGTCTTTTTTTTATTCCAGATGAATTTTTGGAGAGTTTGTTCTATATCTTTGAAATATGCCGTTGGTATTTTAATAGGTATTGCATTGAATTTATAGATTGCTTTAGGTAGTATGGACATTTTGATTATGTTAATTCTACCAATTCATGAACGTGGTATGTTCTTCCATTTGTTTACATCTTCCTCTATCTCTTTTTTCAATGTTTTGTAGTTTTCTGAGTACAGGTCTTTTACGTTCTTGGTTAAGTTTATTCCTAGGTATCTTAGTTTTTTTGGTGCAATGGTAAATGGGATTGTTTTTTCATTTCTCTTTCTGTGAGTTATTGGTGTATAAAAAGGCCATAGATTTCTGGGAGTTAATTTTGTATCCTGCTACATTGCCAATTTCATTTATTAGGTCTAGCAGTGTTTTGATGGAGTCTTTGGGGTTTTCTATGTATAGTATCATGTCATCTGCAAATAAGGATAGTTTTACTTCTTCTTTTCCAATTTGTATGCCTTTTATTTCTTCTTCTTGTCTGATCGTTATGGCTAGTACTTCTAGTACTATGTCAAATAGGAGTGGTGAAAGGGGGCTTTCTTGTCTTCTTCCTGTTCTTAAGGGAAATGGTTTTAGTTTTTCCCATTGAATATGATGTTGGCTATAGGTTTGTCATATAGGGCTTTTATTATGTTGAGGTATGATCCCTTTATTCCCACTTTGCTGAGAGGTTTTTATCAAGAAAAGGTGTTGGATTTTATCAAATGCTTTTTCTGCATCGATTGATATGATTATGTGATTTTTGTATCTCAGTTTGTTTATGTGATGTATCATATTTATTGATTTGCAGATATTGTACCATCCTTGCATTCCTGGGATAATTCCCACTTGGTCATGATGTATGATCTTTCTAATGTATTGCTGAATCCGATTTGCTAGAATTTTGTTGAGGATTTTAGCATCTATGTTCAACAGGGATATTGGCCTGTAGTTCTCTTTTTTGTGGTGTCTTTATCTGGTTTTGGAATTAGGGTGATGCTGGAGTCATAGAAAGAGCTTAAAAGTGTTCCTTCCTCTTGAATTTTTTGGAATAGTCTGAAGAGGATAGGTTTTAGTTTTTTGAATGCTTGGTAAAATTCCCGTGTAAAGCTGTCCAGACCAGGGCTTTTGTTTGCTGGTAAAGTTTTGATCGCTGTGTCAATTTCTTCAGTAATTATAGGCCTATTCAGGTTTTGTGATTCTTCTTGGTTGAGTTTTGGGAGCTTGTATTTTTCTAAGAATATGTCGATTACGTCTAGGACTAGGTTGTCCTTTTTGTTGGAATAGAGTTGTTCATAGTATTTTTTCATAATTGTTTGTATTTCTGTGGGATCGGTTGTTATTTCACCTCTTTCATTTCTGATTTTGTTTATTTGGGTCCTCTCTCTTTGCTTCTTGGTGAGCCTGACAAGAGGTTCATCAGTCTTGTTTATCCTTTCAAAGAACCAGCTCTTGGTTTCATTGATCATGTGTATTGTCTTTTTGGGCTCTATGTCATTTATATCTGCTCTGATCTTTATTATTTCCTTCCTTCTGCTTATGCTGGGCTTTTCTTGTTGCTCTCTTTCTAACTCTTTGAGTTGTAGGGTTAGGTAATTTAATACCATTGTTTCTTGTTTTTTTGTGTGGTAGGCTTGTAGAGCTATGAACTTCCCTCTCAAGACTGCTTTCACTGTGTCCCATAGATTTTGGATTGTTGTATTTTCATTGTTGTTTGTTACCATGATGCTTTTTATTTCTTCTTTGATCTCTCTTGTAACCCATTCATGGTTTAATAGCATTCTATTTAGCTTCTAGGTGTTTGATTTTTTTTATTGTTTTTATTGTAGTTGATTTCTAGTTTTATGCCATTGCGATCTGAGAAGATGCTTGATATGATTTCTGTCTTCTTGAATTTGAAGAGACTTTCCCTGTGTCCCAATATGTGCTCTATCTTTGAAAATGACCCATGTGCACTTGAGAAGAATGTATTTTCTGTGGATTTGGGGTGAAATGTCCTGAAGATGTCAATTAATTCCATCTGATCTAGTGAGTCATTTAGGATTGATGTTTCTTTGCTAAGTTTTTGTTTAGAGGATTTGTCCAATGGTGATAGTGGGGTATCAAAGTCCCCTACTATGATTGTATTGCTGTAAATCTCTCCCTTGATATCCTCTAGAAGTTTTTTTTTAATGTATTTGGGTGCTCCTATATTGGGTGCATATATGTTAATAGAGTCATTTCTTCTTGTTGGGTTGCTCCCTTTATTATTATGAAGTGGCCTTCCTTATCTCTTGTTATGTCCTTCACTTTGAGATCAAATTTGTCAGATATAAATATTGCTACCCCAGCTTTTTTTTTCATTTCCAGTCGTCTGAAAATCCTTTTTCCATCCCTTCACCATCAGTCTGTGTTTATTTTTTTCTGAGGTGGGTTTCCTGTAGATAGCAGATATATGGGTCATGTTTTCTTATCCACTCAGCTACCCTATGACTTTTGATTGGGTCATTAAATCCATTTACATTTAAAATTATTATTGATAGGTACATGTTTGTCACCATTTGTATTCTTTACGCCTGTGTTCCTTCTTTGCTTCCTATTTCTTTTTTTTTACAGCATACCCTTTAACATTTCTTGCGTTGCTGGTTTGGTGGTAAGAAACTCCCTCCTTAGTCCATGTTTTGACTGTGAAGCTCCTGATTTCACCCTCAATTTCGATTAATAGCTTTGCTGTGTACAGTATTTTTGGATTCAGATCCTTCCTTTTCATGACTTTGTATATTTCATTTTATTCCTTTCTGTTGAGAAATCAGTCGCCAGACTGATGCGGGATCCTTTGTAGGTAACTTTCTGTCTCTCTCTGGCTGCTTTTAAGATTCTTACTTTGTCATTGGTGTTTGCCAATTTAATTATAGTGTGGCTTGGTGTTGGTCTTTTGGGATTCATTTTGTTTGGGACTCTGTGAGCTTCTTGGATTTGTGTGAATTTTTTTCTTCCTTATATCAGGGAAGTTTTCTGTCATTATTTTTCAAACAGGTTTTCTATTCCTTGCTCAGTTTCCTCTTCTTCTGGCACCCCTATTATGAGGATGTTGTTTCATTTCGTGTTGTCCCAAAGTTCTCTTAGGCTCTCCTCCTGCTTTTTAATTTTTTTTTCTAGAAGCTGCTCTGCTTAGGTATTTTTTCCTATCTTGTCTTCTAGCTCACTGATGCAGTCCTCCACTTCTTCTGGTCTACTGTTGATGCTTTCTATTGAGTTCTTTATAGCAGTGATGTTATTTTTCATTTATTCTTGTTTCCTCTTCATTTCCTTTTGGTTCTTACACATATTGTTGAATTTGTCTTCCATTTTTTTTCATCCACTTTATGACCATTTCTCTGAATTCTTTCTCTGACAGGTTGCTTGCCTCCATCTCGTTTACTTCCTTTTCTGGTGATGCCTGCTTTTCTTTCATATGTGGGCTGTTTCTTTGTCTCCCTATGATCTCTCTTCTCCTGGTGTCTGGTTTTGTAGCTCTCTCTCTCCTTCGGTGATTTTAAGGTACAAAATACAACACAACAAGGCCCAACGCAAAAGGCACTGAACACAAATGTTTTCAAGATACTAATAACCTCCAATAATGGTGACCACCAGAGAAAAGAGAATTCGGGGATAAGAAAAAAAAAGAGTGCAAAAATGGTATTGAGAAAAAGAAAGAAAGTAAGAGAGAAAAGAAAGAGAGTAACAAAAAAGGGGAGGAAACTATTTATATGGGGAGAATTCTCCAATAGAACAACCACTAATTCCCAAAAATGCAAACAACAAACACCTAGAGATGTATTCAAACTACAAACAACAACTAAAAGCAAGCGAGGGGAGGAAAAACAGAAGCAAAAAAAAACAGAAACAAAAAAAAGAGAGAAACAATCTCACCAACAAGCACAATAAAACCCCACAAACAATCTAATCAACAATCAAGCAAGCATCAGTAAGTAGGACAGAGTTAAAGCAAGCAAAATACAAAAACAAAATAAAACACAAAAACCTATAACAAAAAAACAAAACAATAACACAATAACAAAAACAGCAAAAAAAAAATGGAAGAGAGAAAAAAGAAAAAAATTTTGTATAGTGAAGAACGAGAAGAGAGAGTTGTGTATGGACTTAGAGCTGGGGGTTGGAAATGAGATATATAAGTAGGGTGATTTTTTAATGAGAGTAAAAGGAAGGAATATGTAAAATCTAAAGCAGGACTAGGGTAAGAGAAACAGAACAACAAAATGGGAAAAGTGAGGAAGAGAGTGTTGGCATAAAGGGTCAATTTGTGATTCAACCCCTGGGTGGCAGTGTTTCTGGATTAACTTCCAGGGCTATAAGTCCTCTCTAGCCAGTATTTAGCTTTTGTTTTCCCTGTTGCACTTAATACTGGTTTGGAAGAATGGACTGCCCTAGAGCTGGTTCTCCGATAGTCACTCCCCGCTCCGATCCTCAGGTTCCACAGAGATAACTCTCTCCTGCAGTCTCCCAGAGTGTTCCCAAATGGGTGATATTATGTACTGGGCTTAGTAATCAAAAGCAGGAATTTAAAGAGAAAAAAAGAGCCAGATTAAGTGCACGAACTCGCGATTTTTACCCTCTGAGACTGGGCGCGCGCCTTTTTCCCCCTGGCACTAAGCAGCCGGTTTACTGGTAAAAATTTCAGAGTGCTTTTTTGCGTCCAGTCCTGCTGGACGCAAGTTCCCCTCTGCCAGCAGCCCTGCGGGTCCCCTTCCACATTCGTGGTTCACACTAGCCCTAACGTCTGGGGGGCGGGGGGTTTGTGGGGCGCAGACTTCCCTGAGCCTCTAGATCCCGTTGGCGCATTTCTCTCTCCTGCTTGGATCGCAGACCCCACTTTTTCACAGGTGAAATGACCTTTCCTTGAGAAGGTGGAGAGCTCCTCCGAGTCCGCGTATTCGCACTGCTAGAGATCTGGTGTTCCTGGGTTCACAGGTGTTCCCTGGGGGTGGTGGTGTTGTAGATTCCCGGGATGTATAGGTCTTTGATAACAGCCACTCTCCCCTTCAAGATGGCGAGGTCTCTGCAGCAGAGCTGGTCGCTCTGGGAGAGAGTTCAGCAGCAGTGGAGGCTGCCCTGGTCAGGGGAACCCGGTCCAGCAGTCCCCAACAGTCCCTTGGAGTATAGCTGTCCCTCACCCACAAATATACACTCCCCGTATGTCCACACATTCTCCTTTTGTTCTCTCCCTCACACTATCTTGAAGTCTGCCTTCCCATCAGCAGCCATCTTCCCACCTCTCCTGACTGTATTTTCTATGCTGTACTTTAGAGCCCTGTTACCTTTTGTTAACTGCCAATTTGTACTTTTCCCCTTCATTTTTTCATCTAGCCTCCCAACCCCCTCCCATCTGGCAATCATCAGTTCTCTGTATATATGAGCTCATTTCTGTTTTGTTTATTTTTATCGTTTAGATTTCACATATAAGTGAAATCATATGGTATTTGTCTTTCTCTACCTGACTTATTTCACTTAGCATAATACCTTCTAGGTCCATCCATGTTGTTGCAGATGGCAAGATCTCATTCTTTCTGGCAGAGTAATATTTCATTGTATATATGTACCACATTTTTTAAAGATATGCTTCTATCTATCTATCTATCTATCTATCTATCTATCGATTTATTTATTTATAATTTACTGTTAATCTTCACCTGAGGATATTTTTCCATTGATTTTTAGAGAGAGTGGAAGGGAGGGGGTGAGACAGAGAAAAACATTGATGTGAGAGTGTTACAAATTGATTGGTTGCCTCCCACATGTGCCCCAACCAGGGCTGGAGAATCAAGCCTGCAATCAAGGTACATGCCCTTAACTGGAATAGAACCTGGGATCCTTCATTGTGGGCTGATGCTCTATCCACTGAGCCAAACTGGCTAGGGCTATCCACTTCTTTATCCATTTGTCTACTGATGGAAGTTAGGTTGTTTCCATATCTTGGCTATTGTAAATAATGCTGCAATGAACATACGGGTACATATATCTTTTCAAATCAGTATGTTGGATTTCTTTGAATTAAATACACAGAAGTGAGATTGCTGGGTCATATGGTAATTATATTTTTACTGTTTTGAGGAGCCTCCATACTGTTTTCCATAATGGCTGCACCAATTTGAATTTTCACAAACAGTGCACGAGGCTTCTTTTTTCTCCACATCCTTACCAACACTTACTGTTTATTGATTTATTGATGATGACATTTTGACAAGTGTGAAGTGATATCTCATTGTGGCTTTAACTTTTTTTCTCTGATGATAGGTGACATTGTGCATCTTTTCATATGTCTACTAGCCATCTGAATGTCTTCTTTAAAAAATGTCTATTCAGATCACCTGCCTATTTTAAAGTTAGATTGTCTTGTTCCTTATATATTTGGGATATCAGCCCCTATCCAATGTGTAATTGGAAAATTACTTTTCCCAATTGGTAGTTTGTCTTTTAGTTTTATTGATGGTTTTCTGTGCAAAAAATTTTAGTTTTGTAGTCCCCCCCCCTTTATTTTTCTTTTGTTTCCTTTGCCTGAGGAGACCTACACACACAAATTATTACTAAGAGCAAGTCAGAGTTTACCACCTATACTTTCCTCTAGAAGTTTTATGGTTTGGGTCTTACATTTAAGTTTTTAATCCAGTTTGAGCTTATTCTTGTAAATGGTGTATGAAAGTGGTCTTGTTTTTTTTTCTTTTTGCATGTAATAATTCCGTTTTCCCAACACTATTATTGAAGAGATTGTCTTTACCACATTGTATATTTTTGCCTCCTTTGTCAGAAATTAATTGACTATGTAGGCGGCAATTAATTTCTGGGGTCTTTAATCTGTTCCATTGACTATATATCTGTTTTTATGCCAGTAACATGCTGTTTTGATTATTCTAACCTTGTAGTACAGTTTGATACCTGGTAGTGTGATCCCTTCAACTCTGTTCTATCTCAAGATTATTTTGGCTATTCAGGGCCTTTTGTGGTTCCATATAAATTTTAGGATTATTTATTCTGTGAACTATGCCGCTCATATCTTGATAGGAATTGCGTTGAATGTGTAGCTTGCTTTGGATTGTATGGACATTGTAGCAATGTTAATTTTTTCTATTCATGAACACACTATGTGCTCCCATTTATTTGTATATTTTCCAGTTACTTTCTTCAATGTCTTATATTTTTCTGAGTACAGGTCTTTTCTCTCCTTGATTAGATTTATTTATAGGTATTTTATTTTTGATGCAATTTTAAATGGGATTTAAAAAAAATCTTCACCATAGGATATATTGTCCAAAGGGCCAATAGCAATCAAGAATCAACATTTTAAGAAGAGTGAAGGGGAGGTAGGAGGGGAAGAGAGAGAGAAACATTGATGTGAAAGAGACACATGGACTGATTGCCTCCTGCACACACCCCAACAGGCTAGGGATGGAACCAGCAACCGAGGTTCATGCCCTTGACTGGGTGTCAAACCCGTGATCCTTTGGTCCATGAGTTAACACTCTAATCACTGAGTCAAACTGGCCAGGGCTGGGTTTTCTTAATTTCTCTTTCTGATAGCTCATTATTGGTTTATAAAAATTCTAGTGGTTTTCCTACTTGCGGATCATGGGGTCAGGCACATAATGAGGGGAAAGTGGCCTTGTTTAAAGCTAAAGCACTCAATCTCTCAGAATCTCCAAATCTAGTTATCCCTAGGGGGTCTCACTGCAGTTCAGTTTGGGTACAGCAAACCATCCCCTCTGCAGGAGAAAACTCAGCTATCCTGGGTTCAGGGGATTGGTCAAAACTGTTTTCTAATGGAGATGTTGCTGGCCAGCCTGCAGGAAGAGGCTAAAACCTTTGTCCCAATCCCAGATAATAGCTTCCGAGGGTCTCACACTTTTGAATGTCCTCACTCTGAGCTGCTCTCCCTTCTGTAGTTCTGCATGGAACTACATCCAGCAGAGGTATCAAGACTTGGCAGAGCTGATCCAAACAGTCTCTTGGGGATGGTGCCTGCAAGCCCACCAGCTCTGTCCTACTGACTCTGTTGGCCCACCCTATTGAGCTCTCAATCTGTGGAAGGGGATGTGGATCCTAACTAGCCAGAGCTCATCCTATAGTTTTTCTTTGGTAGGCTCTGGAGGAAGACCAGGCAACCTCAGGGGGAGACGGAGCAGCTCCCAGGTAGCGGCAGACCTCAGGGAGCCTCAGCCCTTTAACAGGTCTGCTCCCAGCTTCTAAGCTAGAGGAAGCCAACCCATTAATACAGATGGCCCCTCCCATGTACACCCAGGTCCAGTAGAGGCAGACACCAACAGTAAACAATATGGTTGCTCCAGATAGCCCAAGGCCAATTACGCACAATGCTTACACTGACCTGTACTTGAACCCTACTCAAGTGGACCCAGAACTCACACAACCAGTGATGGACTTCAGACCACACTAGACCTCAACCCAACTAACCACACAAGCGGCACACGTAAATGTGGATTCCAACCTGCAATAGGCTCTGCTAGGAACAATTCTGCCTCAGGGAGGGGGGCAGCCCTTGCATGGCATCTCATAGGTTATGGAGGTTTATCCATATAGTCACGCAGCCTGAAGAGTTAACTACACCCCAAAAAGGGCCAATAGCATTCAAGACTCAACTACAGGGTTGCACATAACCCCTAAGAAACAGTCCTGAAGCATGGGCTCAGGTGATATGCAGGTTGTGGAACTGAGCCCAACAAGACATCTTCATTATAAAACCATCATAACAAGTTTGGGAATCATAGCAGATCTACCTAACACTCAGAGAATAAATAGGAAGACAAAGAAAAGTACCCCAAACAAAAAGAACAAGAAAAATAATTAAATGAAATGGAAGCAACCAAAATATTAGATTCTGGGTTTAAAACAATGGTTATAAAGATGCTCAAGGATCTTAGAGGAAGAATGGATGATCTCAGTGAGAATTTAAAGAGATAGTAGGCATTAAAAAGGACTTAGAAACCATAAAAAAGAACCAGTCAGAAATGAAGAATATAATATCTGAAGAATACACTAGAAGGAATCAACAACAGGTTAGATGAAGCAGAGGATCGAATCAACAAACTAGAGAACAAGATAATAGTAAGCACCCAAGCGGACAGATCATCAAAAAGAAAAGATAATTAATAGAAATGAGGAACATCTATGAAATCTCTGGGACAACATAAATATCCACATACAATTTAAAAATTGGCAGTGGACCTGAATAGACAATATTCACATCATAGGGATACCAGAATGAGAAGAGAGTGAGCAAGGGATAGATAACCTGTCTGAAGAAATAATGGCAAAAACTTCCTTAATCTGGTGATGGAGTCACACAAGTTCAGGAAGCAGAGTTTCAATCAAGATGAACCCAGAGAGACTCACACCAAATACATTACCATTAAAATGTCAAAGGTTAGCCCTAACCAGTTTGGCTCAGTGGATAGTGTTGGCCTGCGGACTGAAGGGTCCCAGGTTCGATTCTGGTCAAGGGCATGTACCTTGGTTGTGGACACATCCCCAGTAGGGGGTGTGCAGGAGGCAGCTGATTGATGTTTCTCTCTCATTGATGTTTCTAACTCTATCCCTCTCCCTTCCTCTCTGTAAAAAATCAATAAAATATATATATTTAAAAATGGCAAAGGTTAAAGATAAAAAGAGAATTTCAACAGCAGCAAGAGAGACAGTTAGTTACCTTCAAGAGAGTTTCCATAAGGCTATCAGATGATTTCTCAACAGAAGCACTTCAGGCCAGAAGGGATTGTCATGAAGTATTCAAAAGGAATAAAAGCAAGGACCTGCAACCAAGACTACTTGATTGACAAAGGCTATCATTTAAAATTGAAGGCAAAATAAAGAGCTTCCCAGACAACTCCCTTCTCCCCCCCAAAAAAGAAGAAATGCTAAAGGAGTTCATTACCACTAAACCAGTATTACAAGAAATACTAGTCTTTGGTGATATTTGAAGTAAAGGGTTTTTCTGGGAAAAGTGTAAATGAAGCAAAGCAGAAAAAATATCTATTTTGGGGTAAATCCAGTTACACTAGTGGCTCAAAAGCCACATGCGGCTCTTTGGCCTCTTGAGTGTGGCTCTTCCACAAAATTCACGTGCGGGCACACATGTACAGTGCGAAGTTGACTTAAAACTTTAAAGTTTATTAAGTTAATTTTAGGGAATGTTGTGGAGTGAAAGAAGATGTAGTGTCGAGGATTGAGAAAGGTATGTTGAGATGGTTTGGACATATAGAGAGGATGAACGAAAGGAGACAGATGAAACAAATATACAAGACAAGTGTGGATGGGAGAGTTGGAAGGGGTCGACCTCAGTGAACGTACCTCAATCAGATTGAGGACGTTTTTAGCAAAGACCAGCTTAGGAGTACCCTAATTAAGTTAATAACAACATACCTACCTATATAGTTTAAGTTTAAAAAATTTGGCTCTCAAAAGAAATTTCAATTGTTGTACTGTTGATATTCGGCTCTGTTGACTAATGAGTTTGCCGACCACTGAGTTACACTATCATCTTGCCAAAAGATATAGTAGAGAAATTTTTATTTAGCACAGCATATGTCAAACTTATTTCATTATAAAATTCTCAATGTGAGCCACTTTGTTAGATGCTGCCATAACCATAGTTGTGAATGTCTTCAAGGGTGTCATTTCAGACACTATGGTGAGTAGATTGTGTTGGAAAGGGGTAAGGAAGGACTTACCCCTTAATACTCTGAAAGCAGATTCCTGATTAAATAGAGGGTTAGTGCTTTGGTATAGATGGAAAAAATATCAGGCTGGTCATTGATATGTATCTATTAAACATGCTTAAATATTGTATTAAATAGTTATTAGGATACTAGAGGCCCGGTGCACAAAAATTTGTGCACTCGGGGGGAAGGGGGGGGCGTCTCTCAGCCTGGCCTGTGCCCTCTCGCAGTCTGGGACCCTTCGGGAGGTAACGACCTGCTGGCTTAGGCCCACTCCCAGGTGGCAGAGGGCAGGCCCAATCCCTAGGTGCAGCCCCTGGTCGGGCTCAGAGCTGGGCCGATTGGGGAGTTGGGGCGCCGCCCCCTGTCATGCACAGAGCAGGGCGGATCGGGAGGTTGCGACGCCACCCTCAGTCACGCTCAGGGTAGGGCCGATTGGGGGGTTGGGGACCGCCCCCTGTCACACTCAAGGCAGGGTCGATGGGGAGGTTGCGACGCCACCCCCTGTCGCGCACAGAGCAGGGCCAATCCGGGGGTTGGGGCGCTGCCCCCTGTCACTCACAGAGCAGGGCCCATCAGGGGGTTGAGGAGCTCAACCCTGTCACTCAGAGAGTAGGGCCGATAGGGGAGTTGGGGCACCGCCCCCTGTCACACACAGAGCAGGGCAGATCAGGGGGTTGGGGCACTGCCCTCTATCACCCACAGAGCAGGGCCGATCAGGGGGTTGGGACGCCGCCACTCTCACACTCAGGGCAGGGCCGATGGGGAGGTTATGGCTCTACCCTGTCACACACAGAGCAGGGCCCGTGGGGGGGTGGGGGGGGTGTTGGGGCACCACACCCTGTCACACACAGAGCAGGGCCGATTAGGGGGTTGGGGCGCTGCACCCTGTCACACACAGAGCCGCAGGGTGATCAGAGGTTGGGGAGCTCCCCCGTATCAGGCACAGAGCATGGCTGATCAGGAGGTTGGGGCGCCTTCCCCTGTTACGAACAGAGCAGGTCGGATAGGGAGGTTGTGGCCCCACCCCCGTCACACACAGAGCCGCAGGGTGATCAGGGGGTTTGGGCGCTGCCCCCTGTCACGCTGATCCCTGTGCCGGGAGGCCTCTTGGCTCCGCTGATCCTGGTGCTGGGAGGCATATTACCCTTTTACTATATAGAATAGAGGCCTGGTGCAAGGGTGGGGCCGGCTGGTTTGCCCTGAAGGGTGTCCTGGATCAGGGTGGGGGTCCCCACTGGGGTGCCTGGCCAGTCTGGGTGAGGGGCTGAGGGCTCTTTTCAGGCTGGCGGGTGACGGAAGCTCCCAACTGCTCCTTTTTTTCTTTTTTTTTTTTTAAATTCTGGGCCAGCTTTAGCTCTGAGGCTCCAGCTCTTAGGCCTCAGCTGGTAAAAGTAGGTAATCGAAACAATGTATAACTTCAGCTCTGAGATCCCAGCTCGCTGAAAGCTGGTTTCTGGGGGGTTTTTTTGTTAAAATGTTTCAAACTGCCAGCTCAGAGGCCTGCAGCGGCAGGCAGGGAACATTGGAATCCTCCGTCACTGAAGCAAGCAAGCCTCATGTTAGTTTCAAGCTGCCTGGCTGCCGGCCGCCATCTTGGCTGACAGTTAATTTGCATATCTCGCTGATTAGCCAATGAAAAGGGTAGCAGTCGTACGCCAATTACCATGTTTCTCTTTTATTAGTGTAGATAAATGATTTTATTATAATAAAAATGCTATATTGAATGTCCTGTGTATTTTTGTATTTCTTTAGAGTGAAGAATCTCTAAGATACATATCTAGAAGTAAAATTATTCACTGTAGGCTATATATAATTTTAATTACATATATTACCATAGATTGTTGTTTCATTATTGCACCAATTTTGAATCTTTTCAATTACTTAATGTGAATTTCCCTATTTCTGCCATTGGTTTCAATATTTAATTTCCTGTTTACAAGTGTGTTGAGCATCTGTTTTGTCATATGCATTTCTTGGCCAGTCATGTTTTTCTTACAGTGTTTTTTTTCATTCATGCATTTACTCTAGTTCTTTTGGGGTAACTCATTAATTTTCCAAGATTTAAAAAATAATCCAGGTATTGATAATTCTAGTTATTACACATTTATAAATGTTGTACATATTTTCTTTCAAAGTGGCTTCTGTATAACTGTTAAGATGTCAATTGTTTTGTTAATATTTTCAATTTATATATAGTTTTTGTTTTCAATATTATAAAATATTTTTATTCTTTTCTTCTCTTTATAGTCTTTTATATTTTCTGCCATGTAGTCATGGCATCTGCAAATAGAAATAAGTTGCCTCAATTTTATATTATTTATTTTATTTACATTTCTTATTGCAATAGCTAGAATTTTTTGAGAATAAAATTGAGTACCAGTGGAAATACTATTTTGGTTTTCTCCAAATATATATCCAGAATTGGAATTGTAATGTCATAAGGCAGTTCCATTTTTAACTTTGAAGGTAACCACCATTTTGTTTTTCATAGTGGCTACACCAAAAGGCACAGGAGTTCCTTTTCCTCCAACTCTTGCCAACACTTGTTATTTATTCATTTACTGATGAAAGCCATCTTGACAGGTGTGAGGTGATTTCTCACTGTGGTTTTATTTTGCATTCCTTTGATGATTACTGATATTGAACATCTTTACATTTGTTCATTGGCCATCTGTATGTCCCCTTTGGAGAACTGTCTATTCAGGTCCACTGCCCACTTTTAAATTGCATGTTTTTGGGTCTTGAGTTCTATAAGTTCTTTATTATTTTTTTCATTTAATCAATACCTTTTTAAAATTAAGATGTTTAATGTTGACATAATTAAAAATGATGTTCCCATTTTCCTTGCCCTTTGCCCACCTACACATACCACCACCTCCTCCTGCCTTCACCATCGAATTATTGTTTATGTCCATAAGGTATACATATTTGTTGTTTAGCTAATCCTTTCACCTTATTTATCCAGTCAACCCCACACTCCTCCAGTCTGGCACCAGCCAGTCTGTTCAATGTATTCCTGCTTTTGGTTCCATTTTGTTTGTCAGTTTATTTTGTTCATTAGATTCCACATATTATTGAGATCACATGGTATTTAACTTTCTCTGACTGGCTTATTTCACTTAGCATAATACTCTCCAGGTCCATCCATTCTGTTGCAAAGGGTAAAGGTTCTTTCTTTTTTATGGCCATATAGTATTCAATTGTGTAAATGTATCATAGCTTTTTTTTTTTTTTTAAAGATAAAGCACTTTTAATAATGCTTCTTTCTAACAACTAATTGAAGATATTGTACAAGAGCGATAATACACAATTGAAAAGAAATCCAAAGTTAATTTTCTTTGTGGGATCTATTTGCTGTTTGACTCAAGATGCAATATTGGTCTGACCTTCAACATATCTCAATGATGAATGACTCGCTCTCTCCTACCTCCTGCCCTTTTAGTGTTACTTGTTGCCTTTTATTTTATTTATATTTGTAAATATATTTTTATTCTTGATAGTATTACAGGTATCTCCCATTTCCTCCTCCTTTCCTCAGGTCTTCACCACCCTATTGCCCATGTCCATGGGCTATGCATATCTATACTAATAAAAGCTTAGGTGGTCCTCACGCGTGATGTCATCACAAGATGGCTACCACAAGATGGCCACGTGCACAGCAGAGGTGGGGCCTGGTGGCTGCTCTGCACAGTGAGGCCTGGGGGTCCTGCGGCGCCACGCAGCACGGAGGAGGCGGGTCCCAGCGGAGGATGCGGGTTGCAGCAGGGGAGGGCAGTTGGGGGTGATCAGATTGGCAGGGGAGGGCAGTTGTGGATGATCAGGCTGGCAGGGGAGGGCAGTTGTGGGCAATCAGGCTGGCAGGGGAGGGCAGTTGGGGGCAATCAGGCCGGCAGGAGAGGGCAGCCAGGAGCGATTAGGCAGGCAGGCAGAAGCCGTTAGAGGCAATCAGGCAAGCTGGCAGGTGAGCGGTTAGGAGCCATCGGTCCCAGATTGTGAGAGGGATGTCCCCCCAAGGGATCCTAGATTGGAGAGGGTGCAGACTGGGCTGAGGGACAAACCCCTGTTCATGAATTTTGTGCACCAGGTCGCTAGTAAGTATATAAGTTCTTTGGTTTCTCTCTTCTTGTTCCCCCCAACCCTACATCAAGGCATGTCAATTTGTTCCATGCCTCCCTGCTTCAGGTCTTATTTTGTTGGTCAATTAATTTTGTTCATTAGATTCCACAAATAAGTAAGATTATGTGATATTTGTCTTTCTCAGTTTGGCTTATTTCACTTAGCATGATATTTTCCAGGTCCATCCACACTGTACCAAAGAGTAAGATTTCCCTCATTTTTTTTACAGCTATATAGTATTCCATAGTGTAAATGTCCCACAACTTTTTTATCCATTCATCTACTGGTGGGCACTGTTTCTAAATCTTAGCTGTTATAAATAATGCTGCTATGAACATAGGGGTGCATATATTCTTTCTGATTCGTGTTTTGGTGTGTTTAGGATATATTCCCAGAAGTGGTATCACTGGGTCAAATGGAAGTTTCATTTTTAATTTTTTGCGGAAATTCCACACTGTTTTCCATAGTGGCTGCAGCAGTCTGCATTCCCATCAGCAGTGAAATAGTGTACCCTTTTCTCCACATCCTCACCAGCACTTGCTGTTTATTGATTTATTGATAGTACCCATTCTGACAGGTGTGAGTTAATACCACATTGTTGTTTTCATTTGTATCACTCTGATGATTGACCTTGAGCATTTTTTCATGTCTATTGGCCATCTTTATGTCATCTTTGAAGAAGTGTTTACTCAGGTATTTTGCCCACTTTTAATTGGATTATTTTGTCTTTCTTGTGTTGAGTTGTACAATTTTTTAATATGTTTTGGAAATTAACCCCTTATCATTTGTATCATTAGTAAATATGTTCTCCCATATAGCGGGTTCTCTTTTCTTTTTTAAAAAATATATTTTTATTGATTTCATAGAGGAAGGGAAGGGAGAGAGAGATAGAAACATCAATGATGAGAGAGAATCATTGATCAGCTGCCTCCTGCAAGCCCCACATTGGGGACCAAGCCCATAACTAGGGCATGTGCCTTTGACTGGAATTGAACCTGGAGCTTTCAATCCACAGGCTGACTCTCTATCCACAGAGCCAAACCAGCTAGGGCTCGTTTCATTTTGTTGATGATTTCTTTTGCTGTGGAGAAGCTTTTTATCTTGATGTAGTAAAACTTCTTTATCTTTTCCTGTGTTTTCCTTGCTCTCAGAATCATATAGCAAAAATATTGCTGCAAGAGATGTCTGAGATTTGCTGCCTCTGTTTTCTTCTAGGATTTTTATGGTTTGCAGCTTTCTTTAAGTATTTTATCCATTTTGAGTTCATTATTGTGTATGGTGTCAATTATGGTCTGATTTTATTTTTTTGCACATACCTATCTAATTTTCCAAATACCATTTATTGAACAGGTTGTTTTTATTCTATTTGATGTTCTTGCCTCCTTTATCATATGTTAATTGATCATAGAGGTGTGGGTTGATGTCTGGGCTTTTTGTTGTGTTCCATTGGTCTATATGACTGTTTTTATGCCAGTACCAGGCTGTTTTTATTACAAAGACATTGTAGTATAGTGATACCTCTAACTTTGTTCTTTCTTCTCAAGATTATTGAGGTTATTGGGATCTTTTTTGGTTCCATATAAATTTTTTGAATATTGTTTCTAGTTTTATGAAATATACCATTGGTATTTTAATAGGAATTACATTGGATTAGATTGCTTTAAGTAGTATGGACCTTTTAATGAAGTTAATTCTTCCAATCCATGAACATGGTATATTCTTTGACTTGTTTGTGTTTCCCTTAATTTTTAAAAATCTAATGTCATATATTTATCTGAGTACAGGTCTTCTATCTCTTTTAAAAAATTTATTCCTAGGTACCTTATTATTATTTTTTTTGAAATAGTAAATGGGGTTGTTGTTTTTGTTTGTTTCGCTTTCTGGTAATTCTTGTATTTTAAAATATATATTTTATTGATTTTTTACAGAGAGGAAGGGAGAGGGATAGAGAGTTAGAAACATCGATGAGAGAGAAACATCGATCAGCTGCCTCCTGCACATCCCCCACTGGGGATGTGCCCGCAACCGAGGTACATGCTCTTGACTGGAATCGAACTTGGGACCCTTGAGTCCGCAGGCTGACGTTCTATCGACTGAGCCAAACCAGTCAGGGCTATTTCTGGTAATTCTTTATTTGTGTATACAAATGTCATTGATTTCTGGGTGTTGATTTTGTATTCTGCAATCTTGCCAAATTCATTTATTCAATCTGGTAGTTTTTTTGATGGAGTCTTTAGGGCAGTGGTTCTCAACCTGTGTGTCGCGACCCCTTTGGGGGTTGAATGACACTTTCACAGGGGTCGCCTAAGACCATCGTAAAACACATATATAATTACATATTGTTTTTGTGATTAATCACTATGCTTTAATTATGTTCAATTTGTAACAATGAAAATACATCCTGCATATCAGATATTTACATGACAATTCATAACAGTAGCAAAATTACTGTTATGAAGTAGCAACGAAAATAATTTTATGGTTGGGGGTCACCACAACATGAGGCACTGTATTAAAGGGTTGCGGCATTAGGAAGGTTGAGAACCACTGCTTTAGGGTTTTCTACATACAATATCATGTCATTTAATCTAATAAAAGACAAACATGCAAATTGACTGTACCTTTGCTATGCCTTAAGCCACGCCCACCAGCCAATCAGAGCGACTATATGCAAATTAACCCAACCAAGATGGCGGCCAGCAGCCATGGAGCTGGAGTCAGCAGGAGGCTTGGTTGCTCCAGTGATGGAGGAAGCCAAGCTTCCCGCCTGCCGCGGCCAGCTCTGAGCTCCATTGAAGGCAACAAAGTTTCAATTAGAATATAAATAAACCCCAGATACCTGCTTTCAGCGGGCCATGGCCACGGAGCTGGAGCGAGCAGGAGGCTTGGTTGCTCCTGTGATGGAGGAAGCCAAGCTTCCCACCTGTCCTGGCTCTGAGCTCCACTGAAGGCAACAAAGTTTCAATTATAGAAGGTAAATAAATTTCAGAATTAAAAAAAAAGAAAAAAAGGAGAGGCTGGGAGCTTCCGTCGCCAGGGGGCTTGGCCAGCCTGAAAATGGCCCTCAGCCCCCCACCCAGACTGGCCAGGCAACCCAGTGGGGACCCCCCACCCTGAAGGGGGTGTGGCCAGCATGAAAACAGCCATCAGCCCCTCACCCAGGCTGGCCAAACCTCCATGGGTGAGGGTTCCCTCCGGAGGGGACTTGAGCAGCCTGCAAACAGCCATCAGCCCCTCACCCAGGCTGGCCAGGCACCCAGCGGGACCCCCCCCCTGATCTGGGACACCCTTCAGGGCAAACCAGCCGGCCCCCACTCATGCACCAGGCCTCTATCCTATATAATAAAAGGGTAATATGCAAACTGACTCTAACAGCAGAACGACTGGGATTGACTGGTCATTATGACACACACTGACCACCAGGGGGCAGACACTCAATGCAGGAGCTGCTCCCTTGTGGTCAGTGCGCTCCCACAGGGGGAGCTCTGCTCAGCCACAAGCCAGGCTGATGGCTGCCAATACAGTGGTGGTCGTGCGAGCTTCTCCCGCCTCCTCAGCAGCACTAAGGATGTCAGACTGTAGCTTAGGCCTGCTCCCCGCTGGCAAGTGGACATCCCCTGAGGGCTGCCAGGCTGCTAGAGGGATGTCTGATTGTCAGCTTAGGCCCAATCCCCTGGGGAGCAGGCCTAAGCCAGCAGGTGCTCATCCCCCCGGGGGTCCCAGACTGTGAGAGGGCATAGGCCGGGCTGAGGGACCCCCCCCCCCCCCCGCCCAGTGCACAAATTTTTGTGCACCGGGCCTCTAGTTTACAAATAATGACAGTTTTACTTCCTCTTTTACAATTTGGATGCCTTTTATTGCTTCTTATCTGGTCGCTATGTCTAGAAATTCCAGTACTATGTTGAATAAGAGTAGTGAGAGTGGAAATCCTTGTCTTGTTTCTGATCTTAAAGAAAACATTTTCAGTTTCTGCCCATTGAGTATGGTGTTGGCTTTAGGTTTGTCATGTATGGCCTTCATTATGTTGATGTACGTTCCCTCTATTCCCACTTTGCTTAGAATATTTATCATAAATGGATACTGGGTTTTATTGAATGATTTTTCTGCATCTATTGACATGATCACATGACTTTTACCTTTCATTTTGTTAATGTGATAGATCACATTTATTGATTTGGGGATATTGTACCAACCTTTCATCCCCAGAATCAATCCCACTTGATCATGGTGTATGATTTTTTTAATGTATTGCTGGATCCAATTTGCTAATATTTTGTTGAGGATTTTAGCATCTATGTTCATTAGGGATATTGGCCTATAACTTTCTTCTTTGTTGTGTCTTTATCTGGTTTTGGTATTAGAATAATGTTGGCCTCATAGAATGCATATGGAAGTCTTCCCTCCTCTTGAATTTTTTTGAATAACTTGAGGAGGATAGGTGTTAGTTCTTTGAATAGTAAAATTCACCTGGGAAGCTATCTATTCCAGGACTTCTGTTTGCTAGAAGTTTTGATTACTGCTTCAATTTCATTAGTTGTTATTGGTTTATTCAGATGTTCTGTTTCTTCCTGATTGAGTTTTGAAGATTGTATGTTTCTAGGAATTTTTCCATTTTACCCAGGTTGTCTATGTTGTTGGCATAAAAGTGTTAGTAATATTTTTTTTTAACAATCTCTTGCATTTCTGTGATGCCTGTTGTTACCTCTCCTCTTTCATTTCTGATTATATTTATTTGAATCAACTCACTCTTGTTTCTTGATGAGTCTTATTTAAGGTACATCAATCTTATTTATCCTTTCCAAGAGCCAGTTTTAAGTTTCATTGATATAGTTTTTGTTTGTTTGTTTTTAGTTTCCATGTAATTTATTTCTGCTGTGGTCTTTATTATTTTCTACCTTCTACTTACTCTGGGCTCCCCCCCCTCCCCCCAGTTCTCTTAGGTATAGTGTTGAAGGTCTGTGAAGCTATGAACTCTCATGACTGCTTTCACTGTGACCCATAAATTTTGGGTGGTTGTGTATTCATTTTTGTTTGTTTTCAAGTAATTTTTATCTCTTAATTAATCTCATTGGTAATCCATTCATTATTTAATAACATTCTATTTAGCCTCCATGTGTTTGAATATTTTTGAGGGTTTTTTTATTTTATATTATTTTTAGTCAGGGTTAATCTCTAATTTCATGTGTTGTGGATAGGGAAAATGATTTCAATCTTCTTAAATGTATTGAGACTTCTTTTGTCTACCTTTGAGAATGTTCCATGTGCACTTGAGAAGAATGAATATTCTGCTGCTTTCAGATTAAATATTCTGTAGATATCAATTAAATCCATGTGGTCTAGTATGTCATTTAAGGTTGCTGTTTCCTTGTTGATATTTTGTCTGGTAGACATATCCATTGTTGACAGTTGGGTGTTAAAGTCCTCTACTATGACTGTTGATCTCTCCCTTATAGTCCACCAAATTTTTTCCATATATATTGGTGGTCCTAAATTGGGTGTGTTTATCAGGGTAATATCTTCTTTTTTGGATCAAGGCCTTTATTATTATGTAGTGACTTTCTTTGTGTCTTTTATGGCCTTTGTTTTAAAGTCTATTTTTTCAGATATAAGTATTGTTTCTCAAGCTTTTTAAAATTTCCATTTGCATGGAATATTTTTTCCATCTTTTCACTTTCAGCTTATGTGTATCTTTTGTTCTGAGGTGGGTTTCTTGTACGTAGCATATATATTGGTTTTGCTTTCTTATCCATTCAGCCACCCTATGGCTTTTGATGGGAGTATTTAATCCATTTACATTTAGGTTACAATTGATAGGTACTTATTTATTTCCATTTTTTAATGCTATGCTCCTCTTTCATTCTATTTCTTTTTCTTAAAGCAATCCCTTTAGCACTTTTTGTAAAACTAGTTTGGTGATAATAAACTAATTTAGACTTCTATTTTCTGGGAAGCTCTTTATTTCACCTTTGATTTTAAGTGATAGCCTTGCTGGATAGAGCAGTCTTGGTTGAAGATTCTTGCTTTTCATTACTTTAAATACTTCATGCCACTCCCTTCTGGCCTCAGCCTATTGTAACTTCCTTGAAGGTAATGTTTCTCTCTTGCCTTTAAAATTCTTTCCTTCTTTCCTTGGCTATTTTAATTATGATGTGTCTTGGTGTAGGTATCATTGTGTTTATCTTGCTTCAGACTCTCTGTGCTTCTTGAATTTGTGTGGCATTTTCGTTAGCATGCTAGGGAAGTTTTCTCTTATTATTTCTTTAAACACGTTCTCTATCCCTTACTCTCTTTCTTCTCTTCCTGTTACTTCCATAACTCAGATGTTGTAACATTTCCTGTTGTCCCTTAAACTATCCTCTTGCTTTTTAATTATGTCTTTTTGCTGTTCCGATTGTGATTTTTTTCTATTTTGTTTTCTAATTCACTGATTTGATTCTTTGCCTCATCCATTTGACTGACAATTCTTACAGAATATTCTGTATTTCATGGTTTCTACATCTTTCTTCATGGTGCTGTTGCTTTCACTAAGTTCCTTGAGCATCCTTATAAGCATTACTTTCAATTTTCTATCTGATAAATTGATTGCCTTCATTTCATTTAGCTCTTTTTCTGGAGTTTCCTCCTGTTCTTTCATTTGGGGCCTCTTTCTTTGCCTTCCCATTTTGTGTGTCTCTTTATGCTTGTTTCTATGTTTTAGAAAGGACTGCTATGACTCCCAGTCTTGGTGGGGTGAATTTCTGTTGTAGGTATTCTGTGGCTCCCAGTGGTAAAATCTTCTTGATGCCCTAAGCTGGGTGCTTTTGGGATGTTTCTTGTGTGGGTTTTTGGACCCTCCTCTTGTAATTGGGTCTTGATTGCTGATTGTTCTTTCAGGTTGGGATTGACCCTCAGGCTGGTTGACTATGAGGCTCAACCCCAACGATGGTATGCAATCTGCTATGCAAGTGGTCTTGAGGTGTCTTGATGGGCTCACTGGCACAAGCTTTAACTTTTCAGGCTGGGTGTCTATAGAGCTAAACCTTTATCACCATGTATTCATTGTGTCTGCATCTGCTAGATCTGTGTGTTCATAGGAGGAACAAATCTGTGTAAATTGGTCAGCTTCTTTTAGCTTAGAGCGGGGGCAGACATTTGGTCCCCAGTCTTAGGCACCCTGAGTTCTGCCTTCTACTGTCAGCTACTCTACTTCCTCCCTGAGGTTGCTTATTCTTCCTCCACTGCCTTCCAAAGAGAGCCTAGTTTGGGTTAATGGGTCAGGCACTCAGTGAGGTGAAATTAGTTTGTGCTTCAAAGCCAGACTCTAGTTCCCCATACCATGGCCTGCTACAGGTTCAGGTTGGGTACAGCCTGCAGACTTCTCTGCAGAAGCAGTTTCAGTTGCCTTGGGTTCAGGGGAATTGATCAAAAGATTCTCGAGTTGAGAATGTTGCTGGCCCAACTCATATGAGGGACTAGCACTTCCTTCAGGGCCTCTGAGTGTCTCACACTTAGAATGACCTGCTCTGAGCTGCTCTTCTATTCTCCACAGAATGTGCACCCAGTGGGGAGATCCAGGATTTCACCAAGCTGAACCAAATACTCTCCTATTGTGGGTGGTGTGCCCAGTCTGCATTGGGTGAAGCCAAGATTTACCTCTCTCTCCCATGGCCACTTGGCTGAATTCACAGAAGCTTGGAGCAGCCTCCTCAAAATGCAGTCACAAAATCCAGCACTTGCTCATCTCTCTCCCCGATAGAAGCCTTCCCAGGGAATACAGTCCAAAAATGCTACTTCTGCACAGAACTGGAACCCTCCTGCCACTGGTCCAAGTAGGAGGGGTTATGAAATCAGCCCAGTGCTGAACTCAGATCTCTCTGTACAGCTGGTCTCAGCAAAGCAGGGGCTGAGATTCCCAGCTCTATTCGTGCACTCAACTCTCTGTAATGAGGCCCCCAAATTCACTATTTGCCCTGTTCCTCCACGCTGCTAACCCCACAGGATGAGCATTCCTAGAAGCTCCACAGAGGTGGGTGGGTTTTAGCCCCGCATTTGAGGTGGGAGAATCCTTTTCCTTTTCCCCAGGTCACTAACTGGTCCTCTTCATAATGCCTTCAAGAAAGTAGAGGATCCCTCAAAGTCATTGCTGGGCACTGCCCAGGGGCCTCTCTGCTGGACCCAAACATGTCAGCACAGCTTTTCCAGTAGTCGGAGCCCAGAGCAAACTTCTCAGGCTGGCACTGCTAATAATAACACTCCTTCACTGGGAAGGTGCTGTCCCAGTTTCTCAGGCAGACAGAATTTTCCTGGTTCTCTCTCCTGGATGCTTTATTGGCTCTTCTTTCCCATGGCCACTTGGCTCTGGGTTTAGGATCCCTGCATGGAGTTGAGACATCCTACGCACCCAAGGGGATGGAGCTTTGCAGCCAATATCACTCAGCCTCTCAGGTGAGCACCTGCTCCAGGGGGCTCCCCTTTCCCACAACTCACCTCCTCTTACCAGTTTCTATGTTATTTCTTCAGTGCACTTTAAATTAATATATCCAATCAGCCACACTTCTTCTTTTTTTTTTTTTTTTTTAGGTTGATTGCACAATATTTTCGCTGTAAATCCAGTCCCTGGCTGGGAGCATGGGCACATAACCTCCAGTTACTCTGCAGCCATCTTGCTGTCCCCAAGTTCTTTATTATTTTAGATATTATTTATTTATTCATTTATTATTAATGCCTTATCAATGTTTCATTGGTGAATAGCTTCTTACATTCAGTAGTTTGTCTTTTCATTTTGTTGATGGTTTCCTTTGCTGTGCAAAAACTGTTTAGTTTGATGTAGTACCATTTATTTTTTCTTCTTTTATTTTTTTTGTTCAAGGAGATATATCAGAAAAAATATTGCTACAAGAAATGTCCGAGATTTTGCTGCCTGTGTTTTCTTCTAGTTTTATGGTTTGGAGTCTTACATTTAAACTTTTAATTCATTTTTAGTTTATTCTTGTATATGTTGTGTGAAGGTTATCTAATTTTGTTTCATGTATTTGTCGAACTTTGCCAAGATCCATTTTTAAAATATATTTTATTGATTTTTTACAGAGAGGAAGGAAGAGGGATAGATAGTTGGAAACATCGATGAGAGAGAAACATCAATCAGCTGCCTCCTGCACACTCCCTACTGGGGATGTGCCCGCAACCAAAGTACATGCCCTTGACTGGAATCGAACCTGGGACCCTTGAGTCCGCAGGCTGACGCTCTATCCACTGGGCCAAACCGGTTAGGGCAATATCCATTTTTAAAGAGTCTTAGTCCATTGTATGTTCTTCTCTCACTTATATGAATTGTTCACATTGGCCTAGGTTTATTCTAAATTCTCCATTTTGTTCTATTGATATATGTGTCCTTTCTGTTTGGATTACAATAGCCTTGTAATTTAGTTTGATATCAGGTAGCATCATACCTCCAACTTTTTTCTTCATTTTCAAGATTGCTGTGACTCTTTGGGGTCAATTGTGGTTTCATGTAAATTTTTGAATTATTTTTCTAATTCTGTGAAAAACACCAAAGGTATTTTGATTGAAATTGGGTAAATCCATAGATTGCTATGGGTATTATTGAAATTTTACTGATGCTAGTTTTTCCTATCTATGAGCATGGTATGTGTTACCATTTATTTGTATCTTCTTTCATTTCTTCCTTTAATGTCATAAATTCCTGTGTACAAATCTTTTACCTCTTTGGTTAAATTTATTCCTGGGCATTTAATTTTCTATTTTTGTAATTGTGAATGAATTGTTTTTATAGTTTTTCTTTCTCATAGCTCATTATTGGTGTATAAATATGAAACTAATTTCTGAATATTTATTTTATATCTTGATACTTTACTGAATTTACTCATCATTTCTAGAAATTAATTGGTAAAATCTTTAGAATTCTCTCCATATAGTATTATGTCATCTGCAAATAATTTTACTTCTTCTTTTCTGATATCTTTTATGTCTTACTAGAGGCCTGATGAGCGAAAATTGTGCAAGAGTAGATCTTCCTTCCCCCAGCTGCCAGCACTGGCTTCCTTCTGGCACCTGGGACCCAGGCTTCCCTTGAAGCCCTGGCTTCATCCGGAAGGTCGTCCGGCCTAATTAGCATATTATGCTTTTATTATTATAGACTAGAGGCCCAGTGCAAGAATTCGTGCATGGTGGGGTCAGACCATCCAGGCCCTAATCAGGGCAGATTGGGGCTGAGCCTGTTGGGAGGAGGAGATGGTGTGAAGTTGGCTGGCTGGCCTGCCCCGATTGGGGCCCAATCAGGGCCAGGCCAGCTGCGGGAGGGGCAGCGAGCGATTGGTCAATTGGGGGCTAGCAGCTTGGGGGAGGGGCCATGGGTGGTTAGCCGGCTGGCCCCACCCCCTATTGGGGTGGGGGGTGTGATCAGGGGCTGGGCCGGCTGGGGGAGGGGCTTTAGGCCTATCATGGTAGGGTGGGGCTGGCTGGGGGGGGAAGGGTGAGGGCAGGGGGGTGTCTGGCTGGCTGGCTCCTCCCTTGGTCAGGGTGGGAGAGTCTGATCAGGGTGGGCCAGCTGGGGGGAGGGGCCACAGGAAGTTGGCCTGTTGGCCCCACCCCCTGATTAGGCCATTTCACTGGCCACAGTGGGTGTCATAGCAACTGGTTGTTCTGGTCATTATGGTGTTACAATCGCTGGCTTTTATAGATTCTTATCTTATTGCTGTTGTTAAGACTTCCAATACTATCCTATATCATAAAAGCCTAATATGCAAATTGTCTCATCACCTGGGAGTTTGACTGCTCACTATGATGTGTGATGACCACCAGGGGGCGGTGTGGAACATGGCGGGCGTTGTGGATGCAATGCTGGCAGTGGAGGTGCTGCAGCCCCAAGGGGCCCTGGTGAGAGCGGTACCATGGCGGGATGGTGGAGCTTGTGAGCAGGTGACCCCAGGACGAGGCAGGTGTGAGCACGGACCCAGCCCAGATCGATTGCCCCGCAGATGGCAACCAGTGATACATCACATAAATAAACTGAAAGAAAAACTACAGCCCTAACTGGTTTGGCTCAGTGGATAGAGCGTCGGCCTGCGGACTCAAGGGTCCCAGGTTCGATTCCGGTCAAGGGCATATACCTTGGTTGTGGGCACATCCCCAGTAGGGGGTGTGCAGGAGGCAGCTGATCGGTTTCTCTCTCATCGATGTTTCTAACTCTCTATCCTTCTCCCTCCTCTCTGTAAAAAATCAATAAAATATATTAAAAAAACTACATGATTATATCAATAGATGCAAAAAAAAGCATTTGACAAAATCCAATACCTTTTTTTGATAAAAGGTCTCAGCAAAATAAAAGCCTTATATGACAAACCTACAGCCAGCATCATACTCAATGGGCAAAAGCTAAAACCATTTCCCATATAAACAGGAACAAGACAGGGATGCCCAATCACACCACTCCTGTTTGACATAGTACTAGAAATGCTAGTCATTGTGATCAGTCAAGAAGAAGAAATAAAAGGCATTCAAATTGGAAGGGAGAAAGTAAAACAGTCAGTATTTGCAGATGACAAGATACGGTGCATAGGAAACCCTAAAGACTCCATCAGAAAACTACTAGATTTAATAAATGGAAAAAAAACAAAAATAAATGAATTTGGCAACGTAGCAGGATATAAAATTAATGGCCCAAAATCGGTGGCATTTTTATACAACAATAATGAACTCTTAGAAAGTGAATCCAAACAACCAACACCATTTACCATTGCAACAAAAAAATTTAGATACTCAGGAACAAACTTAACCAAGGAGGTAAAAGACCTGTACTTGGAAAACTACAGGACATTGAAAAAAGAGATAGAGGAAGATATACGCAGTGAAGGAATATACCGTGCTCATGGATTGGTAGAATCAACATCATTAAAATGTCCATACTACCCCAAACAATCTAGAGATGCAATGCAATCCCTATTATAATACCAACAGCATATTTCACAGAGCAAGAAGAAATACTCCAAAAATTTATATGGAATCAAAAAACACTCTGAATAGCTGGAGCAATCTTGAGAAAGAAAAACAAAGTTCAAAGAATCACATAAACCAGATTTCAAGTTATACTTCAAAGCCACTGTACTCAAACCAGCCTGGTACTGGTACAAGAACAGGCATTTAGACCAATGGAATGGAATAGAAAACCCAAGTCATTATGCTCAATTAATATTTGACAAAAGGGGCAAGAGCATACAGTGCAATCAAGAGTCTCTTCAATAAATGGTGTTGGGGAAATTGGACAGATACATGCAAAACGTAAAATTAGACCATACACAAAAATAAACTCAAAATGGATAATAGAGCCCTGACTGGTTTGGCTCAGTGGATGGAGTGTTGGCCTGCGGACTCAGGGGTCCCAGGTTCGATTCCATTGGGGGCATGTACCTTGGTTGTGGGCACATCCCCAATGGGGGGGTGTGCGGGAGGCAGCTGATCGATGTTTCTCTCTCATCGATGTTTCTAACTCTCTATCCCTCTCCCTTCCTCTCTGTAAAAAATAAATAAATATATTTTTTTAAAAAATGGATAATAGACTTAAACGTAAGATGTGAAACCATAAAAATCCTAGAAGAAACCATTGGCAGCAAAATCTCAGATATCTCTCATAGCAATGTGTTTATGGATACATCTCCTAGGAGAGTGGTCGGCAAACCATGGCTCACGAGCCACATGGGGCTCTTTGGCCCCTTGAGTGTGGCTCTTCCACAAAATACCACATGCAGGCGCACACGTACAGGACGAAGTTGACTTAAAACTTTAAGTAAAGTTTATTAAGTTAATTTTAGGGAACATTGTGGCTGAAGTTATTATTAACTGTCTATAGACCCCGTTAACCCCTGATTGTGCGTCTCGTGTGGTCTGTTGTCTTTGTGATTATGTTTTTTATTTGACTTGCCGTTTTCAGTTATTTATTGGAATCCTCATGGAGGACAGGGGAATTGGTCGGAGAGATCAAAAGTAAAAAGGGAAATCTGTGAGGGAAAACAACGGGCCTGGGCTGAGACAAAGAAGGGGGGTGTTAGCAGTTGTGTTACTGGCTGCAGACTGCTAGCAGGTGCATTATCAACCAACTTCAAGGTCACAACAAGTTTTCTGTAAGCACAGTCTTTCTCTGCCCTGGTTTATTCTTTTAACCCTTCCAATGCTAAATTAAATTGATACTTGTTCTTAGTTTTGTCACAAAAGGTCTAGATATATCTTAAGAGTAAGAGTACTTTAAAATGTGTTCATAAACATTAATCTAAAATTTCTGACTGTTCACTTTTGGTAATCATTAAAAGATTAAGGTTTCTAAGAATAAAAAAATTCTAATACATTAAAAACAACTAAACTCCCAGGAGAAAAGCAGAGGAGAAACAGACCTGAAATCCGCAGCCACCCTGGTGATTTAGAAGTTTAGAACTGTTTGCTAGGCAGAATCAGCCCCTGAGAGCCAGGTCAAAGAAAGAAGAAGCAGCAGCAAGAGAAGTAGGGAAAGCTGTGGATAGAGTTAGCGAAAGCTCCCTGTTTGCAAATGTACTGAAAGGGTTTAGTACCTGTTGCTGCTGGAAGAGGAGGGGCTAATATCCCCTTCCAATGCACTCCCTTGGAAGAGGCCTGGTTGTTGCTTTGCCACAAAGGGGACTGGTGGGAAGTCAAGGATAGCAGGGCCCTGTAACTAATAAACAGGGTTAACAAAAGGGCAAAGAAAAGAGCACTCTCCCTGGACCTGGGAGCCATGAGGACTTCGAAATTCTCCAAGAGAGGAGGAGTCTGACTCAGAGACTGGCCGAAACCTCCTTGGGTTAGGAGAACTGGAGGCTGCATATTGAACTTATAGACTGCAGTTTGCTGGGCAGATGTCCGAGCCCAGCTGTGTAGGGGTTAGCTGCCTCTATGCAGCAAACAACCTTATCCTGTGCCAGAATACATTTTAAGAAAATTGGACAGACTATATTTATAGCTAAAAAGAACTGGCCACAGTGCACAGCCCTAACAGTGGCCTACAGAAAACTGTATAATAAACTTAGATGATGCCTGTATCTTCATGGACATGGCTCCAAAGAGACAAGGACAATTTTGCCTTATATAGAAAGGTCAGGAGTAGACTTTAGTCACCTCCCTAAGATGTTTATATAGCCCTACCATATCTCATGTGTAGTGGCAGAAGATTTAGCTGCCTGAAGTAGCCATGGTGCTAATATTATATTTCATTGTATTAATATGTTGTATTAACCTTTGATTCTCTTGCAGGTTTGAATGTAGCTCTCAGCATTTGCTGTAGACCTGTGTTTGTCTACAGTCCTTGGTAGTCTTTGGGAGTAACTGGCAAATGTTCAGTTTCCCATACTAAAGGCCATTGTTATGGCCATATGTTAACTGTCCTGGAAAGGGACTATGTGGGGTGAACCCAATAAGTAAAGGATGTCTAGCTGCCAAGAGGGAAGGTGCCCAACTGGGCAAATAAGAATACCCATCAGGTTTTGGTCTCTATTAAGAGACAGTTAACAATTGGCAGCCTGTATACTGTCTGGCAGGCCTGTGTGACCATGCCCATGTCAGGGGTGGTACAAACCTCAACTGTAGCAAACTGGGGAAGGCCTGTTTGGAACAGAAGGAAGTAGTAAAGGGGTAAATAGTAGCCCTCTGTTACAGGAATTACAGACCCTGTGAGGTCCTGTGACATATGAGACCCTGTAAGGAAATAGAGCTCCTTTAGTCCGTTCTGAGAAAACAAGTCAAGTGAGGGGAGCCCTACTACAAGGGGAGCTATAACTATCTATTTAAATATAGACATATTGTAAATTTCGTCTTGCCATTTGAAGACAGTTATATTACTCTGAAGAGTCCATGAAAAGGGACTGGCAAGGAAAATCAGGAAATCTTGGAGCATATCAGGTCAGTATGTTTTTCTCCTTATATAATTCCTCTGAAATTTGGCAATGCTTAATAAATCATGGCAATACATTTCTTTGCATAGATTCAATAAGACTGGTTCCTAATAGTGGTTTTATTAATGGAAAACTTTGACTGGAGTATCATGTTTTAAAGAGACCTGTCTGGACTCTGAAGACTTGAAGTCAATAAAAATGCCATGGGAAAATCCTGGTATCCTGCTTGGGAGCCCTGAAGATGGCTGGTGCTGGAGCGTCAGGTCCATGCCCTATCATCACTGGCAGTTTGTCAGAGTAGAAGGGGAGCAATAAGGATGCCTCTGCGTCCCTGCAGAACCCCCGCTCACTCTGGGCTGCAACGAGTAGGAGGGCTACTGAGATGGGCCTTAAAGCCTAGAGCGTGGGCTCAGGTGGAGTTGCTACAGGTGAGGGATTCACCTAATTCAGCAGATACTACAGGCAGGCCTGATGGCAACTAGATGGCTTGGCTTCCTGGCCCTATGGGGCACATTAAGATTCAACTATGAAATTCCAGCAAAGGTAGTCAGTTACCATTCTTGTTGTGTTTATGCAAACATCAGGCCAAATTGAATACAGTAGATAAATTAGTCTTGATTTGGCTTTTTGATAACCATAGAGCAATTTTAAGGAGAAAAATCCTATTTCAATAGAAGTTGTTAAAACTGAAATGTTTTCTTTCCCTTCCACTGGACCATTTGTTATAGTTTGTCTCTACCAGGTCACAAGCCCAGCTCCTTCTGTGCCCAGGACAGCAAGGAGCTTGACTGGAAGGTGACCTCTGACCAGACATACCCGCTGCAGATCACCCTCAAGAAGACAACGGACCTGGCTAATCAACCTGCTCCAAAGGATTCAGAGAACACCCTGCTGAATTCTTCCTTATACTTAGTTTCTTATCTTCTCTTAAAGGCAAAATTCTCTGGTATTTCTGGATAATCATTGTTTTTATCTTTCTAGTAATTTTCATTTTGTCTTTTTACGAGTGCCGCAGGAACCCGAGGCTAGTCCCAGGAGGAGAACTCTTCTGCCCTTGCTGGAATACAGAAGCACCATAAAATTACTGCTTCCTACATAAAAAAAGAAACAAGATGAATAAAACAGGAGTTATCTGAGACCTGGGCTACAAGGGGGGGGGGGAGGGGAGGAGGATCTGGAAATAGGTCCTTCCATTGACAGGACAACTGTTAATGCTACTCATGGCCATAATCCTAGGACCATGTCTTCTAATTCTGTTTACTCGCTTTATCTCATCCCATTTAGATGCCTTTAAACTTCAAATGGTCCTACAAGCCAGAAGAATTCCCTACAAACCTCTCCAAGAGGAAGAAACGAGATGTTAACCCCTTGGACATCGCCCTTTTTCAGCAGGAAGTAGTAAAAGATCGGTCAACGCCCCTGTTCACCTTAACATCCCATGGTTGTTGTACCACAAAGCTGAAAAGCTTGTGGAACAAGGGGGGGGGGGAAGGTGAAGGAAAACCCCTATTCTGTAAAACTACTGTTTGGAATTCTTTGCTATTCTTTGGAAGGCCTCTTATTCTGAAAAAGTAACTTTGCTTTCTAGCCTGCTTGAATAGTGGGGGAGATAAACTTAGCTATCTGACCTTGTAGGCCAGAGACTAGATACACCCAATGCCGTGCCAGGTGCATTTTTTAATTGGATAGAACTGTATAGTTTTCAAGGTTGCCACCAGCAAGCACACAAAGGGCTGGCTCTTCTATAAAAAGGGAAGTTCTGCTTGTAGCTTTGCTTAGATTTGGATTCATTTCCCTGAGCCCGCCGCAGTGAATAAAGTGTAACTCCAAACTCTCAGAGCGTTGTTTGGTTCTGGTCCGTTTTTTTCTGTAACAGGCTTGCTGTGTGTGTGTGTGTGTGTGTGTGTGTGTGTGTGTGTGTGTGTGTGTGGTTTTGTTTTGTGTGTTTTTTAGCTGCCTACATTTTTTAATTAAGAAATTTCATCTTAAAATCCGAATTCCAGCTTTTCTGGAAAACTGGGGAGCTCTGGCTACCATGAGTCTGCATTCCTGTGGCAACCATCCGCTAGGACAGCCATCGCGGTCCTTCCAGAAAGTTACAGCCCCTCCGGTCCCCCCCAGCCTCCAGCCTACATCACTCACTGATTTACCTGACGGGCCCTGTGGACACTGAGTCTAATCCCCTGCTTTGCAGACGATGGGTGCTTCTTTCTGAGACTATGAGACAGAGAGTGGGAGCAGAATGAAGGGCCAGAGGAATCGCTAGAGAAGGAGGGAGAAAGCCCCAAGAAGGACATCGTGTGAGGTCTGCAATAACAACCCCTGCCAGAAATTAAGCAAATTTCTGCAACGGAGAGAAAATGCAGACATAAATTCCTTCTAACCAGCAGCCAAACGTTTTAATATTTATGCCTAGACTTTCCCAGGCAATTTTAATTCACATTTGCACTTTTCCTATAGAAAATAAAAAGGCAGACAGAATGTGAAAAATACTCAAAATGCCATCATTTAAATGGAATTGAATCCTTTTCAAAGCACTGTGTCCAGAGAAGCCGTTGCCTTGAGAGGTGTTTTGTCAGTTCCGTGCACCACTCAAGCCTGATTGAAAGCTATAAAAAGCACCTGCCGTTTGCTCCAGGGTTGGATTCTAATGTGGCCCCGGTGCAGCAGGAGCAGAGCTGGCGGCGACAGCTGAGGAACTGCTCAGGCCTGTGGCAGGTGAACTTGTTATATTACATTTCAAAGCCACACACTGTTCAAAAAGAGGCAATTCCATCCAGGCCTGCAGCATCCCAAACCTAACTCCGCCAGGCCTGGCTGGCAGCAGGAGAGAACAGCAAGGCAGAAATAGCCACGCGCAATTTTTTTTCAAGTCCTTCAGCGTTCAATAGTTCAAGTTGGCTCTTTCTTCCAGCAAATGCACCTCATACTGGCTGTGCAGTTGACAGCTGGGCATTGTACTGGCATGGGGATTGATTTCTCCCCAAAGAGCACTCTCAATGAGCCCACCTCCCAAGGGCACGGTGCTCCATGATCTCCTCCAGGGAGCCCTCCGCCACCTCTCCAAACCTCCCTATTCTCACTTTCTTCCCAGCTGCCAGAGTCCTTGATCTTTCTAATACTTGATTATTACTTACAATTCAAGGCAGGTTCTAAGAACAGAGACTGGGGTGTGAATGTGCCCTGGTCTGGGACAGGTGGGATAGGAAACATGGGGGCTATTGGGATGCAATTTCCCTATTGGTCTCAGTAGGTACCTGGACCCCTATTGTCAGTCCCTCTGGAAGCAGGGCTCCTCTGAGCAGAGAGTTCTGGCCTCAGGGGAACAGACTGGGGTGCAAAACAATGCCGTGTCACACTGTGAGTGGCTGTCCCCCCCAAAGCTCCAAAACATGGACCAAGTTTCCCAAACCCCCTTCACCAGCAAGAAATGTCCTTGGCTCATGGTGGAAAGAAGAATGAATGAGGCCTACCACTACCATTCATTTGCTTAATGCCACTTGCCACATGCCCTGCAGCTGCTCCAGCACAAGAAATACAAAGGGGCTCCAGGCAGACATAGATAGAAGGGTCCCTGCCTTCACAAAGCTTGCCGTCTAGTGGGGAGAGAAGTCCCCCAAACTGTCTAACAAATCACTTCAAATAGGGCTCAGTGCAGCTAACGAGAAGTTCAGCAAGAGAAGGGAATGAAGAGGTGTTGGAGGAAACACTATATTATATGGGCACCTGCGATAAAGGTGACATTTGAGCAGAGACATTTGTGAAGATTTGGGGTAAAATGGTCCCCACAGAGGGAACAGCGGGCATGAAAGGCCTGTGGCTGGAGTCAGTTTGGCCAAGAAGAGCAGGAAGGCCAGTGTGGCTGAAGTGGAGGGAGGGGCTACACTACACCATGTTGCCATTCATTATCCACAGCTGTGTGTGTCAGGAGCGGACCTGCCTGTTACTCATCTTTCTGCCCCCCTGCCCAGCCTCAGAGGGAAAGGGGGGCTCACTTTGGCTGCTCCCACCTCTACCCTGACCCCCTGGCACCACCAACATCCCACAAACCCTGCCCATAAGAGCAAGACCAGGAAGCGCCCACCCTTCAGTGAGAGAAAATGCCGTGTTTTCCAACCCAGAACTTTCTGAGCATCTCCTCCGGGCCCAACATTTATGTTTGATGCCAGCTCAAAAGAAACTTTCTCTCAAAGCATCAGTTACATCTGTCCTGCTATTTTTGCATCTAGGGGAGCAGGAACCCCAAACAGGGTTTCTGTTTAAAGAAGATTCCAGAGGCTCCTCTCTTCCCTGCTTGAATCATGAAGGGATGCTGCGCTCTCCAGACAGCAACATCAAGGAGCTGGAGAGATGAAAGGAAAACACTGCTGAGGTCCTGAATCGGTCCCTGTGATGGGGCCAGACGGAATGCCTGTGCCTTGGCTAGAAACCCAGGGACGAGCCCCCAGAGGAGCAAGTCAGAGAAAAGGCTCCTCAGTGTGGCCCTGTGTCCTCCGTACATTTCAGCCCCTCTGCTCCTTTCCTAAACTGCTGCTCACCTCCCATGTAGGCCATCGGCACAGCAGTACCCTCACCTCCTACAGCCCATACTGCAGGTGAGAGGGCATTCAGAAGTGCAGCCTTGACCTTGCTGCTCTCTGTTGAAAACCCTCAACCCTCCCCAGGCTCCCCTGCCCGAGAGACAGAGCTCAAGCAACTTTCACAGTCCTCACCAGCCTCCCTCTCCCTATCCACCCTTGCAGCCATTCCCCTGAACCAGTGTTCCTCAGAAACCTGTGACTTTTGTAGGAGGCCCAGCACATACACCCACATAGGCTTGTGACACACATGTTCCAAGAAACAGAGATTCCCTACTATATACAATGAGCCCCGATGTTTTCAATTCCATCTCGTTCCATTTGCTTTTAAAGCTGCTCATGACACACTAAATTGATTTCATGACCCAATAACAAATCATGAGCTACAGTTTGTAAAACAATACACTAAACCAATTTCTGCAGTCCATTTGAATTATCTTTCCCTCTGGTTCCTCTGAGACTTCATGCGGGCAACTCTTTCTGCCATTTTCTTTCTCTTCCCTATGCTCCTCCTTTCTATTGCTAATTCACTTCTTTTCGACCTTGGTTGTACATTAAAACCACACAGGCTGCCTTAAAAATATATCAATGCCTTGACCCCATCTCCCCTCCCCCAGATGGGTCATGGTAGAGCCCTGGCTCCCAGGTGATTGTTGTGTGCAACCAGGGTTGAGAGGCACTGGACTCACTCCAATTCTGTCTTCAAGTTCATCTGAAACATCCCCTCCAGGCAACTTCCTCCCCCTCCTCCATCCCCACCCCGCCCCCCACACACAGTCTAGGTGACCCTCTCATGAGCTGTCTCTGAAGCACCTGCATGTTACTGTATTAGGTGTTCTGTTCTATAGCTGGTGAGTGGCTTGAGGGCAGGGACTGTGTCACATCTTATCTTTGTAAACCCATGGTGCTTAGCACACAAAAGTTGCTCAGGAAATATTTGCTGCATGACCCTGCGAGAAAGGTCCTATGAGCATCCCCTTTGACAGATGAGGAAACTGATGTTCAGAGGTTAAATGAATTAGCCAAGGTTGTGCAGCCAGAAGTGGTAGAAGTGAGGTCAGAACTCAGACCTGCCAAGTTTCAGGGCTGGAGCCTCCTCACCAGCACAGCAGCTTCCTGTTGCAGCCTGGCAGCCAGCAGTCACAGTGAGTCTACAGACCCAACTCAGCTGTTGCCAGTCCTTATGATTGACGCTCCAAGGAAAGCCATTAGGTCTCGGAGCAGGACTGTTCCCTGGCTCTTTTCCTGCCTGGGGTTCACATGGCATCTCCAGGGACTTGGTCCTCAGACTTCTTCTATTTCCACTCTGCTCTCTGCTGAAGAAGCCCCAACCTAACTTCCCTACTCCTAACATGTTGGACACTTGCAAATAAACATTATCTAATAATATGACTCATCCCAAACTCATGCTCTCCCTCCTCCTACTAACCACTCTCCCCTCTTTCTTAATGCTTCCCATGAACTAAGTTCAAAATATCCCAACCCCAACATGGCTGACCAGTCCCTCTCCCCATCCCCCATACCATCCTACTAGGCACCTGATCTCCTCTATCGACACTCCCCACACCCCACCTCTCAACCCTATTCCACTGGCCCACGGCCAGCCTGCTCCCAGTTCACCACAAATGAAATGCCTGGCAAATATATCCCAAAGCCCGACTCTGGCCAGCTCTTTTCTTCACTCAAAGTTCCCCAGTGAGCCATACTAGCACATACTGCTAGATAAAACACAAGGGTCAAAGTCCACTGCCATGTGCTGGTAGTAAAGAACCTGTCCAGCACATCTCACCATGGCTCTGTCACATGTGACTGTGCACCCAACTAACAGGTCTACCAGGCATGCCATTTCTCAGGTCTGCCTCCCAATCCCATTCTGGTCAGGTACCACTAACACCCAATTGTAGGAGGAGGGATCAAGGGGAAATAACACCATCAGGAGGACCAGCCCCAAAAGTCAGGTGGTTCAGAGATTAACCCACTGCTCTCCATGTTCAGAACAAGACATTAAGTCATAGCGTGGGTTCATTTATGAGCAAATAGCAGGACCATTGGACCACGGAACCCTAGTCATATTAATTGTGAAAAAAGAAGGTGGGGATAGTAAAGGTTTCTAGAGGGGCCATGGGGAAGGCAGGTATAGATTAGGCAGCACAAAATCATGGAAGCCAGGAGGGCTGGCAGCCTGGAATTACACCAGGTCATGGGGCCTCTATAGGCCATAGGGGAACGGGATACTGGCTCCTGATATGCCCATAAGTGAGTTACATTTTCACTAGGGACGGAATTTTTCCAGGCTGTCTGTCTACTCTCAAATAGATAAGACTCAGGAGTCTTCATGGAAACATTATTCTGAAACATCTTTCTCTGAGCAGTGCTCTCTTTCCTCCCAGAGCCTGGGAAGGTTAGACCTTCCTTCTATGATCTCTAGTTGATCCATCCCACGACCAGACCAGGATGCTGAGTGGTCTTAAAGTCAACCCCTTCCTACCCTGTGCCCTGTCCCTGTCCCTGTCTCAGGCTTGATGCTATGTTGCCTGTGTTGAATTGACTGGGGTTCCTACTTTGGCATTCCAATGTCTAATTATGAATAATTATGACTCTTAATTATACTTCACTCATTATATACCAATACCACAGCTGCTTTTAAGTTTTATTTTTCCTTAAAGCAATGTTTTCAAGAGCATATTTAAGAAGGGAAAAACTACTGAATAATCATTTATAATTTAAAAGTAAGTAAGAACTAATTATGTTCATGTTTGCAAAACAAAATATTCTTTCCAATATAGTTAGTCATTAACATAAAAATATCTTGAGTCACCTGGCACTTCAGGATCATGCACCAAACTCAGCAACCCTGAATCTAAAATTCTAGGATCAGTTTCCAGTGACCACAGACCCAAAAGCTATGGAATTTCCGGGAAAGGATGGCAATAACCTTTAGGCCAGAAGGATGGGTATTCCACAGCAGAAGACTCCTAATAATTCCTTGCATTCATATAGCACTTCCCACCTTAGAATGTACATTCGGGAGCATTTATGCATAGCTCCAAGCCTCATTTTCTTGTGTGGTTCTTAACCTTTTACATGTATAGCTATGAAAACTCTTCCCGGTATAAATGCACATACAGTAAACATACTAGTACACAAGATTTTGCATACAATATTAACAGGTTCACAAATTCACTAAGACCACGCATGAATTCCTGATGATTTATAATGTGTGAGGTTCCCATGTTCATTTGTTTGTTTCTAGTAAATGACTAAAGCATGAAGGCATTTGCAATTTATATGCACTATGAAATTTTTAGGCATGATTATTTATAAATCATTCTATAAACACTGACTGAGTGCCTCCTATGTTCCAGGCACTGCGCTAGTTACCAGAAGAAAGCAAGGATGTGGTGATAAATCAAATAGGAGTCTCTTAAGGAACACATAGTTCAGTGGGAGAGACTATGGGAGGGTGTGTGTTATACTGGAAGGTGGGTAGAGGGTATAGGTAAGCATCCTAAATCTACCTGTACTCCAATTAAATAATCCAATAATGTCCAAAATTAGTAAATCAAGAAATGGAAGTATTAACATATTATTTATTAATATGGAATAAATACCAAATATGTGTTGAAAGTAGTTGACTGTAGCCCAACTGGCATGGCTCAGTGGTTGAGCATTAACTTTTGAACCAGGAGATCACTACTCAACTCCCAGTCAGGGCACATGTGAGAGGCAGCCAATCAATGATTCTCTCTCATCATTGATGTTTCTGTCTCTCTCTTTCTCTCCCTTCTTCTCTGAAATCAATAAAAAAATATATTTTAAAAAAAAGAAAGTAGTGGACTCTGGGGACAAACTGAAAAGGGATGAGGACTGGGAAGTTTGCTACTTTTCATTATAAGCATTTAATAACTGAGCATATATTACTTTGATAAAAGTAAATTTTATTTTTTTTAAATAACACATGAGCCCTGGCCAGGTGGTTCAGTTGATTAGAGTGTCATCCCATATACCAAAAGGTTCCAGGTTCAATTCCCAGTCAAGGCACATACGTAAGTTGCAGGTTCGATCCCCAGTCCAGGCTTGTATGGGAGGCAACTAGTCAATGTTTCTCTCTCACATTGATGTTCTCTCTCTCTCTCCCTTTCTCTCTCTCAAAAATCAAGAAACATATCTTCAGGTGAGGATTTAAAAAATAACAATAAATAAAAGTAAAATAACACACACGAAACAGTATGTATTATTTAAATTCATGTTTAAATGCTAAGAGGTTTTAAGAATTGCTTTTCTTTCAGTTGTCTGAGAACAGCGACACTCTTAAAACACATAAGTAGCGTTTAACTTGCATCTATTCAATTTTTATTTTCACCTATTCTTTCAGGCACATGTCATGAACAAAAGCAGAGATTTGAGTTAACATTTTCCTACCACTCAGAGCTAATGGCTCCCCAGGCCTCTGCAGTTCTGAGTCCAGACTGGCACTAATAGCTTCATGGTTGGCCCAGCCTGTCTGGCCCACATGCTAATGGCCCATTCATTGTTCCCGATGATAACAACGGGCTGAGCCATGATTTTCAACAGCTGGAGCCCTGAGCAGCCCGCCAGGCCAGACAAATACCCCTGTCTATTTAGGAAGCTTCTCCTGCCAGCTTGCTCTCCTGGCTCAACACTGAGTACCAAGTCCTCTCCCAGTGCAATCTCACTAGGAAGATGATAAAAGTGGCTTTTTTCAAGGTAATATTCCCATCTTTGTGACAATTAATAATCTTCCCAAGAAGCCATCGGGAATTAGGCCCCTACGATCTGTGAAGTCCCTGGGTGGGGGAGCCTGAATATCAATGACACCAAAACCCTCCCTTCTCAGAGGTGTCAGAGGCTCTTTCCATGAAGGTGTGGAGCCAGCCAGTGGGATACCAGCAGGCCATTGAGCAGACTCACAAGTGGGACCAAGTTTGGCATGAACAGTCTCAGCCCAAATCCAATCTCATCCTAAGCAGTTTTAATTGAGATTAATAACCTCTCATAACTGGTTGTAGGTATTTCATCAACAGACATCCTGCTAGGAAAACTGCTCTGCCCACCTCCAATCTGGCCAAATGACTTCCTCTGTCCTCCCTTCCTGCCCTGGCTTCCAGCCCGTTGGACCACCCCACCCTACAGGGACAGAGTAAATACCAAGGGCTCCTTCAGGACTGAAAGAGGATAGGAGATACATGAACATAGATGCCAAAATCCTCAACAAAATTCTAGCAAATTGGATCCAGCAGTACATCAGAAAGATCATACACTATGACCAAGTAGGATTTATCCCGGGGATGCAAGGATGGAACAATATCCGTAAATCAATAAACGTGATACATCACATTAACAAATTGAGAGATAAAAATCACATAGTCATATCAATTGACGCAGAAAAAGCATTTGACAAAATCCAACACCTCTTTCTTGATAAAAACTCTCAGCAAGGTGAGAATAGAAGGATCATACCTCAACATACTGTCAAGTCTAAAGTATCGAAGCCCAGGCGTGAGTCTCTTTGCCCCACTCTGATGGCTCCTGTAGGGTAGATATAGGAAAGTTCTAGAAGCACTGTGGCCATCATTGTCTCTGGGATGGGGCAGCACTATGGCTGACTCTTCCCAGCTCTGTCCACCTTGGCTGCCACACTGGACTAAAAGTCAACATCAATCATTCATTTTCTCAAAAGATATTTGTTAAGCACCTATCATGTGCCAGGCACTATGCTGGGCACTAGAATTTAGTAGTTTAGTCTGAGACGGCCTAAGCCAATAATCTCACACATAGATATGGCCCAACACATTTTAATAAAGGCTTTATGTGAGAGGGTAGGGTGGATGGCAGCATGGAGAGAGGGAGCCTGATTTAGATTTGGGGTCAGACAAGACCTCGATGGCCAGTGAAAGGACTGTGAGGACATGGAGGAGCTGGACATGGAGGAGCAGAGCATCCCAGTCAGAGGCATGGTCGATGCTTGTCCCTGGGGTGGGACTGTGTGATAGTGATTTGAACAGCTGATACAGAGTCAGCAAAGGGGACAGCAGAGCAAAATGAGTCCACAGAAGTTCACAGAGGCTGGATTATGCCAGACCTGGTTGGCCATGGAGAGGAGGCTGGGTTTCATCCTAAGCACAAGGGGCAGTTACTTGCTAATGCAAGACTGCTCTTCTTATGATTCTGGGGGAAAAACCTTATAGCACAGTCCTGCTTTTTCCTCAAGGGAAACGTTTTCCTAGAATCAAGTAAATTCACTCATTTAGCGGGTATATACCAAGGGAATAAGACTAACTCTTTCATACCATGAGTGCAATCAGTCTCACGTGGTCAGTGGCGACGCTCGACCCGAAGAACTGCTGGGTGCTTCACTCTGCCGGGCACATGGAGGCCACAGGAAGAAACACAAGGTCCTGGCCTCACAGGCTGGATAGAAAAGGTAGGTCAGCCGGAGGTTCCCCAAACAGGGGGACTTATTCTAACAGGGTTCTTCTAACTTGGGAAGGAAACAAAACACATTGAAAGGAGCTGACCTTTACTTTGGGATGAGAATTCTGAGAATGTACCAAGCAATACTCTTCACATGAACGCACACATATTTCAATCTCAGTCTGAGGTCCTCTCTGCTAAGGGGTGGTTTCAGACAGTCAGTGCTGCAATAGTTAAGAGGAGGAGATGTGGATCTCTGCTTAAAAAGCAAGACATTCCTCATCTAGTGTACCTCATGCCCACTAACTCACATGGGCTATTCACAGAAGCATTGTACACAGAGAATCATAGCTGAACACTTCAAAAAACCTTAAACTGAAGATGCTTTTTGATGGGGCATAAATGGTAATAGCTTTAGTCCCAAGAGTCTGCATTCATACCAACAGTCTGCACTGAGCCTTTAAGGTGACCCAACCCATAAGAACTGCTTTTCAAAAAAATTGGAAATGGACCCCTACCTTATCCATTGAGGCATGAATGCTGTGCCTATTACCCAAACTGAAAGGAGAGAACATGAGATGACTGTCACAATAAAGCTGCAATGGCCGAAGGCTTTGCCTCACCTTTGTGCCTCCCCATCTAGGCTGCTTTTCAATCAGTTATTTTTCCCAAACCCACTGAAACGCAAGCGCTAAACTGGGTTCCTGCCTGTTCTCGGCGCTCTCTTTCCTAAACCTCCTGGGGAAACCGGAGGCCCCCAGTTCTTGTCTATCTCACTCCTCTCATGTGAGGACACTGGGTGGGAGTCCCAAGTTTTGCCAAAGTTTCCTCTGGAAAGTTGGGTCCCAGGAGCCTCTCTGCAGAGCCAGGGGTTGGAGCAGGTAAAGGAGTATGAACAAGGCCCTTTGGGGGAAAGGAAGCAAGGGCTCTAATGAGGCTTGTGATTCCACACTTCTGAGCAGCTTAAAAAATATAAACATCAACAAACTAGGAAATCCATAATTCAAACTCAAATCAGTCCCTCTCCTCACTCCCTACTGCCTTTGCCTGAATTCAGGGACTTGCCATTTGTCTTCTGGACAATCCTAGCAACCTCCCTGCCTCCAGCCTCGCCCTTCCAATCCAGCTCCCAGATTGGTTCCCTACTTCTATCAGAGCCTTTTCTCAGGCTCAGTGTGACTGTGTCACTACCACACTAACCACTCCTCAACAACCATCCACTGACTGTTAGAGAAAGTCCAGCCAAGGTTCCCTTTCATGACCCACCTCCTGTGACCATCACTATCTTGCACCTCCCCCTTCTCTTTCCCCACAGTGTATAACCTTCCCACAGCAGTGGCAATCCTGGAATGTGCCACTGGGTTACATGCCTGTGCCTTTGCATATGTTGTTTCTCTGCCTGGGATGCTTTCTCCCCCTGCTTTATCCATTCATAAATCTTCTCTCAAATACTAACTTCAATGATCTTCTCTGGTGACTGATCTTCTCCTCCATTGTCCAGTAGGACCTGCAACACGAAATAGCAAATGCTGCTTTACAAATGTGTCCATTCTGGTAGACTGAGCTCCTTGGAACACAGATTGAAACTTCATCCTTCTCCAGTCCCTTACAAAGCACCTAGAATGAAAGGGTCGGTTCATAATTAGGTAGAATCATTCCCATTTTGTAGTTGAGAAAACTGAGGCCTAAAAGAGGTGTCGCCGTGCCAGTTGGCAATAGACTTGGATCTAGAAATCAGTTTACCCAACTCCTACTCCAAAGTACTTTTCATCAAGCTTTCTCCTTCCTGCAGAAGATGACATCTTACGTCCCATTCAGCCAGTCACATGATACAGAGGTCTCTGGGGTCTGGGTGTCAAGATCAAAACACAGGGCACTTCCATGTTACCTCATTGCCTTTTCTCTCATTTGCAGGGAGCTTATTAGACTTCCTGGCAGTGGTTTAGCTCCAGACACCTAGACTCACCCAAGCTTCTGAGGGTCCATGGAAGGCTCATTCGAAGTACCCTTTGCCAGGAATAGAAAGGTGGCCTGGTTGAGTGGCCTTGAACAGAGGGCCAAGGGAGAGACATAGCCCAGGGGCTGAGAATGCCTATATCTCCACATTGTCTTACTCTCCCAGAGTCATAACTACAGAGAAGGCCATCGGGAGGGAGTCGTTAATTACCTGCAGGTGTCCCAATTAAGCAGCACTGCCTCTCCAATTAGCAGTCCCTTCCATTGGAAATCATTAGGCTTAATTCCATTTCCCAGGAAACATCTTAATCAAGCAAGTTCTGTCCCCAACTCCTGAGACAGCCAGACTCCGGCTGACGTCATCCCAGCCCTGACTGGCCTAGATGCTAAATTGGGCTCTGGGTCATTTTCCCAATTAAACACGTCCCTTTAATTACACTGTTTTCTAATGTTTATCCAGACCAAGGGTCTGTGTTTCTTAAATTACTTACTAAAGGTAGAGCATATTCAAAGAAGGCCCCTCCCTAACAAGGAGGTAATACAGGAGGAGCTAAATTTGTACCCATATTCCCAAGAAGTATCTCTGTTAGAGAAAATAAATCTGGAACACCACAGGATGAGAGCTACAAAGCATGGCTTGTTTTCAAGATATAAGACAAGAAAGCCTTCATTGTCAAAGCCAGGGGAGCCTCATTTCCCTCCCCATGATATTTTTACCTTCACTATTCCCCAAAATTATTAAATTGAAGGAGAGAATCTTAGGAGATAAGAGGCCTTTCCAGATGCAGATGCCCATGGATTGCTTCTCAGGTTCTCAGTCTCGGAATCCAAATGCTCTAGTCAAAAGATAAAGGAGAAGGACAGAGGAAAACAGGATTCTGAGTTGTCCTAACCTCCCAGAGACTTAAGTGCAGACTGCCCATGAAATTTTGGCCTATTACATAGCAGCTCAAAAGCAAACTGCTGACCACCAGGTTTATAATTTTTCTAAGATCCTCCTTCTTGGTTGTGCCCAACTCTCTGGTTGCAAATTTAGAGAGCCCCATTCTCATACTGATAAAGGGTTCAGCGCCAGCAAAGAAAGGGCTCATTTCCCCTATGACACCATCCTGAAATCCTTCACACTGCAACGTTCAATCCTCCCCACCTAGCACAGCATCCTCCTGGCACTCCCTGGTTTATCTCTACCTTTCGCTTCACTCCCCACAGACTTAAACCTCCAGGAAAGGGGGAAGGGAGGGAGGAAAAGTACAAGATGGAATTGGTTCAAGCACAATTCAGAGTCCCTGGAAATGTATCCATACAAAAAACCCTACAAATACATCTTAATTTTCACTCTGAAATAGACTATGAATTTCAAATCAAATTCTGTTTCCTTGAACTTTTTTTCATATCCATGTTAATCTTATTCCTATGAAACTGAAGAGAAGTGCCCCTATCTTTGATTCTAAATTTAATATGAAAATGATTAGAAGTGCATTTGTCATTGTTGCCTGGAAAGCTTCATGCGTTAGCCCTCCAGAAATTAGATCAACACTTTGCCATTCCTACACCTCCCCAGTCCTCAGCACAGCCCTGGCCTCTGCAATAATTACCCTCTATTGATTTTTCCCCAAATTATTTATTTTTTAAACTTCATAATCAGCTTACCTTAATTCATTACTATTCAACATTTAGAGACAAACTTCTAAACCCTAGTGGAAGCTGATTCTGTCCTCTAATGGGCCATCTATACATATATATATAGTTTGTCTTGTCAATTATTTTCTGTTGACTTTTACCATTTCTTCCCTCTCTTCCTCAAAGCAAAACTTTTTAGATCTGACAAAGCATCTGGCCTGTTAGATGAGATTCCCTATCTTTTACAGAAATCCTGATTAAAAATGTCACTGCTTCCATAGTTGTCTAGAGACATTTCCCAGGTGCAAGCCACATTTTGTCACCGGGTTCCGTTTCAGAGCCTTCTGGTGGGGGAAAAGGAGACTCTTCAAATTTTCCTAAACAAGATCTCAAGTCACCCCTCAGACTTCAGATCACCTGTGCTCTGCACCCCCACTGCCTGGGCCTCTGTGCTAGCTCCAGGGAGTAAGCCAAGTAAACGTCTATGATAAGAGTAGAGGTGTTCATAATATTAATACTAACACTAATAATAGTTAACATTTGAGTTCTCACTATAATCCAGATAAAGGTGCTCTCCCTGTATTATCTCATCTATGTGATTGATGTTACTATTATCCACCTTTTACAGAATGGAAACTGGAGTTTAGAAGTCAAGTAATTTCCTCTAGAACAGTGATGGCGAGCCTATGACATGAGTGACACGTGAACTCATTTTTTGGTTGATTTTTCTTTGTTAAGTGGCATTTAAATATATAAAATAAATATCAAAAATATACATCTTTGTTTTACTATGGTTGCAAATATCAAAAAATTTCTATATGTGACACGGCACCAGAGTTAAGTTAGGGTTTTTCAAAATGCTGACACGCCGAGCTCAAAAGGTTCGCCATCACTGCTCTAGAACATACAGTTAGTAAGTGACTGTGCCCAGGAGTAAGCCCAGTTTTGTCTCTGACAAAATTGTCTGAAATCTCAGAGTAGACAAGGGTCAAAATTCATGCTGAGCTAGGGTCAGCATCTACTATCTAACATACTAAATCTTGATTCCTGCTCAGTGCATATGAGTGCACATTGATTCATCAGTTTGGATCTGGCCTTGGACTCAGGTTCTTACTTCAGGTGAATTACTTTCCCTCTGACTCCTAATTTTCTCATCTATGAAATAAGAATATTAGTTTCCATGGGAAACTTCTAGCTCTTATAGTCTAGGATTCTAGGTAGATGGGATCTAGGTAATACTATGGACAGACATGAAGAGTTAAAGAAGCCCTGGAGGTGATCTCATCTAGGTATATCAAATGCACAGCATATAGGCTGCCTCTTCCCTATGCTATGCCCAGGGTATACATCACTAATGGATCACAATCCTCTTTTTTGCTGAGCCTAGTGGTAGCTTCAGAATCCTTTTCAATTCTATGCTGAGGAAGCAATTAAGACATGGTACATTGGATAAACCTCTATGTTAATCAACCTTCCCAATTTACAAATAAGGAAACTGAGATCCAGTAAACATCTGTTGAGCAATTAATATATATCAAGTCTTGTGTTAGATCCCACAGGTAAAAAGATGATCAAGTCTTATGCTCTAATGACTTTCAGTTTAACGAGATATGTGAACTGTGAAACAAGCAATTACAATACTGTGTACTGAATATTATTTGGCCACATGGGAAACCACCTAACCTAGACTAACATTCATGGAAGGACTCCTGCAGGAGGAAGCACTTAAGCTAAGACTTGAATGGAAATAAGAGTTTGTAGGATGAAGAAGGGGTGAAAAGGACCATTCTAAACAGAGGAAGGAATCCAACAGTGCCAGACAGCTCAGACTACTCAAGCAGTTATAAGTTGCAAGGATGCCTGGAACTTTGAAGCATAAAACACAATTAGTTAGGGAATGGTGAGCAGAGAGGCCAGCAGGGGCCAGCCCTCAAAGAGTCACATATACCATACTATAAAAACCTTTCTTCACCCTGGTGGTAGTTTGAAGGCATGGCTGCACTCTTCCCACTGAGAGGTAGGGTCTTTGTCCCCCTCTCCTTGAAACCTATAACTGCTTCAATCAGTATAGTACTGTGGAAATCAGGCAAACCCATGAAACACCATACAGCTTCCACCTTGTTCACTGGAATTCTCACCCATGGAGCCATGAGCCACCAGGTATTCTTACTAAGAAGCCCAACTCCCCAGGCCCACCATGCTGGAGGGGCCACAGATAAGTGCTCCAACTGACAGTCCAGCAAAGGTCAGCCTTCCAGCCCTCCCCACCAAAGTGCCAGATATGTGAGTAAAGCCATCCTCTACTTTAGAGCAGCCCATTACCAGCTGAATACCACCAGCTCACCCCTGTTGATGCTCCATAGAACAGAAGAATCAGCCAGCTGAGCCCTGCCTGAATTCCTGACCTACAATTTATGAGATATAATAAAATGATTTTTTTTAACCTCTAAGTTTTGGAGTAGTATTTTATGCAGTAATAGACCATCAGAACAGCAAAGAAACATTGAAGGTTTTAGGAAGGAGTGTGGCATAATTAGAGTTGTTCTGGAAGGAGCACTTGGACTGCTGCATGGGGAATGGATTGGGGAGTGGGGAGAATGGAGCAGAGCAACTCCAGGTCCACTGCAATTGTATAGTAAGTGATGACTAAGGCAGTGCCAGTGAGATGAAGGGATATGCTCAGCTGATTTGAGATATATTCAGAAGGTAGAGTCAACAGAATACAGTGACTGACTGGAGAGAGGAGAGTGAAGGAAGTATCCAGCTCAGGTAACTAGGTGAATGGTGGTACTATGTGCTGAGATGGGGAAAGTTTGGAGGAGAAGCATGTCTGGGCAGCCTAGGGAGAGAAGTGAGTCCATTTTAGATATAGTAGGTGATATCATGCAAGATGGGGTGAGTAGTGGCTAAAGAATTCAGGAGACACATCTGGTGAAGACCCAAATTTGAGAGCCATCCACTAAGGGATGGTGAGGGAAGCCCTAAGAAGGATAGAAGGACCAGGAATCTCACTGTGAAGAATAAAAAGAGGAAAACAAAGTGCAGAAGACCAGGGAGAAGCAGAGCCAAGACTGCCCTTGGACAGTGCACAGCCTGGCCACCTGAAGTTGCCTACCACCTCCCCTTTCCTCCTGTCCCCTAGGAACCTTGGATGCTTTGAACATGAAAAACAGTGAGGCTTAGGAGACATGGGAGTAGGCTCTCTCACCCTGTGGCTCATCAGAACTGTATATGCCACCCCATGCCCACTTCTTTTGTTTTTTATATGCTCTGCTTTATCCTCCTCTGTCCATACCTCCAGCCTAATTGTTTTCTTTTAAATGCTCTTCATTTCTTTCCCATTTCATTTTCTTTCATCTGCAACCTGCTATTAAGGTTGTTTTCCCTACAGCTATTTTGACACCAAAGCAGCATAATCTGTTTTCCTAATTAGCTGTGATACATACACAAATGTCAACATCACCTGCCCAACAGCACTCTCTCCAGTCATCCCCCACAACTCCCCACATAAAGAAGTTTTCCTCTCTCCCACTTCTTCTCTCCTATTCTCATGGCTCCTCCAGCCAGATATTCCTCTCAAGGAACCACTGGCCTGACCATTGACTACAGTAGCCATCTTTTTTAGAGTTATTCCATGGAGTAAGACCATGTCTCCATAAAGACCCTGTGAGAAGCATTCTGTTATTGAGTATTAAGCAGTGTTAATGGCATGCCAGATAAGCTTTCTTTGAGAGTTAACAAATTCCGATGAAATTAGAAAATCATTCACAGGAAACTCAAGATATTGAATGGAGGAACCAAACCCAAATTCCAAAAAAGCAATATGTAAAGATGAGTCTAGAGGTGGCCGTTCAGGTCTGGGGTGTGCAGTGGGAGGGGGGTATGAAAGCCAGCAGCTGAGAATTAAGACAGAGGTTGCCTGTGTGGGGATGCCTATGCCATGCGGAGGCAGTACAGCAGCCTCACGGAATATCATGAGCCTTAACACCTCCCAACTGCCTTCTAAACACACACACACACCCACCCACCCCCCCAACACATACACGCACACACGCATACACACGCACACACGTGCACACACCATATTTACTCCAGAAAACATGTTCCTGATAAAGCTAATTAGCCCGATCTGGCCAGACTCAGACTCTCCTGAATTTTGCATGACTGACTGGGCACAGCTCCAGCACAAGAGAAAACAGTAAGAATCTGAAATTGAGGCCCTGACCGGTTTGGCTCGGTGGATGGAGTGTCGGCCTGCGGACTGAAGGGTCCCGGGTTCGATTCTGGTCAAGGGCGTGTGCTTTGGTTGCGGGCACATCCCCAGTGGGGGGTGTGCGGGAGGCGGCTGAATCAATGTTTCTCTCTCATCGATGTTTCTGGCTCTCTGTCCCTCTCCCTTCCTCTCTGTAAAAAAATCAATAAAATATATTTAAAAAAAAAAAAGAATCTGAAATTGAGACCAAAATATCATGCCTCTCTTCACACCCCCTCCACTTTGTTGAATTTGTTGACAACTGACTTAATAGACTACAGAACTCATTTTAGCCTCATGACAATCCTGAGCATCTTTCTTCCCTTAGCGAGGCTTAGAGGCAGCTCCTTGAAGGCTGGACAATTTTGTAGTTTTCCCAGTACTCCTAGGATTCCCCCAGCCTCAGCCAAGGCTCTGAGGACCACCCTATGAGGTGAAAGTTATCATAGGATAATGTACAGAGAGGGTTTTACACCAGGTCTAAGACATGCTAGCCACCTCCACCCCCATGAATGGTTTCTCTAACCTCAAATGCCACAACTCTTTCCACAGTTCTTAATGTGTTGAAAAGCAGGGGTTCTTGCAGCACCACCCATGATGTAATCCAGGGGGTCACAACACTGTCCCTTGCCATGATCCAGGGATGTCTAAACATTGCCCGTGATTGAATCCCAAAGCTGCACTAGTGCTTCTTCTGAAAATACCTGGTTCCTTAGTCCTAAGAACAGCCTTTGTGGCTCGAGCCTACATCAGCAGCTGCCATGAAAAGAACCAACAGTACCCCAAATGAAGAACCCCATTATTATCTGATCTTCAAACAATGTCTGTGAGTCTTCGGAAGAACCTACAACCACTTGTGGTCTGTATTTCTTTTTCTGAAGGTCACATCCTCCTATCTAGCCCCCTAATTCTCTCTAGAAGAATTACAGATTACTCAATCGCATTTCAATAGATACCTATGTGCCCCTGCCCTAAGAGAACTTGTACTATTCCAAACTCTTTCCCCAACTATATATGACTCCTTTCAATAAGCTTATGAAACCCAGACTCCAAAAATTATTGTAGAATATACATTTTCTAGGCAAGAATGTATTTATTCTAAGAAGCAATGCTTTCTCTTTTTTTATACTACAAAATAAGGATATTTATTATAATGTCAGAAGAATTAAAACAGTGAGGTAATGATACAATGATAGACAAAGGGACCAACTGAACAGAACAGAGAGTCCAGAAACACACCCAAACAAAGATGGCCACCTGATTGGTGATAAAGGTGACACTGAAATGCAGAGGAAAAGGAAGGTCTTCTTTTTTTTTAATTCTTTATTGGCCAGGGAGAGGTCAATGAGTGTGGGTGGAAGGAGACATATGTAATACTTTAAGCAATGCTTTCTAAATCTGCCTTGACCTTTGCACTCCCAATGACTTTCCTAATTGAGTTTTGACAATAGCGTATGTTAAATCATGACTAGTACACTTGGAGCAGTGTCCAGGCCTGCACTCCTGCTCTGTTCCAGCAAAGCTATTGAATGGACACACACCTGCAGCTTCTGGAACATTCCAAACCTCATTTCCAAAAGCAGAACAGTAGGGAACTGGGGGATGTGTTCTTGCCCTCAGAGGCAAAATATTTGCTGCAGGTGGTGATCTGGGCATGTACAGTGTGGCCAAGAACATGGGTTTAGATTCCAACAGATTGTAATCAAAATTTACTGGCTCAGCCACTAACCAGCCACATGGCCCTGGGCAGGTTAGGAACTTTTTTGAGCACATGTTCTTAATCTGAAAAATGGAAATGACATCAGTTGCTATCTCAGCGGATTATAAGGGAGAACATTATAAAGCTCCCAGCACTGAGTATGGCACAGGGGGAGCACTCTATAAGCAATAGTTATTAGCTATAATTATAATGTATAATTATAATGAGATAAGGATAACATTTCATGCATTTCTCTAGCCTCATTCCCTAATCCAATGCCTAGCACAGGGTACACAGTCATAATAATATGAATAGGTATTTCATTTGTCCTCATACTACATGCCAGGTACTACAGGGATGAACACCAGTGGTTTATGGCCTTAGATAATGTAGCATTTCATGTTAAGCTACTCAAGAGTGACCCTGAAGGTCTATGGTTTGTTGTTTTGCTGAGGCACAAATTTGAATTATTTGCTTGAAGCCTGGTATGTAAGAAAAAGGCACTTCCCTGGTGATTGGGCCCCTGTGACTACTCAGAATACACACCTTGACTCAACTTCATTTTTCTCTCCTTTTCTCTGCAGTGGTATTTTGCAGGGGTGGGATAGGAGTATTAGATATTTCAGGGTCCACAAAGATCTTCCTCCTAAAAGTCAATAACCTATTGTAAGATGCGGTCTCTACCTTCTTCAGGCTCATAGTCTAGTGGGGAAACACAGAGAATAACAAAATGTGTTATAATAAGGTCAAAATATAGCAGAGAGACAAACAGGATATTTTAACATCTGAAAATCAATGAATGTAATAAACCATATCAATAGAATAATAATAAAAAAAAACACTCTCTCAACATATACCAAAAAAGGCACTTTTATCATGAAAGACAGTCTTTCCTGTAACAGCCTCAACAAACTAGGAATAGAAGGTAATTTCCTCAACATTATAAAGGATATCCTATCTAATAAAAGACAGAAGGGTAATTAACCGTACCTCCGCTATGCTTCCCATTGGCTAATCCGCAAGATATGCAGATTAACTGCCAACAAAGATGGCGGCTGGAAGCCAAACAGCTGAAGCGAACAGGAGGCTTGCTTGCTCCAGTAATGGAGGAAGCCAAGGTTTGCTGCCTGCCGTGGCCCGGCTATGAGCTCTGAAAGCAACAAAGTTTCAATTATAGAAGCTAAACAAACCCCAGATACCTGCTTTCAGCCAGCTGCAGCCTCAAGCTGGAACGAGCAGAATGGCAACAAAGTTTCAATTATAGAAGGTAAATAAATCCCAGAATAAAACAAAAAAAAAGAAAAAAAGGAGAGGCTGGGAGCTTCAGTCACCTGTCAGCCTGAAAATGGACCTCAACCCCTCACCCAGACTGGCCAGGCACCCCAGTGGGGAACCCCACCCTGAAGAGGGTGTGGCCAGCTGCAAACAGCCATCAGCCCCTCACCCAGGCTGGCCAGGCACCCCAGCAGGACCCCCAACCTGATCCGGGACACCCTTCAGGGCAAACCAGCTGGCCCCCACCCGTGCACCAGGCCTCTATCCTATATAGTAAAAGGGTAATATGCAAACTGACCCTAACAGCAGAAAGACTGGGAATGACTGGTCACTATGACACACACTGACCACCAGGGGGCAGACACTCAATGAAAGAGCTGCCCTCTGGTGGTCAGTGTGCTCCCACATGGGGGAGCTCTCCTCAGCCACACACCAGGCTGATGGCTATCAGTACAGCGGTGGTGGTGGGAGCCTCTCCTGCCTCCTCAGCAGCACTAAGGGTGTCTGACTGCAGCTTAGGTCTGCTCCCTGCTGGCAAGTGGACACCCCCCGAGGGCTGCCGGGCTGCCAGAGGGATGTCTGATTGCGAGCTTAGGCCCAATCCCCTGGGGAGCAGGCCTAAGCCAGCAGGTGGTCATCCCCCAAGGGGTCCCAGACTGTGAGAGGGCACAGGCTGGGCTGAGGGATCCCCCCCCCCCAGTGCACAAATTTTTGTGCACCAGGACTCTAGTTTATAAAATATCCACAGTTAACATCATACTTTGGATAGGAACACTGGATGGCTTGGAGACAGGAAAAAGAGAGAGAGAATTACTTGGAATTTTCATAACATTTAGAAAGATAAAACTATAAAAATCACTTGACACCTAGCCAGCATGGCTCAGTGGTTGAGCATCCACCTATGAACCAGGAGGTCACTGTTCAATTCCAGGTCAGGGCACATGCCCAGGTTGTGGGCTCAATCCCCAGTGGAGGGTGTGCAGGAGGCAGCTGATCAATGATTCTCTCTCATCATTGATGTTTCTATCTCTCCCTCCCACTTCCTTCCTCTCTGAAATCAGTAAAAATATATTTTTAAAAAATCACTTGACAAAATATACAGCCATATTTTTATAATCTTAAAATTTTTATTGGGCCTAAGCTCTATCCACTGAGCCAAACTGGCTAGGGCTGTCTCTCCCCAGATTCCACTCGTCCACACCTTCTCCCTCTCTTCAGCATAGGTGCTTGCATCTATCAGGGTTCCTTGTTGGCGGTTGAGCTGGAGAAAGAAGATGGCGGTGATATAGGCAGACGCGTCCCAGGTCGTGTCCCGGAGCAAATGGAGTGAGCAGCTGAAACTAATAACACCCACCCCGAATTGGCGAAATTGCTCAGCTGGTGAGACGGTCTGCAGCCGGGAAAGGCATAACTCCCCTGGAAAGTGCCTGGTACGTGGTGCCTTGTTGTGTTGTATTTTGTGCCCTTAAATCAACGCAGCAGATCCAAGCAACAGCAGCCTCCTGAGCACCACACCCACTGCTAAGGAACAGCAGCTGTACGTGAAACTGCCCCCCACCAGCCAGAAGAGCCACCACAGCTGTGAACAGCACCCACCAGAGGAGCTGCTGCCAACTGAAGAGCAGCTGCTACCGCAACCGCCCTAAGAGCAACCACAGACCAAGAAGTCACTGCCACCCAGGGAGCAGCCACTGAACGACTCAACGTCTAGATATGTCAGTGAGATCAAACATGGGTAGACAAAGAAACCCCCAAAGGAAAGAAAAGGAGGACTCTCCAGAAAAGCAGCTAAGTAATACAGAGGCATGCAACATGACAGAAAAAGAATTCAGAATAAGGGTCCTAGAGTGCATAAACCAGATGGAGGAAAAAATCGACAACCTCTGCAAGAAGCAAGAAGAAACAGATGAAAAAATCAATAACATATGGAAGAAGCTAGAAGAAACAGATGAAAAAAATCAACAACTTAAGTAAGACCCAAGAAAAAATGAAGAGTGATATAGCTGCAATAAAAAACACCATTGAAAGTATCAATAGTAGAGTAGGAGAAGCGGAGGACCGAATTAGTGAATTAGAAGAGAAGGAAGCAAAACACACCCAAAATGTACTGCAATTGGAGAAAAAAAATTAAAAGACAGGAGGAGAGCCTAAGGGAGCTTTGGGACAACATGAAATGAAACAACATACGAATAATAGGGGTACCAGAACAACAGAAGGATGAACAAGGATTAGAAAACCTATTAGAATAAATAATATCAGAAAACTTCCCTGAGGTGGGGAAGAAAAAAGTCACACAAGCCCAGAGAGTCCCAAACAAGGTGAACCCGAAAAGACCCACACCAAGACACATCATAATTACCATGGCAAATGTTCAGGACAAAGAGAAAATCTTACAGGCTGCAAGAGAGAGACGGAAAGTCACATACAAGAGATCTCCCATTAGATTATCAAATGATTTCTCAACAGAAACACATCAGGCCAGAAAAGAATGGATGGAAATTTACAAAGTGATGCAAAGCAAAGGACTGAATCCAAGAATACTCTATCCAGCAAGGCTATCATTCAAACTTGAAGGGGAAATAAGAAGCTTCACAGACAAAAAAAGGCTAAGGGAGTTTATCACCACCAAGCCAGCAATGCAAGGAATGCTAAAGGGTCTGGTATAAAAAGAAGAAATAAAAAGCTCAGAAAGAAAACAGCCACACACAAAAAAGAAATGGCTACAAACAAGTACCTTTCAATAATAACTTTAAACGTAAACGGATTAAATGCTCCAACCAAGAGACATCGAGTGGCTGAATGGATAAAAGAACATGACCCATACATCTGCTGTCTACAAGAAACCCACCTCATTAGAAGGGACTCACACAGACTGAAAGTGAAAGGATGGAAAAATATCTTTCAGGCAAATGGAAAGGAAAAGAAAGCTGGGGTAGCAATACTTATATCGGACAAAATAGACCTCAAAGTGAAGGCCTTAACAAGAGGTAAGGAAGGCCACTTCATAATACTAAAGGGATCAATACAACAAGAAGATATAACCCTGGTAAACATATATGCACCCAATGCAGGAGCACCCAAATTCATAAAAAAACTCCTGGAAGATATCAAAGGAGAGATCGACAACAATACAATCATAGTAGGGGACTTTAATACACCACTGACAGCACTAGATAATTCCTCTAGACAAACAATCAGCAAAGATACAGCAATCCTAAATGACTCACTAGATCAGATGGACTTAATAGACATCTTCAGAACACTTCACCCCAAAGCCAGGGAATATACGTTCTTCTCAAGTGCTCATGGGACATATTCAAAAATAGACCACATATTGGGTCACAAGCAAAGTATCCCCAAATTCAAGAAGATTGAAATCATAAAAAGCGTCTTCGCATACCACGATGGCATAATATTAGAAATAAAGTACAATTAAAACAACCCAAAATACTCAAACACCTGGAAGCTGAATAGCATGCTATTAAATATTGATTGGGTTACCAATGAGATCAAAGAAGAAATTAAAAACATCCTGGAAACTAATGACAATGAAAACACAACAATCCAAAACCTATGGGACACAATGAAAGCAGTCCTGAGAGGGAAGTTTATAGTTCTACAGGCCTATCTCAAAAAACAAGAAAAAATGGTAGTAAATCATCTAACTCCACAACTCAAAGATTTAGAAAGAGAGCAACAAGAAAACCCCAGAGTGAGCAGAAGGAAGGAGATAATAAAGATTAGAGCAGAAATAAATGACATAGAGACCAAAAAAACAATACAGAAAATCAATGAAACCAAGAGCTGGTTCTTTGAAAGGATAAACAAGATTGACAAACCTCTAGCCAGACTCACCAAGAAGCAAAGAGAGAGGACCCAAATAAACAAAATCAGAAATGATAGAGGCGAAATAACAACAGACCCCACAGAAATACAAATGATTGTTAAAAAATACTATGGACAGCTCTACTCCAACAAACTAGACAACCTGGAGGAAATGGACAAATTCCTAGAAAAATACAACCTTCCAAAACTCAATCAGGAAGAATCTAAAAATCTCAACAGGCCAATAACTATGGAAGAAATTGAAGCAGTCATCAAAAAGCTTCCAGCAAACAAAAGCCCAGGACCAGACGGCTTCACAGGGGAGTTTTACCAAACATTCAAGGAAGAACTAAAACCTATCCTCCTCAGACTACTACAAAAAATCCAAGAGGAAGGAACACTTCCAAGCTCATTCTATGAAGCCAGCATCACCCTAATACCAAAACCAGGTAAAGACACTACAAAGCAAGAATTACAGGTCAATATCCCTAATGAACATAGATGCCAAAATCCTCAACAAAATCTTAGCAAATCGGATCCAGCAGTACACCAGAAAGATCATACACCATGACCAAGTAGGATTTATCCCAGGGATGCAAGGATGGTACAATATCCGCAAATCAATAAACGTGTTTCATCACATAAACAAATTGAAAGAAAAAAACCACATGGTCATATCAATTGATGCAGAAAAAGCATCTGACAAAATTCAACACCCATTTTTGATAAAAAAAACTCTCGGTAAGGCGGGAGTAGAAGGATCATACCTCAACATAATAAAAGCCATATATGACAGACCCACAGCCAGCATCATACTCAATGGACAAAAACTAACACCATTTCCCCTAAGAACAGGAACAAGACAGGGATGCCCCCTCTCACCACTCCTGTTCAACATAGTACTGGAAGTGTTAGCCATTGCAATTAGGCAAGAAGAAGAAATTAAAGGCATCCAAATTGGAAAAGAGGAAGTAAAACTGTCCTTATTTGCAGACGACATGATATTATACATACAAAACCCTAGAGACTCCATCAAAAAGCTACTAGACTTAATACATGAATTTGGCAATGTAGCAGGATACAAAATTAACCCCAAGAAATCTGAGGCATTTCTATACACCAATAGTGAACTTTCAGAAAGAGAGATTATAAAAACAATCCCGTTTACCATCGCACCAAAAAAATTAAGCTACCTAGGAATAAACTTAACTAAAGAGGTAAAAGACCTCTACTCAGAAAACTACAGGACGTTGAAAAAAGATATAGAAGAAGACATAAACAGATGGAAGAACATACCGTGTTCTTGGATTGGTAGAATTAACATCATTAAAATGTCCATACCACCCAAAGCAATCTATAAATTCAACGCACTTCCCATTAAAATACCAACGGCATACTTCAGAGATCTAGAACGAACTCTCCAAAAATTCATCTGGAATAAAAAAAGACCCCGAATAGCTGCAGCAATCCTGAAAAAGAACAAAGTAGGTGGGATCTCAATACCAGATATCAAGATGTATTACAAAGCCACTGTTCTCAAAACTGCCTGGTACTGGCACAAGAATAGGCATATAGATCAATGGAATAGAATAGAGAGCCCAGAAATTGGCCCGAACCAATATGCTCAATTAATATTTGACAAAGGAGGCAAGAACATACAATGGAGCCAATATAGTCTCTTCAATAAATGGTGTTGGGAAAATTGGACAGATATATGCAAGAAAATGAAACTAGACCACCAACTTACACCGTACACAAAAATAAACTCAAAATGGATAAAGGACTTAAATGTACGACAGGAAACCATAAAAATTCTAGAAGAATCCAAAGGCAACAAAATCTCAGACATATGCCGAAGCAATTTCTTCACTGATACAGCTCCTAGGACACTTGAAACTAGAGAGAAAATGAACAAATGGGACTACATCAAAATAAAAAGCTTCTGCACAGCAAAAGAAACCATCAACAAAACAACAAGAAAACCCACTGTGTGGGAAAACATATTTGCCAATGTCATATCTGATAAGGGCCTAATCTCCAAAATTTATAGGGAACTCATACAACTTAACAAAAGGAAGATAAACAATCCAATCAAAAAATGGGCAAAGGACCTAAATAGACACCTTTCAAAAGAGGACATTCAGAAAGCCAAGAGACATATGAAAACATGCTCAAAGTCACTAATCATCCGAGAGATGCAAATCAAAACAACAATGAGGTACCATCTCACACCTGTCAGACTGGCTATCATCAACAAATCAACAAACGACAAGTGCTGGAGAGGATGTGGAGAAAAAGGAACACTTGTGCACTGCTGGTGGGAATGCAGACTGGTGCAGCCACTATGGAAGACAGTATGGAGTTTCCTCAAAAAACTGAAAATGGAACTCCCATTTGACCCTGTGATCCCACTTCTAGGAATATATCCCAAGAAACCAGAAACACCAATCAGAAAGGATATATGCACCCCTATGTTCATAGCAGCACAATTCACCATAGCTAAGATCTGGAAACAGCCTAAGTGCCCATCAGTAGATGAATGGATTAGAAAACTGTGGTACATCTACAGGATGGAATACTATGCTGCTCTAAAAAGGAAGGAACTCCTACCATTTGCAACGGCATGGATGGAACTGGAGAGCATTATGCTAAGTGAAATAAACCAGTCAATGAAGGAAAAATACCACATGATCTCACTCATTCATAGATAATAGAGACCATTATAAACTTTTGAACAATAATAGATACAGAGGCAGAGCTGCCTCAAACAGATTGTCAAACTGCAGCGGGAAGTCCGGGGAGGTTTGGGGGGCAGGAGGCATGGGGGTAAGAGATCAACCAAAGGACTTGTATGCATGCATATAAGCATAACCAATGGACATAAGACACTGGGGGATAGGGGAGGCTAGGGGACTGTCTAGGGCGGGGGGAAAAAATGGACACATATGTAATACCCTTTGTAATACTTTAAGCAATTAAAAAAAATTTTATAATCTTAAAGCCAAAAATTATGACACAAAACCCAGATGCCATTAAATAACAGATTGACAAAGTCAAATATCCAAAAGTTAAATGATCCTGCATGACAATGAAAACATCACAACATCTTCTGCTTTTACCACCAATTCAAAATATCAGTAAAATTATTAATAACTGTCTTTTAATCTATGCTATCCCATGGTACTCATAATACCCCTGTGTCTCTCACTACTTTACCATCCATGCTAGGACGAGTTCCTCTGGTCAGCAAAGCATCTCTGCCTTTCTCCCTGAACAGAGGACCTCCCCTAATCTTGGCTACTTGGGAAAAGGTTCTCCACCCAACTGGATTCTGCCTTACTTCTGGGTGAGGCTCTTGATACTTGGATTATTTCTCTCCTACCTCCGTGACACTCTGTAAACTACATGGGCTAATGGCAACAAAAGAATGGCAGCCAATTTGCATGTCATTTGATGCTCAATTCCTATGAGAACAAAATGTATCCCAGTTTCCTACCCATTACTGCTATAAATGCTCACTTGTCTCCTAGGCAGGCTGACCAAGACCCACAGACAAACCACTGGCTGCTCTCCACTAAGGCAGTGGTCAGCAAACTCATTAGTCAACAGAGCCAAATATCGACAGTACAACGATTGAAATTTCCTTTGAGAGCCAAATTTCTTAAACTATATAGGTAGGTAGACTGTTATTAACTTAATTAGGGTACTCCTAAGCTGGCCTTTGCTAAAAATGTCCTCAATCTGATTGAGGTATGTTCGCTGAGGTCGACCCCTTCCAACTCTCCCATCCACATTCATCTTGTACACTTGTTTCGTCTATCTCCTTTTGTTCATCCTCTCTATATGTCCAGACCACCTCAACATACCTTTCTCAATCCTCGACACTACATCTTCTTTCACTCCACAATGTTCCCTAAAATTAAGTTAATAAACTTTAAAGTTTTAAGTCTTAGTTAAACTATAGGTACGTTGAATAAAACTTGATATCATACTTAATAATGATATTATTTATTGATAAAATTAAATTCCTTACAATTTACCTTACAATATCCATAAAATTAAATCATGACAATGACTGACAAACACTAATGTGAACAATGGCCTTGCATCTCCTTGGAAAGTTTGGGTAAGTCAGGTTTGTATGTTGTTGTTTTTAATTTTAGGCACGATTCCAGGTTCTCATCAATAAGACGACTTCTCAACTTACTCTTGATAAGGTTCATGCTTGAAAATGTAGGATTTGCAGCTGGTTGGAAAAATACAGGTAACTTTATGCTTCGAGTAGATACTTTTGTTACCAGCGTGCGATTTGCAGACGTGACTAGCACTAACCACTGCACAATTGGACTGCTGACTGACTGGCTCACGCAACTCATGCATGAATCCCGCGCACCTCCCCTGCGCTGCGTATCCTGTGGCCTGCCTGTGCCTCATCTCCCGTCTCCCGACCGACCGATGACCAACACCCCGCAATTCATCTAACACCACTTCTTCAAAATAGAGTCGCCCAGGCCGAATACCGACTTCTGCACATCAGCCACGAAGTTTCAATCGCACTGTACGTGCGCACCCGCACGTGGTATTTTGTGGAACAGCCACCCTCAAGGGGCCAAAGAGCCGCATGTGGATCAGGAGCCGCGGTTTGCCGACCACTGCACTAAGGAATACACAGCCCCAACTCCAGTCTCATAACCTCTGGTCAAAGTCAACTCTGGCTTTTTCTTCTTTTTCAGTCTCACCAGGCATTACATCCTCCCTCCCTGCTCAAAGCTAGCAATAAATTTTGGCTATGGCCAAAATAAAAACGTTGTATTTCCCAGGACGACAGGAGATGGAGTAGTCCACTTTTAGCTCTGTGGTTTCTAAATGAATATAATTTTTTTCTACAACTTTCAATCCTGCCCTAAGATGATACTGTTTTGTTTAGTTTTTGCTTATTTGTTTGTTTGGTTTTTTTAAAGAAGGAAGGAAGGAAGGAAGGAAGGAAGGAAGGAAGGAAGGAAGGAAGGAAGGAAGGAAGGAAGGAAGGAAGGAAGGAAGGAAGGAAGGGAGGGACTCTGGAGAAGCCTGTGCTGGGCGGGTGCTGTCCATGGTCCTGATCCTGCTTGCCAAGATGAAGTGTTTTCACCTAACCTGGAACTATGGTAGTCACTGAACAATCACTTTCAAAAATTTTTTATATATAAGAGAAGGTAAAAGGGAGTGGTGAGAAAGAAGGGAAGAGAAAGGAAGAAAAAGAGAGGGGGAAACAAAGACAATTGTCAAAGCTGAGACCACTGTGAAAGATTAATTAACCAATAGAAAAAGGGAGGTTTTGTTTTTCAAAGAATTGTAGCTACCAAAAAGCCTGAACAGTCATAACTGAAATATGAATTTCTAAATTATTGAAACAAAGTAGGAAATTTATCAAGTGCCAAGTGATGCTGAGATTTGCTGGTGTAGATGCAAGTAAATAAGATCTTGGGCTGGATGAGATAGAGACAGTGTGATTGAGTTGTGTTGTACCAAAGTTTTCATGGTACTTTGTTTTTATTTTGCATCTTGATGTAAACTGAGACCTCTGTGTCACAATTTACATAGCTTTCTTCAAGTACTTGTGAAAATCCTTTTTCAAATCCAAAACTAAATTACTTTTCTCTCTGAGAGGCTGGGGGGCACTCCCCGCTGGGTCCCCTCCTCCCCTGCCCGTTCCTCTCTGAGACCAGCACTGACAGCCTACACCACACAGAGTACATTCAGCCACTCAGCCGCTGAAAGTTGACAAACTGCCAGCTCTTTTCCACAGATAATAATTCTTCATAGCTTATTTTCAAAACACTTGAACTCTATAATGTATGCTCACTCTGCAACAAGGAATTACAGAAAACTGATGAACTCCTCAATATCAAGAAGCGGAATTAATGTTCTGGGTCTGGTTTTTACATGCCGTCTGGGCTTCAGGATGCACGAGGAGAAACTGAAAAATTGAGGGCAGTATTTAAGGGGCTTGGGGTGTGAGATGGCTGAGAACTGCTTGGAGCCTGGTAAGGACTTTCCTGCACAGAGGGGTCATGGAGAGAAATCAAGGCCAGCAGGAGCATTCCGCATGAGAGATCCTTCTATTCAGTCCTTTTTATTTTAAATATCATTTCTCAGTATTCCAGAATGTTAGAGATAGAGAGGAATTAAGTAATCCATGTTTTCAAACAAACAACAATAAAACCCTGAAACCCAGAGAGGTTGGATGACTTCCAAGGTCACAGAATTGGTGCATAATCGTGGCTGGCATCCACAGCTCCAAGGCCAATGCAGTGCCTGTCCTATTACACTACGGCCACTCTGGCTCACCACTCACTGTCCATGTGTCCATGGGTAAGCTAATTACCCTCTCTGCGCCCCAATGTTCTCATCTGTGGAGCAGGGGCAGAATTCACACCTCTCTCTTTGAGTTCATATGAGGATCAAATGAGATAATACATGGGAAATGCCAAGCTCAGACTCTAGCTCATAGTAAATATTTAATAAATGAGAACTCTCATTATAATTACTAGTGTTATTATTAACATTTCCATTTTACATGTGAAGAAACTAAGTATTAGAATCTCAAGAAGACTCGATGAGATAACCAGATTTTTAAATACGTAATTGTTTTTGAATTCTAGACCCTAACGTGGACCCTGAGATGATTACTCTCAGGAACATGTATCCTAAGACAAACATGTTTGAAGCCAGCAAAAATGTACCACCAATACCCCCGGTGCCCCAGGGGTTGTCCGAGAGCTCCAATAGCCAGCAAGAAAACGGAACTCAAGTTGCCCTTCACTCCCAGCTTCCTCATTTTCAAAACTCAGAGTGGGCAATGAAGCCATCAGCAGACTGAAATTCTATAGTTCATGATTCTGACCTGCCTGTAACTCTAATTGCTCAAAATCCCAACTTTTGTTAATTCTCTAACCTGATGAATAAAGCACAATAAATGTTTGAGGATTAATGAACATGTTAATAGGAAAGAAGAGATAGATTTACCAAGGATGTCTAGAAGGCATAAGAACAAAATCCGTTACAGGAAAAAATATTAAAAGATGTGATTAACTGTACATGAGAAAGATGGCTGTTTTTAAAAAGAACCTCATCACCTGCATCAGATTAAATTCCTCTTTTTTTCTGCAAACAAACCAGAGGCTCATCTCCAGTTTGAGCGGATTCAACCCTTGGTTCTCATGAACCAGGATCAGATTCTTACACAATAAATCTGAAGTTATCTCCAACCAATTCAGAAGCTTATCACTCTTAGTAATATGGATCATTGCCAGAACTAAAAGATAGGAGAGCAGGACCAGCTTTCACACAAATCAAGGGAGAGGGAAGAGGAGGGGTGAGAAAACCTGCAGCTAGGAATCAATTAGGCCAATGCATGGCCTTTGCATATTGAGATTCACTCAAAGGACCAGATTGAACTCCAACTCAGACTCCCACTCATCACTCATTCCCTAGGAACTCATTCCTCTTGCAGAAAATCCACTGTGGGGCATACTGGAAACAACACAGAGAAGAGGGAGGGATGGTGCCTACCACTTGTGGGCATTTTGTACACATTTAGTGTAAAGATTGTACTTAAACTTTGTACCAGTCCTAGGAGGTCAGAGAACAGACATTCCCAGGTTACAGATGAGGAGGCTGAGTTCCCAAGAAGTTCTGTGACTTGCCTAAGTTTGGATTTTTATTCCCAATAGTAATGGCAACTATTCAAATTTGGGTTTTCTGTTTCTAGTACTAAAGCTCTTTGTTACACATTTACACATGTGCGGGCACACACACACACAAGTTGTATTAGAAATCCCCCCAGAAAACTCCCTTTCACCTCAATTCAATAAGAGAAATCTAGCAGAAATCTAGCAGGGGGATGTGCACAGAGTTAAGGGAATTAAATTTGCTGAGCACCTGATTGGCTTGTAAGCAAGTCCTATGCTGGGCCCACTGCGTACAGAAAGTCCTCACACCAGCTCTGCAAAGGAGATGTTACTGTCCCCATTTTACAGACGAGGAAACGGTCACAGAAAAGCAAAATGACTTGCATAAGCTTCCATTTCCTCGTCCGTGAAGGTGTAGGATTGCACCTGATCATCTCTAAGGTCTCTTCCACCTTCAGAACCTGTGATTTCGAGATCAGCGAAGCAGCTGCCTCCACCATGCAGTGGAGGAACACCGAGTCTTGTCCTCCATAATCACCTCCATTATCACCAGTTCTCTCCTCGGGGTGCAAGTCCAACGCCATCATCTGAAGCCCTCCCATGCCAAGAAGGGAAAAGTGTCCTCTGAGAAGCAAGAAACCAAGCAGAAGTTTCTTTTGTCCCAGGTGAAATATCCCTGCAGTTCTCGGCACAGCCCGGACCCACTAGCCTGCAGATTCCCATGGAAATGTGGCACCCGGCCAGGAAGCCCCATATGCTGAGTGGGAGGCCCCATACACACAACCAGAACAAACTTCCTAAGAGTCCCCGGAGGCACCAGCTTTCTGCAGGCCACCTGCCTCGGCTCTCCATGCCTCCCAGCAGGAACCCAGTGTGCTGGAGACCAGCCACTCTGTGGAGGGGATTTAGGGAAATGTCGGCCCAACCACGGTTAACCTCCTGTTCCTGATATTAATGACAGCAGCAGCCACTGCCATCTGCACACCCTCACCTCATGCCACGCACAGCCCCAAGTGCTTTCATGGCCCTCCACATCCAGTCCTTCCCATCTCTGCTGCGGGCCTCGCCGTGAGCCCTGTTTTACAACTGAGAAACCTGAGGCTCAGAGGTGAGGTAACTGGCCTGAAGTCACAGTGCTGGGAAGCGAGGGACTGTGGAGTCAAGTCTCGCCTTTCTGACCTGACAGCTTGCACTCTCAGTGGCTTCCCACAGGGCCTGGCCTAGAGCCTGTGCTCACCAAGTGCCTGCTGTAAAGTGAGCACGTCCATCTGGTGGAAGGACAGGGAGCCCTTCAGGGAAGAGAGCCTGGGCTCTGAGAGGAAGCTGCGCTCAGTCAGCAGGAGGACCGCATGCAGCTCTGGGAACCAGCGTGGCCCAGACAGAGGCTGGAAGTGAACAGAGACATAAGGTGAGCAGTACCTGGTTTACATTTATGTTACCTCTTTTCCTGAGTGTCCATTCACTGTACAGTCAAAATACAAGGAGATCATCTCCAGAGACAGTCTTGGGGGTGGGGAGGGGGGGGGGAAGGGATGGAGTCAGTCCAATGTAGAGAAATTCCTATTCATTCGCTCAGCAAATAATTTTGAGTACCTACTGTGCACCACACTATACCCAAGTCTATCCTTGCAGTGCCCACAGTGAGAGAGACTCTGAATAGAGCAACTTCAAAAGATACGGGATTAATGGCTGCGATGAGGTACCATGAAGGAAACATGAATTGAGAATATTTAATAGAGCAATTTGATTTTGTTTGACAGGGTTGTGGCATGCTTAACTGAAGACATTTAAACAGAAGCATGAAAGACAAACAGAAAGTTGTCAAACCAAGGGAGGGTAGGAGTGGGGCAAGCATTGTAGGATGAAAGAAGAGCATATACAAAACCCTGGAGCCTGAGGAGCTGAAGGAAAGCTAGTGTGGAAAACTGTGAGGAAGTGAGGAAGGAGAGAGGGACCTGAGTGGGGGAAGGGGGCGCGGGGCCAGCAGGCCTCACACAGAGCTCTGGGGCTGTGTGCACAGTGTTGTTACACTGCAAGCACCGTGGGACGTCACTAAGCTGGTAAGAGACAGGAGCGATTATAAGGGCTTGGGGAAGCTGGAAGCAGGGAGACTAGATATATATAAGACTAAGGCTTCCATCCAGGTAAGAGCGAAATGTGGCTCAGAGAGAGGGCACTGAGGTGCTGAGATGTGTAGTGAGTCAGGTGACATTTCGGCGGGGATTGGGATGGTGGAGTTACAAATAAGACTAGGAGAAAAAAACCAAGATGGCGGCGTAGGGAGTGGACCTGTGCGTGCTGCTCTCTCACAGCATCATTGAAACTACCAACTATGAGGCAAACAACCACCACTCAGAAAGATGGGGAAGTTGGCCCAGTGGGAGATCTACAAATGGAAGAAAAGAAAGAAGCTCAGTGAGATTGAGTGGGAGCTATGGAGGCGCCAAAAGCAGAGGTATGCAGTCACATGCCAGGCAGGCTGCAACTGGATTCAAGGGTTTTTTTCAATCGGAAGAGGTTACGAACCCTCGAATCCTCTGGGCTTGCTCGGGGTGGGTCTCTGAGGCCCCAGATCCCACAGCGAGAGGCGGCCATGGCCTTGCAGCGGTCAGAAAGCGAGGGAAGCTCTGTCGCACAGCTGCTTGCCGGCACTGAGGGACGCAAAGCCCTGGTGTCCCGGGGAGGTGAGGGGCCGCGGAAATGCAGCCAGTGCTATTTGCTTCGCCATGGCAACTCCCTGAGACCCAGCCCTAATCAATGTACATCCCCATCCAAGCTGTGCCAGGTGCACAAAAAGACCCACCTGCGCTTTTGCAGCCTAACCCAACAAATTGAAGACTTCAACTGCTCGCAGCCATGGGAGACACACTAAAGAAGCAGACCGAGGAGAACCAAGATGGCGGCGTAAGGAAGAGACCTGTGCGTGCTGCCTCACAACAACATTGAAACTACCAACTATAGGACAAACAGCGATCATACGGAACCATGGGAAAGCTGGCCCAGTGGAAGCTCTACAACTGGAAGGAAAGAAAGAACATTGAGACTGAGTAGGATGTGCAGAGGCACCAAGTACAGAGCCCAACCCAGCAGGCTGCAGATTTCAACTCCTCGCATAGAAAGAAGAGCAGTGAGACTGAGTAGGATGTGCAGAGGCACCAAGTACAGAGCCCAACCCAGCAGGCTGCAGATTTGAGCTCCTTGCATCCAGGAGGGACGCAATCGGGGGGCGGAGTCGGATTCACGGCAGGCTGGGGCTGGGCCCGGCTGGGCCGGCGTTGTGGAACCGCTGTACCAGCAGGCGCACAAACATGCCCACCGGTTCCAGTCTCGCGTGGGGCACTGGGGGACGGCAGGCGGGCAGTCTGTGCACTTGGAAGAGGGCGTGGTCCGAGTAGGAGTGCTGGATGTTCAGCCACCAGGAACGTCTGGAGATTTTGTCTGGCGGGGAGCTGCCCAGCAGGGGACAGAGGGCAAACTTCGTATTTCCCCGGTGAGGGTGGGACGGCCCCGGTGAGGTCGGGACGGCCCCGTTGAGGTTGAAACGGCCCCAGTGAGGTCGGGACAGCCCCGGTTAGATTGAAATGGCCCCGGTGAGGTTGGAATGGACCCGGTGAGGTCGGGACAGCCCCGGTTAGATTGAAATGGCCCCGGTGAGGTTGGAATGGACCCGGTGAGGTTGGGACGGCCCCGGTGAGGTTGAAACAGCCCCAGTGAGGTCGGGACAGCCCCGGTGAGATTGAAACGGCCCCAGTGAGGTCGGGACAGCCTCGGTGAGGTTGAAACGGCCCTGGTGAGGTTGGGACGGGCCCGCTGAGGTTGTAGTGGCCCCGGTGAGGTCGGCATGGCCCCGGTGACGTTGAAATGGCCCTGGTGAGGTAGGGACAGCCCCAATGATGTTGGGACTGCTCCAGTGAGGTTGGGACAGATAATGGGGACCAGTATAGACTGATGAACAGGGGTAGATGCAGAGGCAGAGCAGCATTGAACAGACTGTCAAACTACAGTGGGAAGCCTGGGGAGGGTTTGGGGGATTAAGAGATCAACCGAAGGATTTATATGCATGCATATAAGATTAACCAATGGACACAAGACACCGGGGGGGGGGGGGGAGGGGAGGGGCTGGGGGAATGTCAAGGGGGGGAATAAAGGAGACATTTATAATACTTTCAGAAATAAAAATTAAAATAAATAAATAAATAAATAAATAAATAAATAAATAAATAAATAAAATTAAAAAAAGAAGACTAGGAAGAGCTGGAACCCAATACCTTCCCACCAAGATCTTGCAGCGGCTCCAAGGGTGGTGGCCCAATAGTGAGTCCTAGGAATGGAGGTACCTGAGGTCCCAGCCTTTCCAAAATCCACTTCCCCACATTTGGAGAAAGCTCTATGTACCTGGTCCCCCAGCTGTCTCCCTTATGTAGGACTCCTCCCCACCGAGAGCTAAGTGTCCACTCCTAACCAAGGCTCCTGAGGAAGGGGAAAGAGAAGGGAGAAGAGATGAAAAGCAAGCTTCCCCACCTCTGCAGAAGGGAGGAGAAGCCTGTTTCCAATATGCCTCACCAAAGAGAGAAACTTAAGTTATCAAGAGAAAGGAAGCCCAACCCAAACCCAGCCCAAGCTCCACAGAAATACTTTCTAATTCAAGAAAAATCCTGATACTGCTAGAAACATACCCAGTCATTTCAAAATGACTCACCGCAACTTTTCTAGGGAGGATCAGCAGACATATTTGCTTGAATCCAGGAAGAGGAGAGAGGGTGATGACTGCGTCCCGGGAGGCACCATGCCTGGTGGAGACTACAGCAGGGGCCCGGGCACTTCCCACTTTAGGACCAGCCCCCAGCACCCCACAAGCCCACCCCCACTGATAGCTCACAGAGTAGCTCCCTGTTCTCTCCCTCCTCACCCACCCCAGGGCTGCTGGTTCTGGCATAACCTGCTAATGATGACAACAGCTATAATCTATGCAGCATCTATTGGGAACCCGGGTACATAGTGGTACCCCAGTCATATACACATTGGATGTGAGATGCAGAAAGTTTAACAACGCAAAGTGACTTAACTAGAACTCAAACCTCAGGTCTATTGGACTTCTGAGCCAGCCTAACTGCCTTGCTAAACCTCCACTGGCCCTCTTGCCCACCCCACCACTGGAGGAACCCTTGCCTGAGTCAGCCAGGGCCAGAGGAATGGAGGAAGGGCTGGCAGTATCCTCTTCTGCAGTGAGAATGAGCATGAGAGTCCTTACTCTGTCATCTGCCAGACAGCAAGCCCCCTGCTGCCTGCTGGGCTGAAACAAGGAGGCAACCTCAGAGCTGAAAGCCAAGGGCCTGGGCAGTGGGCAGTGAGAGGCCACGGGAGTTCAAATCTCAGGAAGGAACAGCCCTGGAACCCAAACCCAGGCTGAGTCTGATGGCGCTCCCTGCCCCCTCTCTACCTGCCTCCTGAGCAGACCCCATTGGGTCTTTGGCAGGGAGGTCTAACCTGGCATCCTCCCACTGCCTTTAAGGCATAGAGGGACAGTGGAGTATGGTGGTTAAGAGTAAGGCCCTGGATTCCAATCTTAGGAACCTTGAGAAAATCACTGGCCTCCTGAGCCAGTTTCCCCATCTGCAAAATGGAAATGATAATAATACTAGTAGTACTCACTGCATGGGGTTGCTGCCCTAACTGGGTGAGACAACGTGGTAACACCTGGCACCCCTTCTATGCCGGGAAAGGCTCATCCATCTGGCAAGAAGGACATGACTGTGTCAGCCCTGCCAAGAAGCCTTTCTGGATATGGGTGTGTCCACATCCACCTGGAGGAGGACAGGTCTAAGCGCCAGCCCTCCACTGACGAGCACAATTATGACCCCGTTGCAGCTCACCAAGCTGTTTGCAATCACCCTTTTTATGTAGCCCCTGTGGGAACTGAGACTCAGAGAGGCAATGTGACTTCCTCAAGGCTACATAGCCAGTGAACGCTGCTCCGGGAAGAGCAGAACCCCGGCCCAGTGCCTGCTCCCTCATTTCACACCCCCTCTGTCCCCTCTGTATCTTTCTGTATACAGAGGGCCAATGAGTATCTCACATTCACTTACAGAGACCACATTCTGAGCCAGACACCATGCTAGGCTCTGCCTGAAAGATGAACATGCAAGGCAAACAGATGATTGCAACTCCAGGTGAGGGTGTCCAGCCAGGCGTCTGTACACAGTCCCTTAGGGACACACAGGAGGTGGCAATCAACCCTGCTTGGAGGGAGGACAGAAAGCACAGGCTGCTGGGAGGAGAGATGCCACAGCCAGGTAAACAAGTAGGGAGGACAATCCGGACCCCGAATTGGAGAGCTACTTCAAGGGCCTGAGCGTGACACGGCTACCTACATTTTGTGTTCCTGCCTCCTGTGTCTGGGTGGTGCCCTGGTACAGTCTCCTACGCTTCCCCAGCAGCTGCCTCAGCTCTTTCCTTAGGCCATTAATACTCTCCAACCAGGAGGAATGGCATCCCACAAGGTGCTGTCCTCCAGGAGGCCACAGTGGTCCTTGCCTGCTCTGGCTGGAGAAGCCATTGAAGCTCAGGCAGCCTTGGTCTCCGGTCCATGTGAAACCCTTGTATCTTCCTCCAGGGTTACTCCTGAGGGGGGTCTGGGGCCCTGGGGCCACCTGTGCAGCAAGGCCAGTCTGAGTCCTAACACCTGCCCCTGAGGAGCCCTCTCCTGCCCCAGGGCCTCCCAGCTTCACTGAGCCTGCTTACTCAGCTTTGTTCCTAGCACCCACAGCCACGACTATTTCTAGTGCTTATTACATTCCAGGACAAAAGAGAAAACTTTCTTTTTAATTAAAATGAATACTCTGCCCAGGACCTGCAGCTCGTGCTAATGCGTGCTATGACAAGAAGACAATTGAGTCTGTCTCCTTCAGTACCTTCCCCGACAGGAACCTGCAGCTCCTTGAGGCTGGTGATATTTTCCTTTGGAGAGAGAAAGGAACCAAGTGCTTCTACTCCGGAAAGCACAGATATGCTAGGATGATTCCAGGGAACAATCATCTCTGTGGTAACAAGCTCCCTTCTCCCTCTCCAAGCATGGGTCTGTGGTGACGATAAAATGATAGACAGGCCGCTACTTCCCAGCAATCTGTAAAGACTGCGGCCATATACCCAAGTATCCCCAGAGATAAAAGAGGAAGATTAAATAATTTGAAGATAATTTCTTCCATGAAAAGAATAATGTTGCCATCAAAATGAAAACCCATGTAATAAAACCAAATTATGCTAAGACCTTGGGAGCATTTTCCTATCTTCTGTCATGTAGAGACAGTGTTTCTGGAGGAAGAGAGAAAGAAAGAAAGAAGGAAGGAAGGAAGGAAGGAAGGAAGGAAGGAAGGAAGGAAGGAAGGAAGGAAGGAAGGAAGGAAGGGAGGGGGGGGAGGGAGGGAGGGAGGGAGGGAGGAAGGAAAGGGAAGGAAGGAAGGAAGGAAGGAAGGAAGGAAGGAAGGAAGGAAGGAAGGAAGGGGAAGGAAAGAAAGAAAGAAAGAAAGAAAGAAAGAAAGAAAGAAAGAAAGAAAGAAAGAAAGAAAGAAAGAAAGAAAGAAAGAAAGAAAAAAGAGGTGGAAGGGAGGGAGGGGGAGGGAGGGAGGGAGGAAGGAAGAACCTGCTAGAATTGTCAGCACAGGTTTACATGGGAGGCGGCAGCTGGGGGAATGCAGACGCCCACACTGCCAGTCCTGCCGTCAGTCTTCTCTGCGGGATAACACAGGGATCAGGTCTGTCATTAGTGCCATGTGAGTGAGCACACAGGGGACAGCGAGAGCCTGACCAACACCAAGGGAGTCAAACCAGGCTGTGTCAGCCCTGGAGGAATGCAGAGCAACCAGTGTTACCAGGAATGGCAGCCACTGCTCTCTCCTTTCCAGCCAGGTCTGTTCGGTGGGTCGAAGCTTCCCATTTGATTTGAGGTCCGTACATAGAGTGTGCCCAGAGGCAAAGCTTCGTATGATTGGACCCCAATGGGCTGAAAGCAGAAGAAGGTAGGAGATGGGGAATGGGAAGGCAGCACACAAGGTGCCTCCAGAACCGAATTCCGCTGGGACCAGCATGTGAGTGAACCATTTGCATGTCTCCCCCACAAGCTAGAGTCAAAGAAACTGGGCAGAGAATGTCTTTCCGTGTGGACACACGGCCATACCTGCAATGTGGGTTCCGCTCAGACCACGACAATAGAGCTGTAATCTTTATGCTGGTGGAGGGTCTTGCCTTCAATTTGTAAAAAAAAAAAAAAAAAAAAAAAAAAGTAAAATCTGTGAAGCGCCAATAAAGCAAAGCTCAGGAAGAGAGATGAGGTCTGCCTGTAAAGGAAATTCTCTGTCTCAGCTCAGCAAAAAGGCTGCAGGTGTTTTCATGGTTGAGGTCTGTGTGAGACAGCATTCCTCTAAACACAGGGACACGCTGGTCACTCTGACAGCACCAACGGGGTATTTTCAGTCTCTCTCCTCCTCCCCCAAAGCAGCTGAGACCAAAGTGCAGCTATTGGCACACAAGCCCTGGGGTGAACATGTACATGCCTGTGAGGACACTGCAGGCCTAGGAACCCAACAGGAGTGTTCAATGTGGGTCCTAAACCAAGTCTCCAGCATGGACTGCCTGGCCGGCAGGATTTGTCTGTGATGGGCAGTTTCATACCAGGCAGTGACTAGCACCAGAAATTCACTTATTTCATGGTGTTTAATGATTCATTTGAGCCTCAAAAGGGAGGCTGGTTGGTCTTCACAACTCACCAGAGAGCAGAGAGGAAAGAGAGTGAATGAGGCCTGAAGCTCCGGCACAGTCTGGTGCCAACAGGCTCCGGCCGCAGGAGAGGTTCTCTTCTCCTGTGCCCGGCCTGCCTGGCCTCCCCACACCTGTCCAGCAGCAGGCCTCCGTGTGCCCTCTGAATGTGACTTCCTGGAGTCAGGGCTTAGTCACCTGGTGTGTCCAGAGTTCAGCGGGAGGTAGCACACAGTTGGTGATCTAGGGAGATCTAGGGACTGGATACATAATGAGTAAATCTCTACTTGAATCTCTAACGTCTATGAGGTTAGCAGAAAGAGGCAAGCTTGCCGCTCCACCTCCTCCATTCCCATTCCTCCCCGCCCTCCTGCCTTTCCTCCTGCCTCTCAATTCTGCTCTCCCCACAGGACCTGATGCCTCGCTTACTTAGCTCTCAGCCATTTTCTCGGCCCTGGGACGCCTGCGTTTTGCGCTGGGTCCCTGGGATGAAAGGTACTATTCCTATTTGAGGCAAGTCCAGCCTTTGCAGCCTAACAGGAGAAGGAGGGAGGGAGGGAGGGAAAGAAGGACGGAGGTTGATTAAGAAGCATATGACTTAGCTTGAGCAACAGAAGGTAGGTGAAAAGCAAGAAGAATGGCAGAGGGACCTATACGCCCCCAAAACCAAGAGGCTGATGTTCCCTAAGAGGGAGGCCAGAGAACGTGTTAGTTAAAGCTTTGGTGTCAGACAGACCTGGATTAGAATCCAAATTCTGCCATTTCCTAGAGGTGAATTTTGGACAAATTACTTAGCCAGTCTGGGCCATTTCATCACCAGTAAGATGGGGATGCTAATACTAGGCTCTGGGGACTGTCATGAGGGGTAAAGGAGCTGATGGAGATAAATCATTCAGGGAGCACCTGGCACACAGAAGGAATTCAACAGCTGGTGGCTATTAAACTATTTGTATTTCTAAATCAAAGAGGGGCCTCTGGTGTGCAAGCAAGGTATTTTCTTAAGTTATGGGACAGAAGTGACTTTTAAAATCTTTGAAATTCCTTTCACAGGCAAAGGGAAAGCTTCTGGGGTCTCTCTAAGATGTGGCAATAGGCTGGAAGACAGCTTTTTATGTGGGAAAAATGCTTTGGGGAAGGCACAGGCAGTTTAATATTGAGTCTCCCCCACATAACACTGCTTATGGTAATTTTTAAAAATTCTTCCAACTTGAGAAACATTGCAAATTGCACACTACTGGGGGGAGGACCCAGGTCTTGTTCTTGTTATGCTCTTTTGACAATTACAGTATCTTTCTAAGACAGGATTTTCTGCCCTGCACCTCTTACCTGGAGTATCAGAACAATATATTGGGGTTGCCCCGGGCAGAGGGAACACAGGGCACAGGCTTAGGAGTGTGATGAAAAATCAGGTTCATCACTGGTGCCAACTCAGACTGATTAGGAAGGGCCAGTGAGCAGCGTCATAATTGATCAGTGCTGCCTGCCTTGGGCTCAGAATAGGATACCTAAGGGCTCTCGTGATATGCTTTTGATATCACTAGATTCTGTGCTCATTTTCCAGCTACTTAGGAAGACCAAGAATAATGAGCAAATTCTGCTCAACGTTGCTGAAGCAAGAAGGGGTGGCCTGAGAACAGACACTGCTCAGGAGAATGAGAGGCCCTGCTCAGGGGGAGGGAGATCCTGCTCAGGGAGAGGGAGGCCCTGCTCAGGGGGAGGGAGGCCCTGCTCAGGGGGAGGGAGGCCCTGCTCAGGGGGAGGAGGCCCTGCTAAGGGGGAGGGAGATCCTGCTCAGGGGGAGGGAGGCCCTGCTCAGGGGAGGGAGGCCCTGCTCAGGGGAGGGAGATCCTGCTCAGGGGAGGGAGGCCCTGCTCAGGGGAAGGAGGTCCCCATGCGTAGTGCTTGATGAAAAGGCACAGTTTGGGAGGAAGTGGAGGAACCAGGCTTGGACAATCAGGACATGATGGGAGGCCTCTGTGATGGTTAATTTTGTGCTAACTTGACTGGGCTAAGGGATGCCCAGACAGCTGACCTCAGTAAAGAAGGTCATTCTCAACAATTGGGTGGGTGGGTGTCATCCAATCCATTGAGGGCCTGAATAGAACAAAAAGGCAGGGGGTGGGGGAGTTCCTTCTCTGTTTGAGCTGAGACATCCATCTTCTCCTGCCTCTGACTTTGGCATTCCAGGTTTTCAACTTTTGGGACTTACTAGTACACCATAGGCCCTCCTAATTTTCATACCTCGGGACTAGAACTAAGTAACATCAGCAAATTGCTGGATTTCTCAGCTTCCACAGCCACATAAGCCAATTTCTATGAGATACATATACCCTTTTCATTCTGTTTCTCTGGAGAATGCTAATACAACATCTTACCAAATAGCTGTTTTGATCACTGTCATCCTTAGAAATCTGGGAGGAGGGGGGTCTGCAAATGTGTCAACAGGTTGTACCTGAAGAAAAGTGAAGACAGGCTCCTGTCAGCCTCCTCTAAGCCCCATAAGGACTTTGATTTAATTTCCACATATTTGCTCCCCACCTTCTAGGTATGCTATTGTTATTGATTTCCGACTTACTTCTGTGGCAGTCAGAGAATGTACTCTATGATTTCAATGCTTTTAAACTTATTGAGGCTTGTTTTATGGCCTGCAGAGGGCCTGTCTTGGTGAACATATATATTGAAATACATGGCAAACATGCCCCAACAAAGGGTGGAGTCTATTTCTCTATCTTTTGAGTCACAAAGCATGTGACTTGCGTTGGCCAATGGGACATTAGCAAACGTGATATAAACAAAGAATTGAGAGTGTTTGCCACTTGGGCTTGACCTCTTACTGTGCCTGAAACTGAGAATACCATGGGAACAAGGAGGCAGTAACCTGCTGGATATGAGACATCCCCCCAACAACCTGCCAGCCACCAGCAATTTGAGTGATGCCATCCTAGCTCACCCGGCCACCAGCTGGCCTGCCAGGTGACTGAGCATCCCCGCAGAGACCAGCCAAACCCACCAGACTAGAACTGCCAAGGAGCCCACAGAGTGGTGAAAAAAACCAAATGCTGATTGTTTTAAGCCACTAAGTTTTGAAGGACTTAGTTATGCAGAAAAAACTAACATATATGTGTGTGTATATATATGAATATTACATAACATGCACTACATATATACATACATATATGCATAAAAGCAAGAACACACACCCAATTGTCCCTTTTCTCTCCTTTTTACTATTTCATATAGCCTTTACTACATACTGTGGTTAACTGTTTGGGCTTCAGGTTATATGATATCAAGGCAGAATTGTCACTGAACTAGAAGAGGAATACCATCATCTAGAGATGCAATGACTGATGAAATTTGGGGCTTCCCCTTAGGGACAAAAGGTAGGCACATTTTAATTTTTGCAGGTTAAAATAGGGTCAGTTGTTTCTGTAGTTGTTTAAACATTATGGAAAGAAGGGTACATGTGGATGTTGAGTAGACAAATGAAAGGAATGCCACAAATAATGAGGACTGGTAACTCAACAGGCATTCTAACACCCCTTCTGTAGTGCAGGAGCTGAAAGGCTAAAAACTACATTTCCCAAACCTATTTGCAGCTAGGGATTTTGGCTGTGATTTAGGTTCTGCTAATGAGATGCACCGAAGCAAAACAGGGATTGGGTTCTAAGGGTCTGGGGCGAGAGGCAGGTGCCCACGTTCCTGGTGTGGATTATGGCAGAGTGGGCATTGTCTGGCCAGGACCTGGGATGGCTATTTCTGATTCTGCAGCTTCCTGCCTGGGGCGGAGACAGCACTGCCCTGGCAGCCGAGCTCTACAGCACAGCTTTGAGAGCCACAGCAGCTTGGAGTCTGTTTCTCTACCTCTCCCCAACAATTGCATAAGCCACTAAATATCCTGTTGTATGTCCCTCTCTCTGCAGCTGAATGCTGGCTGGTCAAGGACAACATCTCCAGTGCCACGGGGACCCCTTACATCCTTAGATGCCTTCCTGGGTAGGAGTAAAGGAAACCAGATGTGAGAGGTTGGGAACTCACTAAAAGAACTGTTTAAATTTTTAGGTAAGACTAAATGTACCAGATTAAACTAAAATTGAAGGGTTTTCCCTCCATTTTAGCCAGCAAGTAGGAGACTTGCAAGGAAAATCACAGCCCTGTTAGAGAAACCGAAGCTGCATTGTCTGTGTTCAGATGACTGTGCTTCCATGTACACCAGCCATAAAGTACTGCCTCGTTTATTCCTCCCAACAACGTGTGGTTGAGAATCATTATTCCCCCATTTCAAGGAAGAGGTAACAGCCTCGGAGAGATGGTGCCCAGGTCCCATGGCCTACAAGCAGCGGAGCCAGGATTGTGCCCCAGACTGCATGTCCTGGAGCCTCACTCTTCAACACTCCGCTATTCAGCCCCATTTCCCCTCCCTGAGGTCCCCAGTGCCCTTTGTTCGGGCATTCTCCCTCAGACAGGCACAACCACCGAGGCTGCTGACTCTGACAGGCAGGGGTGCTACCGCTTTAACAGCATCAAAAGCCTCTGAGGATGAAACTTCAGACTGAAGTAAGCAGAGTGACATGTGCACCCAGGGTACTCTTGGGTTCTGGAAAATCACCCACAGCCACCCAGTCTGAAAAGTGCCTTTTCAGGGACTCACTCTGTCTCCCAGCTCGCTGCCCCCACCCATGACTCTCCTCCCAGTCTCCCCATAGGGAGGAAAGTCTACCAAAGGTAACCAGTCACCTATCAACACCCCCTCCACCCCCAGCCAGGGTGCACGCAAGAGGCAGCCACTTGAGGCCTTGAAATAGCACTGATGGGAGGCGTGGGTGGCATACATGTCAAGGATAATGTCCCTGATCCTCCATCAGCCTTGAGGAGGCAGCTTCATGGGGAAGCCTGGGTTGGGGTGCGGGTGGGATGGGGGTGCGGGTGGGGTGGGGGGGGCGGTGGGGGGAGAAACAGCAGTCAAACTGCATCTCCATCAGCTCTGACTTCAATTTTCTTGAAATCCATAACTCCCCATGCGTCAAGGGAATGTATTTAGTAAGTATGGGAGCATCTGACAGAAAACTGAAATATTAGTGAAGATAAGTCTTCAAATTTTTGATAAATAAGATGCCTTCTGGTACACATTTTTAGTACAAACAAGTTGTCAACGTATAAGCAAAAATTTGTGTTAAAAAAAAAAAGGTGTAAAAAGGAGGACATTCTGTTCATTCCATTAATTTTTTTCTGTGACTTGGAGAAAAATGCCCTTGCTGAATGTGAGCAGGGCACGGTGTCTTTGGGAGTTAGAAAGAGAACTTGTTAGAAAAAAAGAGAAATTTTTAACAAACATTTCTGAACACCTTCTTTACACCGTGTCCTGGGTACTAAGGATCCACTCAGACATGGTCCCTACTTTCAAACCAATTAATTTTTCAGGGAAAACAAATCTGTAAGTGAATGAGCACAAAACAGCACTGAATCAGCAAAGATCATGGCTGTCCGCCTCTGATAGATATGAGCTCATGCTCCTGTTCAAATTTCCACTGGCTACCAAACCCTGACAAGTTGTTGAACCCCCTCTGAGCTCCAGTCCACTCGTCTGGAAAGGGGGACAATAATGCCTGCCTCAGGGTTGTCATGAAGGTTGCACTCCAGGGTAAAACTCTGCACCACCTCCACCCTTAAAATCCTCTGTAAGGGAGGCTGTGGTATGTCACCCGGGTCCCTGGAGGTCCTCATCCCCCAGCCTCCTGGGGGCCTTCTGCTAAGGGCTCACAGCTGAGCGCCTCCCCAGAAATTGCTGTCTACCAAAGGGAGCTGTTGCAGCCAAGGTTATATGACCCATAGGGGCGCGGGTGAGGGCATGATATAAAATGACCTTTTTTTCTTGAGTTATAATTCACATTCCATAAAAGCTCACCTTTTGAAGTACAATTCCGTGGGGTTTAATACATTCACAAAGATGTACAGCCATCATCACTATCCAATTCCAGAACATTTCATCATCCCAAAATATACTCCAGACACCTCATCCCCTTAGCAGTCACTCCCTGTTCTCCCCTCCCCCAAACTCTTACAAACACTAATCTACTGTATGTCCCTATGGAATTACCTATAAATGAATTTCATATAAATGAAACCATACATAATGTGGCCTTTGTGTCTGGCTTCTTTCCCTCACCATAATGTTTTCAATGTTCATTCATGTTGTAGTATGTATCAGAACTTCATTTTTTAAATGGTTGTCCATTTGTCAGCTAATGAACATTGAGGTTTCTGCTTTTGGGCTAGTAGGAATAATGCTGCATTCATGTACAAGTATTTGTTCAGACACATGTTTTCAATTTTGGGGGGTATATACCAAGAAGTGAGATTACTGGAACATATGGTAGCTCTGTGGTTGTTTAACTTTTTGAAGAACTACCAAAGAAGTTATACATTCCACAAACAATGTATGAGGGTCCTAATTTCTCCACACCCTGGCCAATACTTGTTACTGTCTTTTTTAATATAGCCATGCTCATGGGTGTGAAGTGATATCTCATTATGGTTTTTATTTGCATTTCCTGATGGCTAAGGATGGTGAGCATCTTTTCATGTGCTATTTGTCATTTGTATAACTTTTGAGGAACTATCTATTCAAATCCTGTGCTCATTTTTAAATTGGGTTATTTATCTTTTTATTGTTCAGTTGTAAAAATTCTTTATATATTCTGAATGCTAGATCTTTATCAGATATATAATTTGCAAATATGTTCTCCTATTCTGTGGGTTGTCTTTCACTTGATGGTATCATTTGAAGCACACAAGTTTTTAATTTTGATGAAGTTCAATTTACCTTTTTTTTTCTCTTGCAGATACAAAAGTTAGTACTTCTTTGTGTCAACTCAGGACAGTATGAAAAGCCATCCCAGCTCCAGAGCTCCCCAGCGATTGGCCGAGGCCTCTGCTGCAACTGCACTGTAGGTCAACAGCTCCCTCTGCTCCCTCTATTTCCATCTCTCCTCCATGGGTATTATTGCTAAGAGCACTCATCAGTAACGAGCAGCATAGCTTCTCAGAGTATTTGGGATATGGGGGGTTGGAGAGTCCAACACAAGGCACTTCCAATGCTCTCCCATTGACCTCAAAAAAAAAGAGAATGACCATCCCCCATGGTTTCAAGCCTTTGGTGACATGGCTCCTGCACACCTCTCCAGCCTCATCTCTGTACATTCCCCTTATAGTCTACCACCCAGCCTCCTAAACTTTCTCAAAAAGGCCAACTCTCTAGCCTCTGGGCCTCTGCATTTGTTATTCTTTCTCCTCAGTACCTCCTTCTACCTCTTCACCCAGCTCACATCCATCATTCATCAAAGTAGGGTCTTAGCTTATCATCACTTCTACCAGGACACCTTCCCTGACCTTTCTGTGTGCATCCATAGGCCCCTTTACTTTCCCATGCTCATCGTGACCATATTATATTAGAATTCCTTCATTACTTTGCACAACTCAGCATGAACCCCATGAGGATTTGATGCAGAGCCTGACATCCAGAAAGAGCTCAATAAATATGTGTGGAATGAGTTGATATGCATTGAATATATGCAAAGCACAGAAGCAGCCCATTGAAGCCAGCAACTAACTAGGGACTGCTTCAGGAGAGTGAGCTCCTGCACAGGGCTTCCTGTGTACAGGAGCCCCCAGGCCAGCAGGGAGGGCTCCACTGATGCCACCCCAGAGTCTGGAGCCCACTTCAGCACCCCGTGTTGTGTTGTTGGCACCACCGCAAAGCCCAGTCCTCTCATTCACCCCACCATCTCCATCTGGGCTCCCTGAGCCCACCAGGGCTAATCTCATGCACTCACATGATCCTGGTGCCCAGCAGTTTCCCAGGTCCCAGCAGAAAATTTCTTCTAGAAGCTGCTGGAAATCAAACCACCCTTTCTGGGACATGCGTACGCCTCCTCTGGCTTCCTGGAGATGGTTTATGGGCTTCCTTATGAGGGCTCTGCAGAAGTCACAAGCATAAAGTCAAACCATTCCTTAGCTAATCATTCAAATAGGAGGTCAGGCTACATTAAAATGATAGATCAACATTAAACATTAAAATGGCTGAAAAATACATTTGGAGCACCCTCTGTAGCCTCGCCTTTCCCCCATGGGTCCCCTCACCTCAGAGCTGGGCTGTAGCAGGAAGGTGGGAGGTCAGGCCCTCAAGAGGACTGTTAGCTCCCTGGGTGAGCAGATGCCTGTGGAGAGCAGCTACAGTGTTTGGACAGGTTCAAGTTTGGACTAATGAGAGGGCATGGTCCTCTCGTGGCAAAGCCATGTGCAAGTCCCAGCTTGGAGGGATAAGCCCTCCCAGCACAATGATAGCCAAAGACTACAATTGTAAGCTTGACCTTATGGTCACACTCACTCACACTCCTGGCTCCGGGAGACCTGCATGTAGTCAGGATGTCCTCAGGGCTGACTGTCCCTACAGGAGATCAGGTCTCTCACTCTGGAGGCTGCTCTGCCTTGCCCAGCATCCCTGAGGTCTAGGGTGGCTGCCTCCTTTGTCTTAGGGCCTTCTCATGTCATCTCCACAAGCTCACCAGACTGGTGTTATCATCCAGAGTTTACCGTTGAGGACACTGAACCTGAGAGATGAAGAGACTTACTCAAAGCCACACGATCACCTTTTCAGAGCTCAGCCATGAACCCGCTTCTGGACCTGCACCTCTGGCCGGAAGCCCTAGGCCAGCCGTGGGCAAACTACGGCCCGCGGACAGGATCCAGCCCGTTTGAAATGAATAAAACTAAAAAAAAAAAAGACCGTACCCTTTTATGTAATGATGTTTACTCTGAATTTATATTAGTTCACACAAACACTCCATCCATGCTTTTGTTCCGGCCCTCCGGTCCAGTTTAAGAACCCATTGTGGCCCTCGAGTCAAAAAGTTTGCCCACCCCTGCCCTAGGCTGACCTGTTTCCTGCCACCCTAAGAAATGATTCTGGCTCTGGCTCTCTGGTCTCACCTCTGTATTTCTGCATGAGTGGTATCTCCTCCCTGGCTGTGTGTGTGCACATGTGCGTATATGTATGTCTTTCTCATTATGTTTATGTCTCCCTCTGTTTCTCTCTGTGTCTCAGTTGTTTTCTCTTGGTCTCTCTCTTGCTTTGTTTGAAGCTCACTCCCTTTTCCCAGGTCTCTGACAGGTTGTCCCCCTCTCTCTCTGGGTGGGTGTTGCCCTCTCCTCCCCAACCCCAGGCATACTAGTACACCTAGTGCACCCGCTATTTGCCAACTGTGTCCCTTACAACACTCTAACCTCCAAGTCCTCAGGGACCATCTGCTTTGCTGGCAGTTACATCTTGAGTACCTAGCACAATGTACAGTGTAGACGCAGAATGTATTCTTGTTGGATGAATAACTGCTTGTTGAACACACTGTGAAGGGAAATGAATGCTCTTGAACACTGGGAGACAGCGGGGTCCCTCTAGAGGCAGCTGGGAACTGGGAATAGAAAGGGAAGGAAAGCAAGGGATGGAAAAGGCAATTTTCCAGTCCAAATAGAGCATATGATTAGAGGGTTCATCAGATCATCTATATCATGCTTGTTTACTGACAGGGCCCAGTGGCCTAAGAGCTTAAATATGTGTGGCATAGTCATCAAAAACTACTTCCACGGAAGATGTGGGTTCAGGGCCTGCTCCCACTGTCGCTTGGCCTCTCTGAGTCTCATCTTCTCACCAGTCAAGTGGAAGCAAGAATAGGTCCTGGAGATACTGGCTTGTAGTTCCCTTTCTTTGACCTGTCTTTATCTGGCTTTGGAATTAGGGTAATGCTGGCCTCATAGAGAGGTTTGGAAGTATTCCTTCCTCTTACATTTTTTTGAATAGTTTGAGAAGAATAGGTGTTAGTTCTTCTTTAAATTTGGTAAAACTCGCCTGTAAACCCGGCTAGACCAGGGCTTTTGTTTGCTAGGAGTTTTTATTATTACTGCTTCAATTTCATCAATAGTTATTGGCCTAATCAGGTTTTCTGATTCTTCCTGATTGAGTTTTAGAAGGTTGTATTTTTCTAGGAATATGTCAATTTCATCCAGGTTGTCCTGTTTGTCAGAATAAAGTCATTCATTGTATTTTTTTTAAGATTCTTTGTATTTCTGTGGGGTCAGTTGTTACTTCACCTCTTTCATTCTTGATTTGCATCAACATGGATAGACCTGGAGAGTATTATGCTGAGCGAAATTAGCCGGTCAGAGAAAGATAAGTATCACATGATCTCGCTCATATATGGAAATCTAATGAACCAAATAAACTGATGATCAAAAATAGACCCAGAGACATAGAAGCATGAACAGACTGTTGAACCTCAGAGGGAAGGCAGGGGAAGGTGGGTGGGAAGAGATCAACCAATGAACTTGTATGCATATATGCATAACCAGTGGACACAGACAACAGGATGGTGAGGACCTGGGGGAGGAGGGCATGAGATTGGGCTGGAAGAGGTTAATGGGGAGGAAAGGAGGACCTATGTAATACTTACAACAATAAAGCAGTGAGTTAGGATCAAAAGACTATTTGTAAACTGTAGAAAAATAAGTTGGTAGAAGAACTGCCAAATATGATTTCACTCTGGAACTTTTCCTGGGTAAAGGGACACCAGGATCAAGGAGAAGGAAAGGTGTGTGTGTTGACGACACTCCCCAGGGCCCTCTGGGAGGCAGTGGCAGAGCCCAGAACGGTGGGCCCACAGCAGAGCATGTCTCTAGCCTGGCTCTGGGTTCTGCCTCACTGCTTGCCCCTGAGAGACAGACATGAGCAACCTCCTCCCTCCAGAATGCACCCTCTGGGATGTGAGGGTGGCACACTCAGCCAGCAGCCTCAACAGAGAATGGGGGAGCATCTTTCTCAAGGCTCTACAGGACCTTGGGCCAATCAAACCCTGTGATCCTGTAAAGTGGGTATCCTCTGCCGCGCCGAGGCCCTGTGAGGATGAGCTGGAATTAAAGTGTCCCGCACAGGGCCTGGCACACAGTAAGTGCACAATAAGTGCTCATTAAAACAGTTGCAGCCTGAGCCCTCTTCTCAGGCTGAGTCTCATCTGGGTCTGCTCCACTCTCACTTATAGCACACGCTGAGATAAGTGGATTCGTTTCTCTGGGCTTCCCCTCTCCCCAGAGCATGCAAATTCCTACCTGTCTGTCATCTGTGGGGCTGTTATAGGCTCAGAGTCCTAAACAGGCTGTGTTCTGCGGATGCAAAAGATAAGCAGCACCAGGCCTCTCACTCCCCATTCAGTGCGTGGGATGAAAGACCAGAGGCTATGGCAGGAGGCTGGCCAGGGGCACGGGGAGGAGGTGGAGGAGCCGGGAGGTGAAGGCCTCAGCACCTGACCCCTCCCCACAAGCCTTTCTGCCTTCTCTGTAAATACTTCCAGAGGGACCAAGTGCTGCGCACCATGGATGCGGAGAAATTCAGGCGGCCCATGCCCTTCAGGAGCTCACCATGTACTTTTCCAAGTGTCGGGAGGGATCTGGCCAAGCAACTCCTTTCTTCCCTTGGGTCTCTCCAGCTTAAAGCTGTGCCCAACCCCTCTGTGCCGCCACCTGTCACCTGGAACAGGGCAGAGCCACTGACACCTGGACAGGGACTGGAACTGTCCAGTCTGTTCATCAGCGCGGGAGCCCACGATCTAAGCAGGCAGATTTGAGAAGCTGCCTGGGAGCCAAGCCTCCTTCACAAGAGGCTCACCTCCCGCGGTGAGGCCCGACCTGACTCCCAGAAACCACAGGTAATGGAAAGAGGCAAGGCAGGGCAGCCAACAGGGAACATCCAGCCTCCAAAGGGGCCGGGCCACCTCCCCAGGAGGCTGTGGAATAAAGGCCAAGGTACTGCATTAGCAGGATGTCTAGCACAAATAAGTACATCATCAATGTACTGATGATAGTGGCTACTGCTACTATCATCACAGTAACAAATGGTTATCTACCAGCCACAGAAGATGGGGACATTTTGGGTCTGTAAACTTGGGCTTCGGTGGTTTTTTCCAACCATGTTTGCACTTCCCCGGGGCCCTTGGTGCCTTCCTCTCCTGGGTGCTCCTCGGCACACCCTTCTCCCCTCACCTCAAGGCTGAGTGACAGGATTAGGAACACAGACTCTGGAGTGGCTCCATCCTTTTGCAGCCATTGCTACCTTAGGCAAGTTGATTAACCTCTCCGCATTTCATATCTTCATCTGTAAAAAGATAATACTAACTCAGTAGACTGTGATGGGAACTAAATGCATCAATAATAAGTAAAGCACTTGGAAAAATGCCTGGCACATAATAAATACTCAATAAATATTAGCTATTATTATTATTTCACATGTTGATATCTTATGAACCAACATCGTTAATAAATGGTTGTATATTTTAATAAAATATATTTGTATATTTAATAACATTTGTATATTTAATCAAACATAATACTTATAAAGTCCTCTAGGTCTAATGACAAACTTTTAAAAATCAATGCTTATAGCTGAATCTCTGTCTCCTCCTCCCTGTGCCTGAGACCAGCACACCCACATCACAATGATCAGCGGGCAGTTGCCCACACCACCAAACACTTACTGGAGGGACAGGCCTCACTGGGCCTGATTAAAGAAGGTCTTTGTGGGTCTGGCCCTGTTCTTGGGCCAGAGAACAGAGACCAAAGGAACCCGGACCCTATTCAGGAGATCTTACAGAGAAAGCACTTTTAATCTGAAGACATGTAGGACTTAATCTATCTTTTCCACGTCTGAGACACAGAGAAATGACTACAAAAATGAAGTACAAAAATGAAGTACCAAGACGGAGAAAGGTTCTCACAGTTCAGCTTTTATTAAAATGAAAGTAACAAAGTGTGGGAAACTAGAACATGATTCCTGTTAAAATAATACATCCAAGGAACTGTTTCTTCAGAGAGCATGTGATGAGTGTTCTTTTACAACATAGCCCCTAATGTCCGAGCAGAAAACAACAGACAAGGGCCTTTCCTATGCAATGTATTGGATGGGTGTCGGTGGTCAAGTCTGTCTGCCCATGGACAATCACAGACAGAGTGCACCCACACAGACATACACATTCAGTGTCTTGAGTCTCCTTTCATAGGAAGTATTTTACACGTCATATACAAATTAAGTCCAACGAGGGTCCTTTATTGCCCGTGAAAAGGGAGGGAAAGAATTTTAAAGTCATAACCAAAGGCAAGAACATAGCACTAGAGCGATTTGTTTCTCCAAATGCCACAGTCCCGGGTGCTCTTGCCGTGGCTGATCCATGAGTCACTGAGTCCCACGACAAGGCTGCACAGGCTGCGAGGTGTGATCATCCGTCGCAGGAGAAGCCTCTCCGTCCCCAAGGCGGGCAGTGCTGCCAGCTCCCCTGCTTGGTCAGTAGGTACCCAGCACAGCTAGGCGTGAGGGCTTAGAACTCTGGATAGTGCAAACACTTAAAAGAAAATACATTCCAGCCGCCTTGCTTCTCCAGGCAAGCACTTGAAAACTCCAGCTGGCTGGAATGAGTTTGTTCAGCCTCCCAGCTAGACCCAACAAGGTGCAAATGGGGAGCATGGAGGCAATTCAAATGGTACCTGTCCCAATAGTAATAAAAATAAAGTATTTTTAATGAGGCTAATGACAGATAAACACACAAAAGAGACCTAGAGTGTAGACACAGCCCAAAAGAAGTACTTTTATAAGTGTAGTGTGAGCAGGCAGGGAGCACATGCTTGACACATTCTTCCTGGGGTCATGAGAGTGACCCTCCTATAAAGTTCACAGGCAACAGGCTTCCCAAGGGGCATCACGCTGCTGGAAGCTCCAGAAGAACAAGGAGATGGAAGAGAAGGAGGATGGGTCTACTGGACCTAGGACACTCCTGGGAGCAGGTGCTGGGGGGCAGGCCTTTTGCTGGGGCTTCCCCACGCCACAGTGACCAGGCTGTGCCAGGCAGGGAGAGCCCACCAGCCTCACCACTGCAGGAAGCAAACTCCAAAAGAGCAGACGCAGATGGCTGAGTGCTGAGGAGGCTTAACGTGAGTCCCAAGGGTTTCAAGAAACACCGGTGGTGATTGTGTTTTCTACCTGGAGCCACTGAAAATCCGTTTTGGGAACATGAGAAACGAAGGGAAGATAGCTATAGGCATGGACTATGTTTCTTAAACATAGGGAATGACGGACAGAACATAACATTTCATTATCATAGACAACAAAAAGCAAGTCAAATATCCTGAAATATTATCTTATAAAAATACCTACATTAAATTTTTGCCTGAATGCTGTAGCATCGATTTTATAAAAAGTCAGTCTCTTAAAGGATCTGGCTCAGGAATATACGAACATCACACAACAGATATCAAAAGTAAGACAGCTCAAAAAGCATCTTAAGGGATGTTGCAACTGGTGTGCCATGAAACAAAATGAAGTATTCTTATTGCATAGAGAAGATGAGGTCACTTTCATTTGCATAATACTGCAACTTTTAGATGGAGGGATGCCATTGGGTACGTATGAGAAATTACTTTGGAATTCAGTCTGACTTCTATGTAGTCCAAATCAGTATCCAAGTGGCATCTAAGCTGCTTGTAACCTTGGGCCGCAATTCCATTTCATGACTGTGATCGGATTTCAGACAAACCACTGGCAAGGCTGCATTCACAAGTAGTTGTGGCCACCTGAACGGGGGTCGGGGGTTCATCTACCACATGACCAGCACAGACTTGAAATAAGTCTGCTGTGTCCACAGTGGAGAGAGAATAGTACCTGGTGACAAAGAGGCATCTAGTTTTTATGGCATCTGTGGGCAGTTAGAGCAGTTTGGCTTTTTAGTGATGACACACCAGTGTCCCAGTCCCCAGGAGAAAGGGCACGAGGAGAAAATGAACATGGCCTCAGCGGCACCACCAGTAGGCAGTGCTTCCTTGGAAGGGAGGAGGGAGGAGGGAGGGGGAATCAATAGCAAAAGCCCAAAAGCAGGAAACATGGCTAGCTTTCAGGGAAGAGCCCCTCTGGGAAGATGACACACAAACAGCAGCCTCTCCCACACAGAATGGAAGTCCAGCTGCTACGTGTAGGGGAGGGGTTGGGATCTCAAACCAGCTGTGGGAACAGCACACATCAGACCCAACCTCACCCTCATCCCCACCACACACACACACACACACACACACACACACACACAACTAAGTCCCAAACTTTCCTCAGAGAGGGAGGAAGAACATTTGGAACAAAAAGCTCATTCCATCAGCTTCCAACCCAGAGCCAGGCAGAGCTCTAGAACTAGCCGTCTCCATGTCTCCATGTCTCCGTGTCTCCATGTCTCCGTGCCTCCGTGCCAGTGAGAGCCGAGCACCAACTCAAAGTGCGCCCCAACTCCCCTGGAGGCATTTCTCCCGGCCCCACCAAATCTGGTATTTCTGGCCTCTTCCCAAGAAATTCTGGGCGCCTTGGTCCTCTCCAAATGTCTCATTGAAATGACATCTGCTCAACATCAGAAGTTTCATCTTCAAGAGAGTTCAGTGTTTAGTGCACAATATCCTGTAAATACACAAAGTGGCCAAATAGCGGGGAAGATCCTGCGTTTCCAATTGTGAGCATGAGGTGGAGGGAATGCTGGTCTCCTACAACATCTGCTTGGAAGGAGCCCAGATGTATCAAAAGTCCAGTATCAGGCTCATAAGCCCCTCGGCTCCCTCTGGGCGGACCCTAACATCATGGAAGGTTAAACCCCAGACACAAGACCTCCCGTCCTTATGCCAGAAATCCCAACATAAGCAACTTGCTAATTTAGGAGCAGCACAGCTTTAAGGTTATTTTTCATGCAAATGACTATGTGCCCCCTCAAATACCTCCCTGCAGATTCTTGAAGTTCTGTCTTTAATAACTTTTACCTGTGGACTAGCAAAATTCTCTTTAGCTCCTCTCTTAAAATGTAGGTCCCCCTGAGAGAGATCACACATCCGGAGCCTACCATCTCCTTCCCCACAGGGGAAGCAAGGAGGAGGGGAGTGTTCTGAGGGCTGGAGAGAGGGTGCAGAGCACAAGGAAAGGAAGACAAGGACCTGAGACAGACTTGACCACCATCACGAAGTGCCAACGAGCAGCCCAGCTGGTACACTCCTTCCATCCATGACCGTCTGAAGCACATGCGACCCCATCCGGTGCAGGACAAACCAGGCTGTGGGTTGGAGGTAGGGTGACTTATCCTCCATATCAGAACACTTTCGATGGTAAAAAGGATGTTGGGAATAATTACTTCTGGATAATAAATATAATGGGGACTTGCATATCCTGGAAAAATCCAGAAGTAGGATTCTCTCTGAGACCTTTGTGGGCAGGGACTGAAGCCTTCCCACTTTGGTTTTTGTTTTTCGTATATTTTTTCCTAGTGTGTTACTTGGGGCTTTTCTGAAGAGCTAGCTGAAGAGACACAAACTTCCCAAACCTGGAATTCATGACATCAAAAACCAGTGGTCCAAAGACTGAGCAGCTCTTGTGTGCTTCCTGTAGGAGAGACCAAGGAAGAGCCAGCTGAGGGGCAGGGCACCCGCTTGCTCCTAGTTCTAGCACAGGGAGGTCACAGAGCAGCTTCGAGAATGCTCATCTCTTCTGCCGACAGTGCCAGAGTCAAGGCCAGCATGTGGGCATGGCCAGAGCACTGCCTCTCCTGCCAGTCATTTCTTGGCATCCCTGCCCTCCAGGAGACAGAGGTGGCAGTAGTCTCAGGTGCCCACACGAAGAGAGTGTCTGTGATTTGATTTTTAGCACAGCGGAAGGATCAGTAGTTCAGAAATCCAGTAGACTGTCACACCCCACCCCAAACTTAGTGAGATATCATGTTCTAGACACACATATACACAACACTCTCTCTGACACACACACACATACATCCACATTCTCAGACACACGTTCTCCCTGTAGCCCAAAGCTACCAGAACCCACTGCTCGGGGTAGAGGCCAAACACCCGCAGAGGTGCATGAGGTGGGGCCCAGTCTTCACTCCAGACTCCACTCTGCCAAGTCAGAGGAGGGCGGTTCTCACTCCACTGCAGACTCTCCCAGCGAGTGGGATCCAGCCAAGTGGGATCCAGCCATCATGACCCCTCTCTTTTGAGTCCCAGGCAGCACCCCTCCCTCACCCCACGTCCTGGAAGTGGGAGGTGGGGGTCACAAGGGCTTCTGAATCATAGCAATACCTAAGACAAAAGGGGGAGAACGTTATCAACTCAGTCTCTCCAAACAGTCCATGAATGTAAGACATCCTAAGCCACAGCAAGGGAAAACTAAATTGCAATCCCACCTCTGCCACCGGGTCAAGCTACACTGTAGCCTCTTGACCTCTTTAGACTCCATTCCAATATGATTCAGTGTCATCTAACTGAACCCTCCACCCCCCCAGTGCTAAGTTCTATTCTCGAATAAACCAGACATGTTTGTATGTGGTGCAGTTTTAGCCAAGTTGAACCACACTCAACAGCCAACTTTGTAAATCCATGTATGACCCTGCACCCCTCTGCAATGGATGAAGCCACATAGCAGATACTGGGGAGGTTGATTCCATCAACATCCCCCCTAGTTTCTGACCTCTATACAGAGGCCAGCAAGTTTGGAGCCCAGCTTCCCAGACTCTCTTTCAGCTGGAAGGGCCATGTGACCCAGTCCTGGCCAACACGATTGTGATGCAAGTCTGCCAGTGCTACGACCTTGGCTTCGCCCCTTGTCCTACCTGGAGTGCTCAGGCAAGGCCCAAGGGGCAGCAGAAGCTACTGATGAAGCTGGTGGGACAGAAAAGGGTAAAGCCTGGCTCTTCACTCACCGTCTGAGCCTCCAGACCTGCCCTTAAATTCTTTCTGCCCGAGACAAACACAATCCTTTCATACTTGAACAGGTAACTGTGAACTTTTCTGGTACTTGCAGCTAAATAAAACCCTTACATGTAGGGTCTACAGGAATGATGGTACCTAGAGTCTTATTTTAATATATTCCCAAGACTATAAAACCTCCTGGTTGAAGGTGAAATTAAGAGAGCATTGCTAAAAGAAACCGCAGTATACCCCAGCAGTGAGATTCTGCTAAGAAATCCATTTCATGGTCACTTCTAGACAAAGGTACAGACATAAACGCTTAGCTATATCAGAACCAGAGTCCTCAGACCCGATGTGCTGCCTGACCTTGAGGACATCTCACTGCACCTCTGGCTTCCCATTAATAAGGTAGCTTTTTTTTAAAAGCAGGTTCCTGTATTGTTTTTTTTTAAATATAAACTTTCCCTTTTTATTATAAAAATAAAATATTCCCATTATTGATAATTTGGAAAGTAAAGAAGAATACAAAGTAAAAGAACTTTAGTCCCTTCATACAAAGAGAATCACCATTACCTTTTTGGAATATTTGGCTTCTAATATAATCACAATAATTTTCTGAGTGGTTTCCATGTGCTAAGCACTTTCCAACTATAATCACATTTCATTCTTACAACAGCCCTAAGAGGCTTGGTATAATTTCATTCTCATTTTACAAATGAGGAAACAGAGGTTCAGTCAGATGGATTATCTTCCCCAGAGTCCCAGGGCAAGGTAATTCTAAGCATCACACCTGAGCCTTCCCCTCTGGTTCAGGCATGCAAGGAGTGTCTCTTGCTGGCCCCACTGCCTCCTACTAGAAAATGCCCTGCCTGTCCCATGACGACTTCAGGAAGAAAATGACAGTCCTGGTTTTAATAATTAACCTTGAGAACAGAATCACTCTAGGACAAAAATACCTCTAACATCTCTTATATTGAGTAGAGAAAAATCCTAAATGAGCGGATGAAAGTAAAATAAGTTCACTGCAATTGAAGCCCTGTGTTGACAGAATGTGGGAGGTGAGCCTGCAAGGCCCAATCTTCCTTTGCCCTGAAATCCAAACAAGGAGGAGCGACTGACCTTTCTAACACAGAAAGGGAATGGGAATACCGTCAGCGTCGTCCTTATGTGGACTAAATGAGATAAGGGTCTTCAAATACTTAGGATTATGCCTGGCACATTGTATGTGCTCAATAAGCACGTTAACTCTAATTATTCCAGTTTCTGGAGAACCAGATACAAGGCGTGGGGCTACATGATGGAAATATGTTTGCTTGTCTCCCTATTGACCCCTGACCTCAGCAACACCAGCTCTGATCCTGCCCCTGCACCAAACCCATCACACACACTCCCCAGGAATAAGCCTCCCGTATTCCTTCCCCCAGTCTCTTGTGTGGAATGCTTTCCCCCCCCCAACTTGGAGCTGGGGTCTTACCAAGGGCATGGTTTGAGAGTCAGACCTGGTTTGAATTCTGACTTTGCCATTTTTTAGCTGCGTGGTCTTGAGCAGGTTACTCAAACGCTCTAAGTCTTAGTTTCATCAGACCCAACCCTTGAACCTCAGTGTCATAACATGGAAGAAAACAGTCCCATTTGACCAGAGGGCTGTTGGCTGTTGAAAACATCTACACTGTACTAACACACTGCCCGGGGGTACAGGGAGGAGGCACAGCAAAGGTCAGCTTCCCGAGTGACTGTGATCTGCCCTCAACGTTTAATCAGCCCCATCTCCTCAGCAGGTATTTCCTGACTCTGCCAGCTCTCACCTGCAGTGTCCTAAAGCCTGTATAGTGCATTGCACTTAGAATTTATGTGTGCATCATCTTGTATGTCCTGTTTTGTCCAATTTCTAGAAAGCAAGAACTGCATCTTATTCCACCTAGACCAGCACAAAACAAACCAGGAATGGCAATAAAATTCCAATGCCTCTTATAATGACATAGATCAATTGGAAGAGGCTCCCTGGAGCGTTATGTAAAGATTTCTGCGCAGCCGTGTGAAATTCAGTGCCTGCCCACTCATGGCAGGTACTGGTCCAGGAGGCTGCCATAGAAACACTGACTCAGGGGCCATGATCGCTTCTGCTGGGCCCAGGGTTAATTTTGGTTACAGATACAAAGGAGGGAAAAAAAGAAAGAAAGAAAAAGAAAAGACTTCCAAGGATACGTTCAGGTTTGCTGGGGAAACAAGTGCTAATTATGAGTATCTGTAATGAGTACAGAATGAAGGAGTGGCCATCCCTGGAGGAGGCTCTCAGTTCCAAGTCAGCAAGCTTACCCCGTGCCCCCCTGTACCACCGTGGGGTGGGGTGGGGCACACTGACTTGCATAGCTCCGCCCCGTGCTCATGTTGGTTGGCAGCAGCGTCCATTTGTCAGTGGCAGGATTGTAGTACTCCACCGAAGCCAGGTTGCAGGATCCATCATCCCCTCCAACCACATACAGGAGCCCATTCACTTCACAGACCCCTGGGCATCAAACAGAAGCCACAGGAAATATGATAGCAGGAGCACCAAGGACTCGACATGGACAAGCGGCCAATAAATCTGGATTGCCTTGGAGGCTTTTCTTCTCCGCTTCATGGGAGCAAAAAAGAGAGCTGGCTCCACAGGTCTAAGTTTGTTCAATAAAAGCACATGCTGAAAACAGCCACTGGCTCTGCCGCCCCCTTTCTGACAGGTCACTTCTCTGACCAGGGAGCTTTCATACTACATGGCCTTGCAATCGCTCCCTGTTCCCGACTCTATAAGTAGGTAGAGCACTAAGGGGACAGGCCCATCCACCGGAGTGTTGGCCACCGGTGCACGCACAACTCATGCCCAGCCTGAGCTGCAGGATGAGACAGCTCAAGGGATTTCATGCACCCTGCTTCCACTCTGCTTGAAAGCTTTCCCCTGATCAACCCTATTATATTCATACCGTGTGCAGCTAATGGTGGTGTCTCTGACCCCTTCACATTCCTGGGGTCTAAGTCCACACACTGCTCCCAGGGATGTGGCACTTCACTCACCCTCCTCTCAGAGGGAGCTGGTCTGGGGGCAGGGTGTCATGAGCGGGAACTCAACATAGAAAAATATAATTCTTGCTCATCAAGTCTTTAAAAGGCCATAGTCTAATATACTGTGCATTTTTTTAAAATTAGAATAAGAGGCTGATGATGCTCAAAAAGTAGTAACTATCAGTATTGGTGAAGATCCTCTCAAATACTGCACCTTCTTCCCAGGTGGTGTCAAAAGCACATGTGCCCCCTCTGACTCAAAAGTGCATTTCTGGCCTTTTATTCTAAAGAGTAATTTTAGATGTATGCATTGATTAACTATAAGGACAATTTATAATAACCAAAGCATTACTTATAGAAAGGGTGGAAATACTCTAAAATGTCCCATAGTAAATTAGTTAAATTATGATATGGGCATTTAAATAATATCATATAAATATATTTATAAGATATTCATGAAAGATTGTAAAGTGAATTAAAAAGGCAGGTTATCAAACACTATTACAGAGTGATTTGATTTGTTATAAAAAACAGAAATATCTATATGTGAATGTGTGTACATATACACATTTACATCTAAATTTAATTCTCAGACTGCAGATAGACTAGCTGTCTTGCGGATTCTGTAATTCCTCAGCCAGGTGGCTTAAAGGACAAGTTATATCACAGCAGGCTTAGACAATGAGCAAATTAATAAGCTCTCTGTTTACAGTTTCAACAAGTCAGCTACAAATGGGTTTAACAAACAGGTCATTTGAGTTAAAGGAAATAAACCTGCCTGGAAGTCACCTGTTTGTCTTTCTAACCTGGGAAGCTGGACTAAGCCAACCTTTCAGAGAGTAAGGAGGCTTAAAGTAGAATCACCAACACAGGACATGGCCCAAAGGGCAAAGTTCTAAAATAAAACAGTTTAATAGGGGTCTTGAGCTCCAGGAAGAAAAACCTAAACATTCTAAGGCAGTGGTTCTCAACCTTCTGGCCCTTTAAATACAGTTCCTCATGTTGTGACCCAACCATAAAATTATTTTCGTTGCTACTTCATAACTGTAATGTTGCTACTGTTATGAATCATAATGTAAATATCTGATATGCAGGATGGTCTTAGGCGACCCCTGTGAAAGGGTTGTTCGACCGCCAAAGGGGTCGCAACCCACAGGTTGAGAACCGCTACTCTAAGGAAAATCATTTCTGTAAGAAAGGAAAAGGGTAGGCAAGGAAAGACAGGAAATACAAAGAAGGGAGTAAGAGAAGTGGCTCTATTGGAGAATGAATCATAAATCCCTTCACAGGTTCCCCTGAAAGGAAGCAGACTGGTTTCAGGCGGGAAGTGGGAGGTTCTCAGAGCCAGGTCCTGGCAAAGAAAAGATAAAACCAAGTGCCATTGTCCGGTCATGTCCTCAAAGCATCGATGGCAACCAGAGGGCTGTTCTATGTCCATCTCTGTGCACTGAGAGTCATCACCCTTCCCTCTCAGTGCAACTCAGTGGGGACCCTGTGGCTAGCTTTTGGGATTCCAAGCTCTCCCTCCCCTCACCCAGAGCCCACCAGCAAATGGACACTCCCTGTTCATGAGACAGCTCAGCCCCAGCCTGGGAGTCTTTAGGGCCAGGGTTTGCAGGGAGAAAAAGACCACAACCCGAGGGAGACAGAGAGAGCAGTCACATTACCTGCATTGCGTCGGCACATGTTCATGTCTGCCACCTGCTTCCAGGTGTTTGTTCCAGGATCATAAACCTCAACGCTCTTCCTCACCAAGGGCCCATCGTGCCCACCTGTGGCATACAGCTGTCTGCTGAGAACCCCAACCCCTGAAAGGCAGAACACAGTGTCCCCGCCTCAGGCTGGCTGTAGTGACCAGAAACCAGGAGGCCTGGCGTCCAGTCCCAGCAGCTGCCACCAGCAGGGTGACATGGGAGTGCTGGTTTGTTCCCTTGTACCTCAGTGTCCTCATCTGGAAAACAAATATGATAACCTGCCGCCTCATATGATTGTCAGCCTTTACACATCAAAATAAAAAGCAAATATGACCCCATTTCTACTTAAAAAAACAAAAACATATTTTATATGTGCATATACATAATATGTGTATGTAAGTGTAAATAAGTGGGGGTTTATATACAAAAAAGGGGGGAGGCACTGAAACAGGGGTCCTCAAACTACGGCCCGCGGGCCACATGCAAATACAAATATTGTATTTGTTCCCATTTTGTTTTTTTTGAAGATATGTGCAGTGTACATAGGAATTTGTTCATAGGTTTTTTTAAAACTATAGTCCGGCCCTCCAATGGTCTAAGGGACAGTGAACTGACCCCCTATTTAAAAAGTTTGAGGACCCCTGCACTGAAAGAACACAGCATTAAAAGGAGTTATTTCTGAGTGGTAAAATCGTTTTTCTTCTCCTTTCGCCTAGTTTTCCTTCACTGCTGTATTACTTTTATTACTCAGCCCTTTATCAGCCGTTGGACAGAAAGAGTTAAAGAGGAACCCACCACACAGTGGGTGTGCTGAGGTCATTATTGCGACCTCCCAGCTAGTCTGGAAGCAGAAGCCCTTCTCCACTCCCCCCACCCCGTTCTCCTCTAGACGGCAGGGAAGGGCATCAAATCACTCAGTGTTGATAGGCCTCAGCTGAGTGCTAGAATTGCATCATTCACAAGTTTTAGTATAACACTTTAAAAAATTTTAATATAGCCCTGGCCAGTTTTGCTCAGTGGCTAGAGCAGTGGCCTGCAGACCGAATGGTCCTGGGTTCAGTTCTGGTCAGGGCTGAACTTGGTTGCAGACTTAACCCCCGGCCCTGGTCTGGGCACGTGGGCATGTGGGCATGTGGGCATGTGGAGAGGCAACCAATCCATGTGTCTCTCTCACATTGATGTTTCTGTCTCTCCTCCTTCCACTCTCTCTAAAAAACAATGGGAAAAAATCCTCAGGTGAGGATTAACAAAATAAAACAAAAATCCTTTAATACAAGTCAAGAAAATCAAAGCCAGAGTGGAGGAGGGTGGCACAGTAGCCTAGGAAGAACAACCTGGTGGCTGGGACACCGGGTCCTGGCCAAGTCTCTCACATCCCATTGTAAGGGGGCTGGACTAGATCAGTGGTCCACTGCCCCACGGACTCCTCCGGACACGCTGCAGCTGAACCAGCGGACTACAGGGCTTCACTCCCAGAGACCTGGTCGGGAATCAGAAAAAGTACCTCACGTGATGGGGAGGTGCAGCCAGGTTTTAAACCCACAGACCCAGGACTTACCACGTTTCCCTGTGCCTGAAGGTAGGCTCTTAACAAATATTGTTTGAATGACAAAATACATAAAATCTCCTTCAGCAATTATGCTGGTTGTCTAGTGGCTCCTTGCAGTTGCCCTAAACCAACAGCAGATGGTAGTGTTATATCAGCAATGACTAATAGGCTTAGGGCAGGGATTTTCAACTGGTATGCTGCAATAATTTTAAAACAGGCATTATTTGACTATAGTCAGGGGTACTGACCTCTTTCCCCTTAGACTGTCAAATAAAAAACACAATAGCCATTTTGTGTGAATGAATCAAAATTAACCTATTTTTTTGCTGATCAGCAAAAAATATATTTTTTGGTGTGCCGCAGAATTTTAGTAATTAGTTTGTGTGTGGTGAGATGAAAATGGGTGAGACTGGCTTAGGATCATAAAATTCAGTGTTCCACACCTTCCCCTCCACACGCAGCAGGAACTGACATATGCCGGGACCAAAAATGGCCTTTTCCCCACAGCCATCTGCTGGCGTTGCCCGTGCCTGAGGAGGCAGGCACCTTCCAGGCTCAGGGCACACTGCCCTTTTGCCACCGCCTCTGTAACCTTCAGGCAGAGGCTTCCTGAACCTACAGCCACAGGAGCTCCTGGCACCAGAAAGGGCCTCGGGCAACCAGAGGGCAGGGCCTCCGGGTCCTCAGCCACCAAAGACTACCCACAACCGCATGGTGGGCTCCCAACTCCAGAGCTGAGACCAGTGCCTAAATCAAGGTCACTGCTTCCCCAGAACACAGGCAGCAGCGCTGTAACCATCCAGGGCTCCCAACCAGGTGAGAGGCAGGAGCAGCCCGAGTGATTGTCACTCAGCAGCAGCCCTGAGCAGCCTGGCAGACAGAGCCGTGTGGCCTCCAAGGCAGCTCTGTCCGCAGCTGAGCCCGAAATCCTAAGGCAGGTCTGTGCTCACAGCTCCACACGTTTCAGTGGGTGCTGCTCACCCCTGCTGAGCTGTCCCTGCTTCCTCGGGCTTAAACACTTGCTCTCACCCTCAAATCACTTCGAGGATTTTTAGGAAGAACAAAGAAGACTCTATCAAGACTCTATAAACCAAAATCACTAGAAGAACTCTGTAAGGCAGAAGAACCATGGGACTGGTGAACTGAATTGGCCCCAAGGGAACATCCACTACAACCCACTCATTTCACATGTCAGAAACCGGAGGCCAGAGGGAAAGGACCTGCCCGAGGCCCACAGCAGCCGGAGCAGACCGGGCAGGCCCAGCCCAGCCTCCTGACTTGCACCGTTGCTGCATGTTCAGGAAGTGCCAGCCTGTGGGGATCAGCAGAGACAAGCTCCCTGAAAACTGCATGCCAACCATAGCGCTGCCTGAGTGGAATCATACAGCTTTTCTTTGCTGACCAGTGAACACCAAAGATTCTTTAAAATATTAGCATGGCATACTTTTTAATGAATGCTGAGGAAGTGGTCATAGGTGTGGAATACTGCATTTTATGATCCTAAAGTACTTCACTGAGGAAGTACTTTAAAATGAGATCACAAATCAATCTTCATAAATTCACAAAAGAGAAAGGCTTAACATTGTGGGGGAAATGCCCGATCGTTGCTTCCCTTCCCAGAAGTCACACCACCTCCCCGCCAGGCCCAGGTTGGTCATTGGTCCCCACTCCCCACAGGAACTGGGACAGAAATCCAGTGCCCACGCTCCAGGCCTCTCAGGTCCTCTCCTTTGAGCCTCTAAGATGATGAGGTAGACAAAACAGGAAGAAGGGAATGTTGCTCCACTTCCTGAAAAATCCCAAAGGGCCACACAGCTCCGAGTCTTCCCACAGGAAGTGAAAGTGGGGAGTCCTTCTCTTCCCATGTGGGGGAGGCGTGAAGAAGGGAACGTGAGCTGGGGCGACCTAAGTTTGTCTCCAAGTATGAACTCTAACAGGTTGGCTTTCAACCCTCAAGACAGGCAAGCTTTAGCTTTTCCACTGAAGACGGGATAGCTGTGCTTATCCTACTGCTTTGTAAGAATGAGATGTTAATAATTTGGAGGTCAAAAAAGCTTAACTTTGAAGTAAGATAGGTCTGAGTGGGAATCCTGACTCGGTCAGTTCCTAAGGATATAACCTTGAGCAAATTACTCAGTCCCCAGCTGACTTACTGTTAAGTGAAATTGATATTGTGTCTACCTCATAGGGCTGTGGTGAGGATTAAATAAACTGAGTAATAGAAAGTCATTAGGACAGAGCCTGGCACATACCAAGCCTTACTTTCATGAGATGCAGACATCCCAACAGAAATGGAAGGGATGAAGGGATGATGATGAAGAGAATATTATTTCATCCATTTTCTAGCAAAGTAATCCCCAGGGAAAGAATAACTGGGGTTATGTACTCTGAAAGGAAAGAAGAGGGAGGTTAAAAGATAGGATGTTGCTGGTCTCCAGACCCACCTGTGAGCAGATCAGACAGCCTGCGCCCTGAGGCTCTCCCCCCCGCCCCCCCCCCCCGTACCTACGCCACTGCGGCGGGTGCTCATGTCCGCCACGTATTCCACTCATTGGTCGCTGGGTTGTACTGCTCCACGGTGCTCAGGCACTGGCGGGAAGCCCCATCGTAACCCCCAACAGTATAGAGCTTTCCTGGAACAAACAAAATAGCTGAGGATGGTGCTTGGGATGCTGGCATGAAACCAGAGTGTGACTGTAACTCCACCCTCACCTGCATCAGAGCTCAGGACCCCTTTCCTCCGTGGGACCAACTTACTCCCCAGCCAGGATAAGCATCATTCACATCTCAGACTTCTGCTGCCCATACATACTGCACTCCTCACAGCTCAAAGCTATGGCCCAGCACTGCAGGAGCCCAGCATATTCTTACTGGTGAACCATGTTAAGTATTCTCCAGAATGAGGTACTGAGAGAGGAAAACTAGAGGGCCGCAGCTACAGGCAGACAGAACAAATATGGGAAATTATTCTTTGGTGACAACCCAAACTCTGTCTTAGCCATGGTTTGTGCTCTGTCCACAACTCTCACAGGTGGAGCACGTGAATGGAGGGCTCGGTGTGCATGCTGGGCTGACACGGCTAGAATGAGTCTGCACACTCCCTTGTGATCTCTGAGCCCTGAAGCAAAATCACCTACTGGTAAAATAAAAATATCATAAGCTGTTACCTAAGAACATCATTTCTGCCTGGGTTGGGATTGAGGTTGCGAAAAGTAAATTATTTGACTTCTCCCAGAGCAGGGGTTGAAACATTTTGGGCTGAACATGTAGTCTTAGAATGAAGTAGGAGGGTCGTGTGTGTGTGTGTGTGTGTGTGTGTGTGTGTGTGTGTGAGATGGGGAATCCTAGCTTACCTGCAGACCCCAAACCTATGGGGGACCTTGGAGTTATAACAAAGATCTTAAACACTAACTAGCCTATATAATAAAGCGGTAATATGCAAATTGACCATCATACCCTCACACAAGATGGCTGCCCCATGTGGTCATAAGATGGCTGCCCCATGTGGTCACAAGATGGCTGCCCCCATGTCATCACAAGATGACCGGCAGGGGAGGGCAGTTGTGGGCGATTAGGCCAGCATGGGAGGGCAGATAAGGATGACCAGGCCAGCAGGGGAGGGCACTTCCGGGTGACCAAGCTGGAAGGAGAGGGCAGTTGGGGGTGACCAGGCCGGCAGGGGAGGGCAGTTGGGGGTGATCGGGCTGGCAGGGGAGCAGTTAGGCATCGATCAGGCTGGCAGGGGAATGGTTAGGGGGTGATCAGGATGGCAGGCAGAAGCGGTTAGGGGCAATCAGCAGGCAGGCAGGCGAGTGGTTGGGAGCCAGAAGTCCCAGACTGGGATGTGCCTGCAACCAAGGTACATGCCCTTGACCAGAATCGAACCTGGGACCCTTGAGTCCGCAGGCCGACACTCTATCCACTGAGCCAAACCGGTTAGGGCTGACACTCAATTTTTGAGCATAATAAATATGTCACCAATCCCCAAACTTTAATTGCATTATTATGTAGGTACTAACTACCACAATGTAACAGGGGTATTCACAGGGTCGATAGGATAAATGGTCATTTGTCAACAGGATTACAATGTAGGCATGTACCCTAAGTATTTTAGTTCCAGATTGCTAATTTCTTTTCCTGTGCAAATGCATAGGGTTGCACACATATTGAAATGTGCCCTTTGTGGCTATATGACACTTGAACTGGCAGGTTGCTGGTAAGCAAGAGAGGGCATTGGGCAGGATTTGAATGCCTGGGAGGAAAGTTTTTTATTTAAACCCCCACTGGGCTGCATCTGTTTCTGGGTCTGTTCTCTAACCTTGGGAATCAACAGAGAAGCATCTTTAAGTGTTTATGTCTACTTCTGCCATGGATCAGCATTCTCGTGTTCCCTTCAACTCCAGGAGTCATTTAGCAGCATTATTTGTGGAAAATTTTGAATTTAATGAAATGGAATGAGAAGGAGTCTTCACTGTTCTGAGTGCTTTGGGGTAGCAATAATTCATCAGAATGATCTCTGATTTTTGTTAAGGGTATTGCGTCCTATTACAGAAGCCCGGACATATTATCAAAATAAACCTAAGCCCCCCAAGACACTGGAAGTTTGAGGATCTGGAAGACTGAGACCAACGTGGGTTTTATTAACTTTATGTGGTTGGTTGTTCATCGGTCTCACCCAAATCATGAGGCCCAGTATACCTGAACTTTGTTTTGTGAATTTCATTTAGTTGAGAACAGGGGCCAATCAGAAACTTTCCGGTTTAATGCTGCTTGGACACTAGAATATTTACAGAGTCCACCATGTGCAGGGTATGTCCGACCTCACAGCTCCGAGAGACCGTTCCTGTGTGCCTGGGCCTCTGCTCTCTTTCCTGGCCCCACTCCTGCCTGGTTAACTCTTCCTCGTCCTATAGTCTCAGCCTGGCTCTCTTGCTCAGGGAGGTCGTCCCTGAATCCTGCACGGATCACATTCTCCCTGCCATGTTACATGATGTACTTTTTCATCCCAGCACCTGTCACAACTTTAATTCAATAATTTGTCTTACTGCTTTAATGTCTGTTTGCCCTGCTAGATTTTCAGCTTCATGAAAGCAAAGGCATGTCTCTGTTCTCTAATATATTCCCAGGGCCTTTGTGCAGTGCTTGGCTCAGATATTGTGGGAAGAAGAAAAGGAAGAGCTGGAAGCTCATTGTGAAGATTTCAGCTTTTCTGAATGTAACAGGCAGAGCTCCAAGAGGGTCCTCAATAATCCCACCTCCTGGTAGCCATGCCCTGCGTCATCCCTCCCCTTGAGGATGGGCAGTCACTGAGCTAAACTGTGCTTGGGTTCCTGACCCGTAGAAACTGTCAGATAATAAATGCTTGTTGTTTTAAGATATTATGTTTTGGGATGATTTGTTATGCAGTCCTAGGTAACTAATACACAGATCTTCTCTGTAAGGTTATTAGATAATATTAATAACGATCATGGGAACTTAATATATGCCAAGTCTTGTGCTGAACACTTAATATGTATGCTCTTATCTGTTCCTCAAATGAAGTCTGTGATGCAGGTTCTATTACTATCTTTAATTTACAGTTGAGAAAAATGAGGCGAAGAGGTTGAGTAACTTGCCCCAGGTCTTGGCAGGACACTGGTGGTGGGATCCGGGAGCCTGTGCTAAAGGTAGAATATAACCTGGGGTGGCTTCGGGCTCCGTCCTCACCTAAAGGCCAGAACTCCTGGCGGTGGACTTCCAGGACTCAATACAGTGGGGTGTGACCGACACACCAACAAGAGGATTTGGGCAGTGGCTCGCCTGGACGCTATCTCTTTAAGGAGAAGAACAAGGTCCTCGAAGAGACCCTGCTGTCTCGTACTCAGGCCTGCCCCATCTGCCCTGTGAATTAGCATGTCTGGCATGGAAGCCCACTCTTCTTGTGGCCAAGAAGAAAGCCCAATCAGGAGCATAAAAGATGACGATTTTTGGAATAAAATGAACAACATCCACCGTGATTACAACTTGTTTTTCAACTTCTCCAAGATGAAATTAAATTGAGTAATTGTTTGCACATTCAGCCACATGACACTACTCTGCGGCAGAGTGTGGCATTTTGAGTATTTAAAACAGCAATAAAGCCTTTTAAGCTTATGTTCCATTTTATCTCATTTATCTGTAGACCTAAAAATGTAACAGAACAGCATGTCTGATGTTTAGGGGAAAGGCTAATGTGTGGGAGCACTATGGATTTAGGCTCTGAAGTCCCCAGGCCTTGGCTAGGAGCTAACTGTGGGTGCAGGATGGTTCTGAGCTGGCTTCGGAATGCAGGGTGGGGCAAAAGTGGGTTTACACAAACAGACTTTCAAACCCAGTGCTTGCACTCTCCCTTTATGTTAATTTAATTCTAGATGGAGGAGAGTCTGCAGACTGAGGCCCAAGCTAAAGCTCAGATATATAAACCATAAATTCTGTCTTCTGAGCCCTGGAGCTCCTCAAGGCCAGAGGCCATACATTCAGTGACACTGACTGTCTGGGAACTGAGACTTGGCAAGGGAGAGCCCGGCTACTGACACCTTTGGGCTCTGGGGACATGTTCATTGGTTTATAACATCTTCACTCTTAGCCCACCTCAGGGCAAGAATCACCCCCTTTGTAGAACACTGAGTCCAGACCACAACCCCCCTCAATGTGACATAGCTGCCCCGCAAACCACGCCACCTGCAAAGGGACACCTGGCCCAATTCTCCCATCGTGAGCAGAGTTAAACAACTGCTCTATTCCTCGCCACTCTCTAAAACAAACAAAAATGATTTCTACTCTATGTGAGCCCATGAACGGAGACTCCTTTGGGGCATCTTTTGGGCAATTTGGGCATCTTTCTCAGCCACGGGCACAGGTAGTCAGTCCAAGACTCCTCAGAGCTGAACAGAAGGGATTGAAGATGGTTTACAGGGGAGGGCAGGAACAGGGGGTAAGAATGGCAGTAATCCCATGGGCAGGTGGGAGGAGCAGGAAGAATATCTGCTGCAAAACTAAGACACCCCCCCCCCATAAACTGTGGAGGCTTATGAAAAGTGTTTGAAAGCACCTTTCAAAGAGAAGCAACCCCCAGAAAGAAGAGAGAGAACTAAGGCCCCACGGAAGGCTATGGGCACACCTGTTCCTCTGGAATGTGACCTGGAGAGATGCTCTTTGGAAAGTACAAGAAACCATCTGAATTCAGTGGAATCCTCAGACTCTCCCCCTGCAAGGGATGGGGTTACCCAGAATGGGGCTGAGGGCAATCCAGTGAAAGAGGGTGACTCCCACCCATCTCCCACCTCCCAGAGCCCTGTGCCCATCCATGAGAAGAGGCTCTGGGGTAGGAGTCTCTCAGTGGCAGGCATTCCCAATGGTACATATCATAAACCTTCTTCCTAGTCATCCACCTAGGAAAGAGCTGGCAGCAGCTCCCAGGGCACAGAGGGATGCCATCTGCCAGAAAGGCTGTACCAGGCGCCTCTTGCCCCTGCATCCGCTGGGGCTTACCTGGGGAGCAGCAGCCAGACTTGGGGGTAGAAACAGACAGCAGATGTGCTCTGGGTGCCCAGGAATAACTTCCTTCCCTCAGGGCTCCCCAGAGGCGCAATCCTGCCACCCAGTCTCCTCTTCAGGGCAGGGGACCAACTCCATGAGCTCCCTGCTCCCTGCCCCTTCCTCTTCCCCTAAAGATGCCAAAGGTCAACACCACCATTTCATCCAGCCCACTGCCATGTCCCTCCAAAAATCTGGAGCACCTGGAACACCTGGCTCCCTAACCAATAAGCTGGGCTCACTCCCAAACCTAACCTCTGCAGCACACCCTAGAGAGGATCCAATCACAGCTGCCCAAGAGGTTCTCTGTGGGGCTGGGCACAGCCAGCCATCCACCTAAGGAGGATTCAGACGCTGCGGGAGCCTCTCTCTCTGCAGCTGCTCATGGTTCATTCCACGCTCAGTCCAGTCGCCTCCACCCGTCCTACAAATACACACGCCTGGACTACAGGTAACAGGCCAAGAGGCGCAGGCCTTCCAAGTGCCCCTTCAAAGTTCTTCTCTGGCAAGACAGCCAGGAAGCCAGGACCCGCCAGCTGCCCTGGAGGCCTGCGCAGCCCCCCGCCTGCCTCGGGCCCCTCGCGGAGGCTCCCGCCCCCGGTACTCACGTCTCGAAAGCGGTTCCAGTGCTTGTCGCGGTCGTACTGGGAGACGGTGCTCAGCCACTGGTCGTTGTCCAGGAAATTGCCGTTGGGGCCCGCGCGCCCCGCGAGCGCTTCCAGGCGCCGGCTCTGGACCTGGAGGAAGCACCACGCGGCGGCCGCCGCGAGCACCGCGATCGCTGGCATCTGCGGGGCCGGGCGCGGGGCGGTGTACGGGTCGAGCACCCCGCCGCCCCGAGGACTGGGCGCCGCCACCGGCCCCAGCGACAGGGCGGGGGTCTCCCGGCGGGCCAGGGGCCATCTCTCGCCCACCCCGGGCGCCTGTCGAGGATCTAGAGACCCGGGGACCCCTCTCGGGAATGGGGGGGACTCAGTTATCAATGAAGAGGCTGCGTCACAGATTAGGGGCTGCTGTCAAACTACAGGGGAGCCCTGCCAGCCGTTCTGTGGGTGCCGCGGACCCCGCTACTCTCAGACGGAGGCTCCAGTGCCCTCCACAAACCGGGAGCCCTGGCCCCGCACGCCGCCTCCCGCGGACGGCGCCCAGAGCTGATAGAGGGGGGCAGCCGGGCTCCGAGCAGCATCCAGGCTCGGGCAGCATGGGGGGCGGGGAAGTACCCGCGACTGGGAGGCTCTCTCCTTGCCCACCCTGCCGCCTCGGCCAGAGGGGTGCGCGGAGACACCCCAGGCCCCCGACCCTGCCAGCCCTAGGTGGTCGCGAGGAGTCCCAACTACGCCAAGTTGGGGCGCGGGGTTTGGCGGGCACGTACCTTGGGGGCTGGCCCGGGTCCCCGCGTCGGAGTCGCCGGAGCTCCGGTGGCGCGGTCGCGAGGGAAGCTCTGGCCTCGCTCCTGCGCTCCTGCCGCCGCCGCCGCCGCCGCCGCACACTCCGGCGCTTTGTGAGCCCGCAGCGCTCCGGCTCCGCTGCTCTCCGCTGGCTCCGCTGCTCTCCGCTGGCTCCGCTGCTCTCCGCTGGCTCCGCTGCTCTCCGCTGGCTCCGCTGCTCTCCGCTGGCTCCGCTGCTCTCCGCTGGCTCCGCTGCTCTCCGCTGGCTCCGACGCGGCGCCCGCTGGCGGAGGAGCCCGAGCGCACGAGCCGAGGCCTCTGGCGACCCCTGGCGGCCGCACGTTGCTGTACCGCAGGACCGGCAGCCCCCCAACCCGGGCCTGGAATGTGGTTATCCACATCCTTAATGCAGGATTGAAACAAGCTTTCAGGCCCAAGCTGGTGAGAGACAGCGGAGGGATTGAGGATGCAAGGCCCAGAAGCCAACCAGCACTGAGGCCGCCCAAGTTAGAATCGCCTTGGGGGGGAGAGGATGGGGCTCCTTAAAATAGGGATTCCAGGTGCACTCCCCAAACTTGAGGAATCCGCATTCTTCAGGTGGGTCTCCCTGAGGTGAGTGAATTTCTGCGCTGCCCATCCCAGGTCCTGCACCCACCGGGTCTCTGCACTCCAGGCCCCATGCCATGCTCACTGCTGTCCAGTCCCTTAAGACAGCCCTCTGGCCTCCATTTCCATCATTTCTACATCCTCGTCCCCAAATTGGCCTGGTGGGTTTACCTGCACTGGAGTCCTTATCTGCTGAACTGGCCTGTTGGGTCTTCCTAAGGGAAGGGAGGGAAAGAGGAAAACTAGACCAGGCTCCAGAGGTAGGACACACAAGCAGGAGGCTGCCCATGCGGTTCATCCCCCAGTCACTTTCCAAATCCTCAGCCATGCCTGGTCCAATAGGGCTGGAAGGGCCCGGCCAGCATGACTCAGTGGTTGAGTGTCAACCTGTGAACCAGGAGGTCACGGTTCGATTCCGGCACATGCCCAGGTTGCAAGCTCAATCCCAATGTGGGGCCTGCAGGAGGCAGCCAATCAGTGATTCTCTCACATCATTGCGGTTTCTCTCTCTCCTTCTCCCTTCCTCTTGGAAATCAATAAAAACATATTTTTAAATAGGGCTGGAAGGGAATTCATGCAGTGCCCCTGTCTGCATACAAGTGACACTTGCTGTCTTTCTCGTGTACAACCACACCCCATTCCATAGACACCTGAGGGCTCTTTTAGAACAAATCTGACACACTCATCCCTCTCCCCTCAGCACACACTTAACGCTCTTCGTCTTGCTCTCCTGATAAAGACCCAATGCCCTGCACCCTTGGCCCCTGCCTGCCTCTGCTGCTGCCTCTCATGCCACTCCCTCCTCCTTCCCTGACAGGCTGGCCTTGGTGTAGACCTGAGTGGAGGTGGACACCCTCCAACACTGGTGCTCACTTCTGCCGGGCCACTGTCCACCCCCACCCCCAGCACAGGCTTCATCAATCCCCCCGCCCCACCCCCTTCTGCCTGCTTATTCATCAGGACCTCTTCCCTGAAGCTCTTGCGACACTATCCTGGAAAGCCCGATGCTTCTCCAGCTGTAAGCTCACTGCACTTGAGCTCACTCCATGTGGATGCTCCCCACCTGGCTGGAGCTCTGTGAGGGCAGAGGCCATGTTTGGCTTGTTTGCTGCTGCTCCCAGTGCCCAGCACCAAGCTCCTAACACAGAGCAAGTGCTCAGAAAATTATTTGATGAATGAATGAATGAATGAATGAATGAATGAATGAATGTCACCACTCGCGATCTGAAACCACACTCCTCAACCAAAATGCCCCAACAAGTGTGATGCGGTCAGTGGTAAGCTGTACTGCAAATAGTTGGATTGTGTGTAGTTTAATGTATAGAAAGTAGCAGATGCTTATCCCAACATTACTCTGACTGATTTACATTCCTAGAGGCATTCTTTTTTATCATTATTATTATTGATTTTAGAACTGACTTGAGAGAGAGAGAGAGAGAGAGAGAGAGAGAGAGACTGATGTGTTGCTCCACTCAGTGAACTCATTGGTTGCTTCTTGTATGTGCTCACAACCTTGGCGTATTGGGACAATGCTCTACCAAACTGAGCTACCTGGCCAAGGCTCCTAGAAGCATTCTTAAATGGGAGAAAAAGGAGTGGAGTCACAGCTATCTATTGGGGACTACACGTCATGCACGGTTTATTTTACCATGGGAATACTTTAGGTATTTCAGCATCATGTTCTGGGTATGTCAGAGCAGGAGAGAGGTTTAGAAATGATGGAGAGAGGATTTTTTTTTTCTGAGAAACCCAAGAGAAGATGTAGTGTCGAGGATTGAGAAAGGTATGTTGAGATGGTTTGGACATACAGAGAGAATGAATGAAAGGAGATAGACAAAACAACTATACAAGAGGAGTGTGGATGGGAGAGTTGGAAGGGGTTGACCTCAGCGAACGTACCTCAATCAGACTGAGGATGTTTTTAGCAAAGGCCAGCTTAGGAGTACCCTAATTAAGTTAATAACAATGTACCTACCTATATAATTTAAGTTTAAAAAATTTGGCTCTCAAAAGAAATTTTAATTGTACTGTTGATATTTGGTTCTGTTGACTAATGAGTTTGCTGACCACTGTCCTAGGACAATGGAAATTAAGGAAAAAATAAACAAC